>NC_091469.1:165699705-166022458 GCF_036971445.1 Narcine bancroftii
CTACAAACTTTCCCACCCTGTATAAATTCTGTGCTATAGCAACTACAAACTTTCCCACCTTGTCTAAATTCTGTGCTATTGCAACTACAAACTTTCCCACCCTGTATAAATTCTGTGCTATAACACTACAAACTTTCCCACCCTGTATAAATTCTGTGCTATTGCAACTACAAACTTTCCCACCCTGTATAAATTCTGTGCTATTGCAACTACAAACTTTCCCACCCTGTATAAATTCTGTGCTATTGCAACTACAAACTTTCCCACCCTGTATAAATTCTGTGCTATTGCAACTACAAACTTTCCCACCCTGTATAAATTCTGTGCTATAGCAACTACAAACTTTCCCACCCTGTATAAATTCTGTGCTATAGCAACTACAAACCTTCCCACCCTGTATAAATTCTGTGCTATAGCAACTACAAACTTTCCCACCCTGTATAAATTCTGTGCTATTGCAACTACAAACTTTCCCACCCTGTATAAATTCTGTGATATAACACTACAAACTTTCCCACCCTGTATAAATTCTGTGTTATAGCAACTACAAACTTTCCCACGCTGTATAAATTCTGTGCTATAGCAACTACAAACTTTCCCACCCTGTATAAATTCTGTGCTATTGCAACTACAAACTTTCCCACCCTGTATAAATTCTGTGCTATTGCAACTACAATCTTACCCACCCTGTATAAATTCTGTGCTATAGCAACTACAAACTTTCCCACCCTGTATAAATTCTGTGCTATAACACTACAAACTTTCCCACCCTGTATAAATTCTGTGCTATTGCAACTACAAACTTTCCCACCCTGTATAAATTCTGTGCTATTGCAACTACAAACTTTCCCAGCTTGTACAAATTCTGTGCTATAGCAACTACAAACTTTCCCACCCTGTATAAATTCTGTGCTATTGCAACTACAAACTTTCCCACCCTGTATAAGTTCTGTGCTATAGCAACTACAAACTTTCCCACCCTGTATAATTTCTGTGCTATAACACTACAAACTTTCCCACCCTGTATAAATTCTGTGCTATAGCAACTACAAACTTTCCCACCCTGTATAAATTCTGTGCTATAGCAACTACAAACTTTCCAACCCAGTATAAATTCTGTGCTATAGCAACTACAAACTTTCCCACCCTGTATAAATTCTGTGCTATAACACTACAAACTTTCCCACCCTGTATAAATTCTGTGCTATAACACTACAAACTTTCCCACCCTGTATAAATTCTGTGCTATTGCAACTACAAACTTTCCCACCCTGTATAAATTCTGTGCTATTGCAAGTACAAACTTTCCCACCCTGTATAAATTCTGTGCTATAGCAACTACAAACCTTCCCACCCTGTATAAATTCTGTGCTATTGCAACTACAAACTTTCCCACCCTGTATAAATTCTGTGCTATTGCCACTACAAACTTTCCCACCCTGTATAAATTCTGTGCTATAGCAACTACAAACTTTCCCACCCTGTATAAATTCTGTGCTATTGCAACTACAAACTTTCCCACCCTGTATAAATTCTGTGCTATTGCAACTACAAACTTTCCCACCGTGTATAAATTCTGTGCTATTGCAACTACAAACTTTACCACCCTGTATAAATTCTGTGCTATTGCAACTACAAACTTTCCCACCCTGTATAAATTCTGTGCTATAGCAACTACAAACCTTCCCACCCTGTATACATTCTGTGCTATTGCAACTACAAACTTTCCCACCCTGTATAAATTCTGTGCTATTGCCACTACAAACTTTCCCACCCTGTATAAATTCTGTGCTATAGCAACTACAAACTTTCCCACCCTGTATAAATTCTGTGCTATTGCAACTACAAACTTTCCCACCCTGTATAAATTCTGTGCTATTGCAACTACAAACTTTCCCACCGTGTATAAATTCTGTGCTATTGCAACTACAAACTTTCCCACCCTGTATAAATTCTGTGCTATAGCAACTACAAACTTTCCAACCCAGTATAAATTCTGTGCTATAGCAACTACAAACTTTCCCACCCTGTATAAATTCTGTGCTATAACACTACAAACTTTCCCACCCTGTATAAATTCTGTGCTATAACACTACAAACTTTCCCACCCTGTATAAATTCTGTGCTATAGCAACTACAAACTTTCCCACCCTGTATAAATTCTGTGCTATTGCAAGTACAAACTTTCCCACCCTGTATAAATTCTGTGCTATAGCAACTACAAACTTTCCCACCCTGTATAAATTCTGTGCTATTGCAAGTACAAACTTTCCCACCCTGTATAAATTCTGTGCTATAGCAACTACAAACCTTCCCACCCTGTATAAATTCTGTGCTATTGCAACTACAAACTTTCCCACCCTGTATAAATTCTGTGCTATTGCCACTACAAACTTTCCCACCCTGTATAAATTCTGTGCTATTGCAACTACAAACTTTCCCACCCTGTATAAATTTTGTGCTATAACACTACAAACTTTCCCACCCTGTATAAATTCTGTGCTATAGCAACTACAAACTTTCCCACCCTGTATAAATTCTGTGCTATAGCAACTACAAACTTTCCAACCCAGTATAAATTCTGTGCTATAGCAACTACAAACTTTCCCACCCTGTATAAATTCTGTGCTATAACACTACAAACTTTCCCACCCTGTATAAATTCTGTGCTATAACACTACAAACTTTCCCACCCTGTATAAATTCTGTGCTATAGCAACTACAAACTTTCCCACCCTGTATAAATTCTGTGCTATTGCAAGTACAAACTTTCCCACCCTGTATAAATTCTGTGCTATAGCAACTACAAACCTTCCCACCCTGTATAAATTCTGTGCTATTGCAACTACAAACTTTCCCACCCTGTATAAATTCTGTGCTATTGCCACTACAAACTTTCCCACCCTGTATAAATTCTGTGCTATAGCAACTACAAACTTTCCCACCCTGTATAAATTCTGTGCTATTGCAACTACAAACTTTCCCACCCTGTATAAATTCTGTGCTATTGCAACTACAAACTTTCCCACCGTGTATAAATTCTGTGCTATTGCAACTACAAACTTTACCACCCTGTATAAATTCTGTGCTATTGCAAGTACAAACTTTCCCACCCTGTATAAATTCTGTGCTATAGCAACTACAAACCTTCCCACCCTGTATAAATTCTGTGCTATTGCAAGTACAAACTTTCCCACCCTGTATAAATTCTGTGCTATTGCCACTACAAACTTTCCCACCCTGTATAAATTCTGTGCTATAGCAACTACAAACTTTCCCACCCTGTATAAATTCTGTGCTATTGCAACTACAAACTTTCCCACCCTATATAAATTCTGTGCTATTGCAACTACAAACTTTCCCACCGTGTATAAATTCTGTGCTATTGCAACTACAAACTTTCCCACCCTGTATAAATTCTGTGCTATAGCAACTACAATCTTTCCAACCCAGTATAAATTCTGTGCTATAGCAACTACAAACTTTCCCACCCTGTATAAATTCTGTGCTATAACACTACAAACTTTCCCACCCTGTATAAATTCTGTGCTATAACACTACAAACTTTCCCACCCTGTATAAATTCTGTGCTATAGCAACTACAAACTTTCCCACCCTGTATAAATTCTGTGCTATTGCAAGTACAAACTTTCCCACCCTGTATAAATTCTGTGCTATAGCAACTACAAACTTTCCCACCCTGTATAAATTCTGTGCTATTGCAAGTACAAACTTTCCCACCCTGTATAAATTCTGTGCTATAGCAACTACAAACCTTCCCACCCTGTATAAATTCTGTGCTATTGCAACTACAAACTTTCCCACCCTGTATAAATTCTGTGCTATTGCAACTACAAACTTTCCCACCCTGTATAAATTCTGTGCTATAGCAACTACAAACTTTCCCACCCTGTATAAATTCTGTGCTATTGCAACTACAAACTTTCCCACCCTGTATAAATTCTGTGCTATTGCAACTACAAACTTTCCCACCGTGTATAAATTCTGTGCTATTGCAACTACAAACTTTACCACCCTGTATAAATTCTGTGCTATTGCAACTACAAACTTTCCCTCCCTGTATAAATTCTGTGCTATTGCAACTACAAACTTTCCCTCCCTGTATAAATTCTGTGCTATTGCAACTACAAACTTTCCCACCCAGTATAAATTCTGTGCTATAGCAACAACAAACTTTCCCACCCAGTATAAATTCTGTGCTATTGCAACTACAAACTTTCCCACCCTGTATAAATTCTGTGCTATTGCAACTACAAACTTTCCCACCCTGTATAAATTCTGTGCTATTGCAACTACAAACTTTCCCACCCTGTATAAATTCTGTGCTATAGCAACTACAAACTTTCCCACCCAGTTAAATTCTGTGCTATAACACTACAAACTTTCCCACCCTGTATAAATTCTGTGCTATAACACTACAAACTGTCCCACCCTGTATAAATTCTGTGCTATTGCAACTACAAACTTTCCCACCCTGTATAAATTCTGTGCTATTGCAACTACAAACTTTCCCACCCAGTATAAATTCTGTGCTATTGCAACTACAAACTTTCCCACCCTGTATAAATTCTTTGCTATAACACTACAAACTTTCCCACCCTGTATAAATTCTGTGTATAACACTACAAACTTTCGCACCCTGTATAAATTCTGTGCTATAACACTACAAACTTTCCCACCCTGTATAAATTCTGTGCTAAAACACTACAAACTTTCCCACCCTGTATAAATTCTGTGCTATAGCAACTACAAACTTTCCCACCCTGTATAAATTCTGTGCTATTGCAACTACAAACTTTCCCACCCTGTATAAATTCTGTGCTATTGCAACTACAAACTTTCCCATCCTGTATAAATTCTGTGCTATTGCAACTACAAACTTTCCCACCCTGTATACATTCTGTGCTATAGCAACTACAAACTTTCCCACCCAGTATAAATTCTGTGCTATAACACTACAAACTATCCCACCCTGTATAAATTCTGTGCTATAACACTACAAACTTTCCCACCCTGTATAAATTCTGTGCTATTGCAACTACAATCTTACCCACCCTGTATAAATTCTGTGCTATAGCAACTACAAACTTTCCCACCCTGTATAAATTCTGTGCTATAACACTACAAACTTTCCCACCCTGTATAAATTCTGTGCTATTGCAACTACAAACTTTCCCACCCTGTATAAATTCTGTGCTATTGCAACTACAAACTTTCCCAGCTTGTACAAATTCTGTGCTATAGCAACTACAAACTTTCCCACCCTGTATAAATTCTGTGCTATTGCAACTACAAACTTTCCCACCCTGTATAAGTTCTGTGCTATAGCAACTACAAACTTTCCCACCCTGTATAATTTCTGTGCTATAACACTACAAACTTTCCCACCCTGTATAAATTCTGTGCTATAGCAACTACAAACTTTCCCACCCTGTATAAATTCTGTGCTATAGCAACTACAAACTTTCCAACCCAGTATAAATTCTGTGCTATAGCAACTACAAACTTTCCCACCCTGTATAAATTCTGTGCTATAACACTACAAACTTTCCCACCCTGTATAAATTCTGTGCTATAACACTACAAACTTTCCCACCCTGTATAAATTCTGTGCTATAGCAACTACAAACTTTCCCACCCTGTATAAATTCTGTGCTATTGCAAGTACAAACTTTCCCACCCTGTATAAATTCTGTGCTATAGCAACTACAAACCTTCCCACCCTGTATAAATTCTGTGCTATTGCAACTACAAACTTTCCCACCCTGTATAAATTCTGTGCTATTGCCACTACAAACTTTCCCACCCTGTATAAATTCTGTGCTATAGCAACTACAAACTTTCCCACCCTGTATAAATTCTGTGCTATTGCAACTACAAACTTTCCCACCCTGTATAAATTCTGTGCTATTGCAACTACAAACTTTCCCACCGTGTATAAATTCTGTGCTATTGCAACTACAAACTTTACCACCCTGTATAAATTCTGTGCTATTGCAACTACAAACTTTACCACCCTGTATAAATTCTGTGCTATAGCAACTACAAACCTTCCCACCCTGTATACATTCTGTGCTATTGCAACTACAAACTTTCCCACCCTGTATAAATTCTGTGCTATTGCCACTACAAACTTTCCCACCCTGTATAAATTCTGTGCTATAGCAACTACAAACTTTCCCACCCTGTATAAATTCTGTGCTATTGCAACTACAAACTTTCCCACCCTGTATAAATTCTGTGCTATTGCAACTACAAACTTTCCCACCGTGTATAAATTCTGTGCTATTGCAACTACAAACTTTCCCACCCTGTATAAATTCTGTGCTATAGCAACTACAAACTTTCCAACCCAGTATAAATTCTGTGCTATAGCAACTACAAACTTTCCCACCCTGTATAAATTCTGTGCTATAACACTACAAACTTTCCCACCCTGTATAAATTCTGTGCTATAACACTACAAACTTTCCCACCCTGTATAAATTGAGTGCTATAGCAACTACAAACTTTCCCACCCTGTATAAATTCTGTGCTATTGTAAGTACAAACTTTCCCACCCTGTATAAATTCTGTGCTATAGCAACTACAAACTTTCCCACCCTGTATAAATTCTGTGCTATTGCAAGTACAAACTTTCCCACCCTGTATAAATTCTGTGCTATAGCAACTACAAACCTTCCCACCCTGTATAAATTCTGTGCTATTGCAACTACAAACTTTCCCACCCTGTATAAATTCTGTGCTATAGCAACTACAAACCTTCCCACCCTGTATAAATTCTGTGCTATTGCAACTACAAACTTTCCCACCCTGTATAAATTCTGTGCTATTGCAACTACAAACTTTCCCACCCTGTATAAATTCTGTGCTATTGCAACTACAAACTTTCCCACCCTGTATAAATTCTGTGCTATAGCAACTACAAACTTTCCCACCCTGTATAAATTCTGTGCTATAGCAACTACAAATTTTCCCACCCTGTATAAATTCTGTGCTATTGCAACTACAAACTTTCCCACCCAGTATAAATTCTGTGCTATAACACTTCAAACTTTCCCACCCAGTATAAATTCTGTGCTATAACACTACAAACTTTCCCAGCATGTATAAATTCTGTGCTATAACACTACAAACTTTCCCACCCTGTATAAATTCTGTGCTATTGCAACTACAAACTTTCCCACCCAGTATAAATTCTGTGCGATAGCAACTACAAACCTTCCCACCCTGTATAAAGTCTGTGCTATTGCAACTACAAACTTTCCCACCCTGTATAAATTCTGTGCTATTGCAACTACAAACTTTCCCACCCTGTATAAATTCTGTGCTATAGCAACTATAAACCTTCCCACCCTGTATAAATTCTGTGCTATTGCAACTACAAACTTTCCCACCCTGTATAAATTCTGTGCTATAGCAACTACAAACTTTCCCACCTTGTCTAAATTCTGTGCTATTGCAACTACAAACTTTCCCACCCTGTATAAATTCTGTGCTATAACACTACAAACTTTCCCACCCTGTATAAATTCTGTGCTATTGCAACTACAAACTTTCCCACCCTGTATAAATTCTGTGCTATTGCAACTACAAACTTTCCCACCCTGTATAAATTCTGTGCTATTGCAACTACAAACTTTCCCACCCTGTATAAATTCTGTGCTATTGCAACTACAAACTTTCCCACCCTGTATAAATTCTGTGCTATAGCAACTACAAACTTTCCCACCCTGTATAAATTCTGTGCTATAGCAACTACAAACCTTCCCACCCTGTATAAATTCTGTGCTATAGCAACTACAAACTTTCCCACCCTGTATAAATTCTGTGCTATTGCAACTACAAACTTTCCCACCCTGTATAAATTCTGTGATATAACACTACAAACTTTCCCACCCTGTATAAATTCTGTGTTATAGCAACTACAAACTTTCCCACGCTGTATAAATTCTGTGCTATAGCAACTACAAACTTTCCCACCCTGTATAAATTCTGTGCTATTGCAACTACAAACTTTCCCACCCTGTATAAATTCTGTGCTATTGCAACTACAATCTTACCCACCCTGTATAAATTCTGTGCTATAGCAACTACAAACTTTCCCACCCTGTATAAATTCTGTGCTATAACACTACAAACTTTCCCACCCTGTATAAATTCTGTGCTATTGCAACTACAAACTTTCCCACCCTGTATAAATTCTGTGCTATTGCAACTACAAACTTTCCCAGCTTGTACAAATTCTGTGCTATAGCAACTACAAACTTTCCCACCCTGTATAAATTCTGTGCTATTGCAACTACAAACTTTCCCACCCTGTATAAGTTCTGTGCTATAGCAACTACAAACTTTCCCACCCTGTATAATTTCTGTGCTATAACACTACAAACTTTCCCACCCTGTATAAATTCTGTGCTATAGCAACTACAAACTTTCCCACCCTGTATAAATTCTGTGCTATAGCAACTACAAACTTTCCAACCCAGTATAAATTCTGTGCTATAGCAACTACAAACTTTCCCACCCTGTATAAATTCTGTGCTATAACACTACAAACTTTCCCACCCTGTATAAATTCTGTGCTATAACACTACAAACTTTCCCACCCTGTATAAATTCTGTGCTATTGCAACTACAAACTTTCCCACCCTGTATAAATTCTGTGCTATTGCAAGTACAAACTTTCCCACCCTGTATAAATTCTGTGCTATAGCAACTACAAACCTTCCCACCCTGTATAAATTCTGTGCTATTGCAACTACAAACTTTCCCACCCTGTATAAATTCTGTGCTATTGCCACTACAAACTTTCCCACCCTGTATAAATTCTGTGCTATAGCAACTACAAACTTTCCCACCCTGTATAAATTCTGTGCTATTGCAACTACAAACTTTCCCACCCTGTATAAATTCTGTGCTATTGCAACTACAAACTTTCCCACCGTGTATAAATTCTGTGCTATTGCAACTACAAACTTTACCACCCTGTATAAATTCTGTGCTATTGCAACTACAAACTTTCCCACCCTGTATAAATTCTGTGCTATAGCAACTACAAACCTTCCCACCCTGTATACATTCTGTGCTATTGCAACTACAAACTTTCCCACCCTGTATAAATTCTGTGCTATTGCCACTACAAACTTTCCCACCCTGTATAAATTCTGTGCTATAGCAACTACAAACTTTCCCACCCTGTATAAATTCTGTGCTATTGCAACTACAAACTTTCCCACCCTGTATAAATTCTGTGCTATTGCAACTACAAACTTTCCCACCGTGTATAAATTCTGTGCTATTGCAACTACAAACTTTCCCACCCTGTATAAATTCTGTGCTATAGCAACTACAAACTTTCCAACCCAGTATAAATTCTGTGCTATAGCAACTACAAACTTTCCCACCCTGTATAAATTCTGTGCTATAACACTACAAACTTTCCCACCCTGTATAAATTCTGTGCTATAACACTACAAACTTTCCCACCCTGTATAAATTCTGTGCTATAGCAACTACAAACTTTCCCACCCTGTATAAATTCTGTGCTATTGCAAGTACAAACTTTCCCACCCTGTATAAATTCTGTGCTATAGCAACTACAAACTTTCCCACCCTGTATAAATTCTGTGCTATTGCAAGTACAAACTTTCCCACCCTGTATAAATTCTGTGCTATAGCAACTACAAACCTTCCCACCCTGTATAAATTCTGTGCTATTGCAACTACAAACTTTCCCACCCTGTATAAATTCTGTGCTATTGCCACTACAAACTTTCCCACCCTGTATAAATTCTGTGCTATTGCAACTACAAACTTTCCCACCCTGTATAAATTTTGTGCTATAACACTACAAACTTTCCCACCCTGTATAAATTCTGTGCTATAGCAACTACAAACTTTCCCACCCTGTATAAATTCTGTGCTATAGCAACTACAAACTTTCCAACCCAGTATAAATTCTGTGCTATAGCAACTACAAACTTTCCCACCCTGTATAAATTCTGTGCTATAACACTACAAACTTTCCCACCCTGTATAAATTCTGTGCTATAACACTACAAACTTTCCCACCCTGTATAAATTCTGTGCTATAGCAACTACAAACTTTCCCACCCTGTATAAATTCTGTGCTATTGCAAGTACAAACTTTCCCACCCTGTATAAATTCTGTGCTATAGCAACTACAAACCTTCCCACCCTGTATAAATTCTGTGCTATTGCAACTACAAACTTTCCCACCCTGTATAAATTCTGTGCTATTGCCACTACAAACTTTCCCACCCTGTATAAATTCTGTGCTATAGCAACTACAAACTTTCCCACCCTGTATAAATTCTGTGCTATTGCAACTACAAACTTTCCCACCCTGTATAAATTCTGTGCTATTGCAACTACAAACTTTCCCACCGTGTATAAATTCTGTGCTATTGCAACTACAAACTTTACCACCCTGTATAAATTCTGTGCTATTGCAAGTACAAACTTTCCCACCCTGTATAAATTCTGTGCTATAGCAACTACAAACCTTCCCACCCTGTATAAATTCTGTGCTATTGCAAGTACAAACTTTCCCACCCTGTATAAATTCTGTGCTATTGCCACTACAAACTTTCCCACCCTGTATAAATTCTGTGCTATAGCAACTACAAACTTTCCCACCCTGTATAAATTCTGTGCTATTGCAACTACAAACTTTCCCACCCTATATAAATTCTGTGCTATTGCAACTACAAACTTTCCCACCGTGTATAAATTCTGTGCTATTGCAACTACAAACTTTCCCACCCTGTATAAATTCTGTGCTATAGCAACTACAATCTTTCCAACCCAGTATAAATTCTGTGCTATAGCAACTACAAACTTTCCCACCCTGTATAAATTCTGTGCTATAACACTACAAACTTTCCCACCCTGTATAAATTCTGTGCTATAACACTACAAACTTTCCCACCCTGTATAAATTCTGTGCTATAGCAACTACAAACTTTCCCACCCTGTATAAATTCTGTGCTATTGCAAGTACAAACTTTCCCACCCTGTATAAATTCTGTGCTATAGCAACTACAAACTTTCCCACCCTGTGTAAATTCTGTGCTATTGCAAGTACAAACTTTCCCACCCTGTATAAATTCTGTGCTATAGCAACTACAAACCTTCCCACCCTGTATAAATTCTGTGCTATTGCAACTACAAACTTTCCCACCCTGTATAAATTCTGTGCTATTGCAACTACAAACTTTCCCACCCTGTATAAATTCTGTGCTATAGCAACTACAAACTTTCCCACCCTGTATAAATTCTGTGCTATTGCAACTACAAACTTTCCCACCCTGTATAAATTCTGTGCTATTGCAACTACAAACTTTCCCACCGTGTATAAATTCTGTGCTATTGCAACTACAAACTTTACCACCCTGTATAAATTCTGTGCTATTGCAACTACAAACTTTCCCTCCCTGTATAAATTCTGTGCTATTGCAACTACAAACTTTCCCTCCCTGTATAAATTCTGTGCTATTGCAACTACAAACTTTCCCACCCAGTATAAATTCTGTGCTATAGCAACAACAAACTTTCCCACCCAGTATAAATTCTGTGCTATTGCAACTACAAACTTTCCCACCCTGTATAAATTCTGTGCTATTGCAACTACAAACTTTCCCACCCTGTATAAATTCTGTGCTATTGCAACTACAAACTTTCCCACCCTGTATAAATTCTGTGCTATAGCAACTACAAACTTTCCCACCCAGTTAAATTCTGTGCTATAACACTACAAACTTTCCCACCCTGTATAAATTCTGTGCTATAACACTACAAACTGTCCCACCCTGTATAAATTCTGTGCTATTGCAACTACAAACTTTCCCACCCTGTATAAATTCTGTGCTATTGCAACTACAAACTTTCCCACCCAGTATAAATTCTGTGCTATTGCAACTACAAACTTTCCCACCCTGTATAAATTCTTTGCTATAACACTACAAACTTTCCCACCCTGTATAAATTCTGTGTATAACACTACAAACTTTCGCACCCTGTATAAATTCTGTGCTATAACACTACAAACTTTCCCACCCTGTATAAATTCTGTGCTAAAACACTACAAACTTTCCCACCCTGTATAAATTCTGTGCTATAGCAACTACAAACTTTCCCACCCTGTATAAATTCTGTGCTATTGCAACTACAAACTTTCCCACCCTGTATAAATTCTGTGCTATTGCAACTACAAACTTTCCCATCCTGTATAAATTCTGTGCTATTGCAACTACAAACTTTCCCACCCTGTATACATTCTGTGCTATAGCAACTACAAACTTTCCCACCCAGTATAAATTCTGTGCTATAACACTACAAACTATCCCACCCTGTATAAATTCTGTGCTATAACACTACAAACTTTCCCACCCTGTATAAATTCTGTGCTATTGCAACTACAAACTTTCCCACCTTGTATAAATTCTGTGCTATTGCAACTACAAACTTTCCCACCCAGTATAAATTCTGTGCTATTGCAACTACAAACTTTCCCACCCTGTATAAATTCTGTGCTATAACACTACAAACTTTACCACCCTGTATAAATTCTGTGCTATAACACTACAAACTTTCCCACCCTGTATAAATTCTGTGCTATAACACTACAAAATTTCCCACCCTGTATAAATTCTGTGCTAAAACACTACAAACTTTCCCACCCTGTATAAATTCTGTGCTATAGCAACTACAAACTTTCCCACCCTGTATAAATTCTTTGCTATAGCAACTACAAACTTTCCCACCCAGTATAAATTCTGTGCTCTTGCAACTACAAACTTTCCCACCCTGTATAAATTCTGTGCTATTGCAACTACAAACTTTCCCACCCTGTATAAATTCTGTGCTATAGGAACTACAAACTTTCCCACCCTGTATAAATTCTGTGCTATTGCAAATACAAACCTTCCCACCCTGTATAAATTCTGTGCTATAGCAACTATAAACCTTCCCACCCTGTGTACATTCTGTGCTATTGCAACTACAAACATTCCCACCCTGTATAAATTCTGTGCTATAGCAACTATAAACCTTCCCACCCTGTATAAATTCTGTGCTATTGCAACTACAAACATTCCCACCCTGTATAAATTCTGTGCTATTGCAACTACAAACTTTCCCACCCTGTATAAATTCTGTGCTATTGCAACTACAAACTTTCCCACCCTGTATAAATTCTGTGCTATAAAACTACAAACTTTCCCACCCTGTATAAATTCTGTGCTATTGCAACTACAAACCTTCCCAACCTGTATAAATTCTGTGCTATTGCAACTACAAACTTTCCCACCCTGTATAAATTCTGTGCTATAGCAACTACAAACCTTCCCACCCTGTATAAATTCTGTGCTATTGCAACTACAAACTTTCCCACCCTGTATAAATTCTGTGCTATAGCAACTACAAACCTTCCCACCCTGTATAAATTCTGTGCTATTGCCACTACAAACTTTCCCACCCTGTATAAATTCTGTGCTATTGCCACTACAAACTTTCCCACCCTGTATAAATTCTGTGCTATTGCAACTACAAACTTTCCCACCCTGTATAAATTCTGTGCTATTGCAACTACAAACTTTCCCACCCTGTATAAATTCTGTGCTATTGCAACTACAAACTTTCCCACCCTGTATAAATTCTGTGCTATAGCAACTACAAACTTTCCCACCCTGTATAAATTCAGTGCTATAGCAACTACAAATTTTCCCACCCTGTATAAATTCTGTGCTATTGCAACTACAAACTTTCCCACCCAGTATAAATTCTGTGCTATAACAACTACAAACTTTCCCACCCTGTATAAATTCTGTGCTATAGCAACTACAAACCTTCCCACCCTGTATAAATTCTGTGCTATTGCAACTACAAACTTTCCCACCCTGTATAAATTCTGTGCTATAGCAACTACAAACCTTCCCACCCTGTATAAATTCTGTGCTATTGCCACTACAAACTTTCCCACCCTGTATAAATTCTGTGCTATTGCCACTACAAACTTTCCCACCCTGTATAAATTCTGTGCTATTGCAACTACAAACTTTCCCACCCTGTATAAATTCTGTGCTATTGCAACTACAAACTTTCCCACCCTGTATAAATTCTGTGCTATTGCAACTACAAACTTTCCCACCCTGTATAAATTCTGTGCTATAGCAACTACAAACTTTCCCACCCTGTATAAATTCAGTGCTATAGCAACTACAAATTTTCCCACCCTGTATAAATTCTGTGCTATTGCAACTACAAACTTTCCCACCCAGTATAAATTCTGTGCTATAACACTTCAAACTTTCCCACCCAGTATAAATTCTGTGCTATAACACTACAAACTTTCCCAGCATGTATAAATTCTGTGCTATAACACTACAAACTTTCCCACCCTGTATAAATTCTGTGCTCTTGCAACTACAAACTTTCCAACCCTGTATAAATTCTGTGCTATAGCAACTACAACCTTCCCACCCTGTATAAAGTCTGTGCTATTGCAACTACAAACTTTCCCACCCTGTATAAATTCTGTTCTATTGCAACGACAAACTTTCCCACCCTGTATAAATTCTGTGCTATAGCAACTATAAACCTTCCCACCCTGTATAAATTCTGTGCTATTGCAACTACAAACTTTCCCACCCTGTATAAATTCTGTGCTATAGCAACTACAAACTTTCCCACCCTGTATAAATTCTGTGCTATAACACTACAAACTTTCCCACCCTGTATAAATTCTGTGCTATTGCAACTACAAACTTTCCCACCCTGTATAAATTCTGTGCTATAACACTAGAAACCTTCCCACCCTGTATAAATTCTGTGCTATAGGAACTACAAACTTTCCCACCCTGTATAAATTCTGTGCTATTGCAACTACAAACTTTCCCACCCTGTATAAATTCTGTGATATAACACTACAAACTTTCCCACCCTGTATAAATTCTGTGCCATTGCAACTACAAACCTTCCCACCCTGTATAAATTCTGTGCTATAGCAACTACAAACCTTCCCACCCTGTATAAATTTTGTGCTATTGCAACTACAAACTTTCACACCTGTATAAATTCTGTGCTATTGCAACTACAAACCTTCCCACCCTGTATAAATTCTGTGCTATAGCAACTACAAACTTTCCCACCCTGTATAAATTCTGTGCAATTGCAACTACAAACTTTCCCACCCTGTATAAATTCTGTGATATAACACTACAAACTTTCCCACCCTGTATAAATTCTGTGCTATTGCAACTACAAACTTTCCCACGCTGTATAAATTCTGTGCTATAGCAACTACAAACTTTCCCACCCTGTATAAATTCTGTGCTATAGCAACTACAAACTTTCCAACCCAGTATAAATTCTGTGCTATAGCAACTACAAACTTTCCCACCCTGTATAAATTCTGTGCTATTGCAACTACAAACTTTCCCACCCTGTATAAATTCTGTGCTATAGCAACTACAAACCTTCCCACCCTGTATAAATTCTGTGCTATTGCAACTACAAACTTTCCCACCCTGTATAAATTCTGTGCCATTGCAACTACAAACTTTCCCACCCTGTATAAATTCTGTGCTATAACACTACAAACTTTCCCACCCTGTATAAATTCTGTGCTATAACACTACAAACTTTCCCACCCTGTATAAATTCTGTGCTATAGCAACTACAAACTTTCCCACCCTGTATAAATTCTGTGCTATTGCCACTACAAACTTTCCCACCCTGTATAAATTCTGTGCTATTGCAACTACAAACTTTCCCACCCTGTATAAATTCTGTGCTATTGCAACTACAAACTTTCCCACCCTGTATAAATTCTGTGCTATTGCAACTACAAACTTTCCCACCCTGTATAAATTCTGTGCTATAGCAACTACAAACTTTCCCAGCATGTATAAATTCTGTGCTATAACACTACAAACTTTCCCACCCTGTATAAATTCTGTGCTATTGCAACTACAAACTTTCCCACCCTTTATAAATTCTGTGCTATAGCAACTACAAACCTTCCCACCCTGTATAAAGTCTGTGCTATTGCAACTACAAACTTTCCCACCCTGTATAAATTCTGTTCTATTGCAACGACAAACTTTCCCACCCTGTATAAATTCTGTGCTATAGCAACTATAAACCTTCCCACCCTGTATAAATTCTGTGCTATTGCAACTACAAACTTTCCCACCCTGTATAAATTCTGTGCTATAGCAACTACAAACTTTCCCACCCTGTATAAATTCTGTGCTATAACACTACAAACTTTCCCACCCTGTATAAATTCTGTGCTATTGCAACTACAAACTTTCCCACCCTGTATAAATTCTGTGCTATAACACAAGAAACTTTCCCACCCTGTATAAATTCTGTGCTATTGCAACTACAAACTTTCCCACCCTGTATAAATTCTGTGCTATAGCAACTACAAACCTTCCCACCCTGTATAAATTCTGTGCTATTGCTACTACAAACTTTCCCACCCTGTATAAATTCTGTGCCATTGCAACTACAAACCTTCCCACCCTGTATAAATTCTGTGCTATAGCATCTACAAACCATCCCACCCTGTATAAATTTTGTGCTATTGCAACTACAAACTTTCACACCTGTATAAATTCTGTGCTATTGCAACTACAAACCTTCCCACCCTGTATAAATTCTGTGCTATAGCAACTACAAACTTTCCCACCCTGTATAAATTCTGTGCTATTGCAACTACAAACTTTCCCACCCTGTATAAATTCTGTGATATAACACTACAAACTTTCCCACCCTGTATAAATTCTGTGCTATAGCAACTACAAACTTTCCCACGCTGTATAAATTCTGTGCTATAGCAACTACAAACTTTCCCACCCTGTATAAATTCTGTGCTATTGCAACTACAAACTTTCCCACCCTGTATAAATTCTGTGCTATAGCAACTACAATCTTACCCACCCTGTATAAATTCTGTGCTATAGCAACTACAAACTTTCCCACCCTGTATAAATTCTGTGCTATAACACTACAAACTTTCCCACCCTGTATAAATTCTGTGCTATTGCAACTACAAACTTTCCCACCCTGTATAAATTCTGTGCTATTGCAACTACAAACTTTCCCACCTTGTATCAATTCTGTGCTATAGCAACTACAAACTTTCCCACCCTGTATAAATTCTGTGCTATAACACTACAAACTTTCCCACCCTGTATAAATTCTGTGCTATTGCAACTACAAACCTTCCCACCCTGTATAAATTCTGTGGTATAGCAACTACAAACTTTCCCACCCTGTATAAATTCTGTGCTATTGCAACTACAAACTTTCCCACCCAGTATAAATTCTGTGCTATTGCAACTACAAACTTTCCCACCCTGTATAAATTCTGTGCTATAACACTACAAACTTTCCCACCCTGTATAAATTCTGTGCTATTGCAACTACAAACCTTCCCACCCTGTATAAATTCTGTGGTATAGCAACTACAAACTTTCCCACCCTGTATAAATTCTGTGCTATTGCAACTACAAACTTTCCCACCCTGTATAAATTCTGTGCTATTGCAACTACAAACTTTCCCACCCTGTATAAATTCTGTGCTATAACACTACAAACTTTCCCACCCTGTATAAATTCTGTGCTATTGCAACTACAAACTTTCCCACCCTGTTTAAATTCTGTGCTATAACACTACAAACTTTCCCACCCTGTATAAATTCTGTGCTATTGCAACTACAAACTTTCCCACCCTGTATAAATTCTGTGCTATAACACTACAAACTTTCCCACCCTGTATAAATTCTGTGCTATAACACTAGAAACCTTCCCACCCTGTATAAATTCTGTGCTATAGGAACTACAAACTTTCCCACCCTGTATAAATTCTGTGCTATTGCAACTACAAACTTTCCCACCCTGTATAAATTCTGTGATATAACACTACAAACTTTCCCACCCTGTATAAATTCTGTGCCATTGCAACTACAAACCTTCCCACCCTGTATAAATTCTGTGCTATAGCAACTACAAACCTTCCCACCCTGTATAAATTTTGTGCTATTGCAACTACAAACTTTCACACCTGTATAAATTCTGTGCTATTGCAACTACAAACCTTCCCACCCTGTATAAATTCTGTGCTATAGCAACTACAAACTTTCCCACCCTGTATAAATTCTGTGCAATTGCAACTACAAACTTTCCCACCCTGTATAAATTCTGTGATATAACACTACAAACTTTCCCACCCTGTATAAATTCTGTGCTATTGCAACTACAAACTTTCCCACGCTGTATAAATTCTGTGCTATAGCAACTACAAACTTTCCCACCCTGTATAAATTCTGTGCTATAGCAACTACAAACTTTCCAACCCAGTATAAATTCTGTGCTATAGCAACTACAAACTTTCCCACCCTGTATAAATTCTGTGCTATTGCAACTACAAACTTTCCCACCCTGTATAAATTCTGTGCTATTGCAACTACAAACTTTCCCACCCTGTATAAATTCTGTGCTATTGCAACTACAAACTTTCCCACCCTGTATAAATTCTGTGCTATTGCAACTACAAACTTTCCCACCCTGTATAAATTCTGTGCTATAGCAACTACAAACTTTCCCAGCATGTATAAATTCTGTGCTATAACACTACAAACTTTCCCACCCTGTATAAATTCTGTGCTATTGCAACTACAAACTTTCCCACCCTGTATAAATTCTGTGCTATAGCAACTACAAACCTTCCCACCCTGTATAAAGTCTGTGCTATTGCAACTACAAACTTTCCCACCCTGTATAAATTCTGTTCTATTGCAACGACAAACTTTCCCACCCTGTATAAATTCTGTGCTATAGCAACTATAAACCTTCCCACCCTGTATAAATTCTGTGCTATTGCAACTACAAACTTTCCCACCCTGTATAAATTCTGTGCTATAGCAACTACAAACTTTCCCACCCTGTATAAATTCTGTGCTATAACACTACAAACTTTCCCACCCTGTATAAATTCTGTGCTATTGCAACTACAAACTTTCCCACCCTGTATAAATTCTGTGCTATAACACTAGAAACTTTCCCACCCTGTATAAATTCTGTGCTATTGCAACTACAAACTTTCCCACCCTGTATAAATTCTGTGCTATAGCAACTACAAACCTTCCCACCCTGTATAAATTCTGTGCTATTGCTACTACAAACTTTCCCACCCTGTATAAATTCTGTGCCATTGCAACTACAAACCTTCCCACCCTGTATAAATTCTGTGCTATAGCATCTACAAACCATCCCACCCTGTATAAATTTTGTGCTATTGCAACTACAAACTTTCACACCTGTATAAATTCTGTGCTATTGCAACTACAAACCTTCCCACCCTGTATAAATTCTGTGCTATAGCAACTACAAACTTTCCCACCCTGTATAAATTCTGTGCTATTGCAACTACAAACTTTCCCACCCTGTATAAATTCTGTGATATAACACTACAAACTTTCCCACCCTGTATAAATTCTGTGCTATAGCAACTACAAACTTTCCCACGCTGTATAAATTCTGTGCTATAGCAACTACAAACTTTCCCACCCTGTATAAATTCTGTGCTATTGCAACTACAAACTTTCCCACCCTGTATAAATTCTGTGCTATAGCAACTACAATCTTACCCACCCTGTATAAATTCTGTGCTATAGCAACTACAAACTTTCCCACCGTGTATAAATTCTGTGCTATAACACTACAAACTTTCCCACCCTGTATAAATTCTGTGCTATTGCAACTACAAACTTTCCCACCCTGTATAAATTCTGTGCTATTGCAACTACAAACTTTCCCACCTTGTATAAATTCTGTGCTATAGCAACTACAAACTTTCCCACCCTGTATAAATTCTGTGCTATAACACTACAAACTTTCCCACCCTGTATAAATTCTGTGCTATTGCAACTACAAACCTTCCCACCCTGTATAAATTCTGTGGTATAGCAACTACAAACTTTCCCACCCTGTATAAATTCTGTGCTATTGCAACTACAAACTTTCCCACCCAGTATAAATTCTGTGCTATTGCAACTACAAACTTTCCCACCCTGTATAAATTCTGTGCTATAACACTACAAACTTTCCCACCCTGTATAAATTCTGTGCTATTGCAACTACAAACCTTCCCACCCTGTATAAATTCTGTGGTATAGCAACTACAAACTTTCCCACCCTGTATAAATTCTGTGCTATTGCAACTACAAACTTTCCCACCCTGTATAAATTCTGTGCTATTGCAACTACAAACTTTCCCACCCTGTATAAATTCTGTGCTATAACACTACAAACTTTCCCACCCTGTATAAATTCTGTGCTATTGCAACTACAAACTTTCCCACCCTGTTTAAATTCTGTGCTATAACACTACAAACTTTCCCACCCTGTATAAATTCTGTGCTATTGCAACTACAAACTTTCCCACCCTGTATAAATTCTGTGCTATAACACTACAAACTTTCCCACCCTGTATAAATTCTGTGCTATTGCAACTAGAAACTTTCCCACCCTGTATAAATTCTGTGCTATTGCAACTACAAACATTCCCACCCTGTATAAATTCTGTGCTATTGCAACTATAAACTTTCCCATCCTGTATAAATTCTGTGCTATTGCAACTACAAACTTTCCCACCCTGTATAAATTCTGTGCTATAGCAACTACAAACTTTCCCACCATGTATAAATTCTGTGCTATAGCAACTACAAACTTTCCCACCCTGTATAAATTCTGTGCTATTGCAACTACAAACTTTCCCACCCTGTATAAATTCTGTGCTATTGCAACTACAAACTTTCCCACCCTGTATAAATTCTGTGCTATTGCAACTACAAACTTTCCCACCCTGTATAAATTCTGTGCTATTGCAACTACAAACTTTCCCACCCTGCATAAATTCTGTGCTATAGCAACTATAAACTTTCCCACCCTGTATAAATTCTGTGCTATAACACTACAAACTTTCCCACCCTGTATAAATTCTGTGCTATAACACTACAAACTTTCCCACCCTGTATAAATTCTGTGCTATAGGAACTACAAACCTTCCCAACCTGTATAAATTCTGTGCTATTGCAACTACAAACTTTCCCACCCTGTATAAATTCTGTGCTATAGCAACTACAAACCTTCCCACCCTGTATAAATTCTGTGCTATTGCAACTACAAACTTTCCCACCCTGTATAAATTCTGTGCTATAGCAACTACAAACCTTCCAACCCTGTATAAATTCTGTGCTATTGCCACTACAAACTTTCCCACCCTGTATAAATTCTGTGCTATTGCCACTACAAACTTTCCCACCCTGTATAAATTCTGTGCTATTGCAACTACAAACTTTCCCACCCTGTATAAATTCTGTGCTATTGCAACTACAAACTTTCCCACCCTGTATAAATTCTGTGCTATTGCAACTACAAACTTTCCCACCCTGTATAAATTCTGTGCTATTGCAACTACAAACTTTCCCACCCTGTATAAATTCTGTGCTATAGCAACTACAAACTTTCCCACCCTGTATAAATTCAGTGCTATAGCAACTACAAATTTTCCCACCCTGTATAAATTCTGTGCTATTGCAACTACAAACTTTCCCACCCAGTATAAATTCTGTGCTATAACACTTCAAACTTTCCCACCCAGTATAAATTCTGTGCTATAACACTACAAACTTTCCCAGCATGTATAAATTCTGTGCTATAACACTACAAACTTTCCCACCCTGTATAAATTCTGTGCTATTGCAACTACAAACTTTCCCACCCTGTATAAATTCTGTGCTATAGCAACTACAAACCTTCCCACCCTGTATAAAGTCTGTGCTATTGCAACTACAAACTTTCCCACCCTGTATAAATTCTGTTCTATTGCAACGACAAACTTTCCCACCCTGTATAAATTCTGTGCTATAGCAACTATAAACCTTCCCACCCTGTATAAATTCTGTGCTATTGCAACTACAAACTTTCCCACCCTGTATAAATTCTGTGCTATAGCAACTACAAACTTTCCCACCCTGTATAAATTCTGTGCTATAACACTACAAACTTTCCCACCCTGTATAAATTCTGTGCTATTGCAACTACAAACTTTCCCACCCTGTATAAATTCTGTGCTATAACACTAGAAACTTTCCCACCCTGTATAAATCCTGTGCTATTGCAACTACAAACTTACCCACCCTGTATAAATTCTGTGCTATAGCAACTACAAACCTTCCCACCCTGTATAAATTCTGTGCTATTGCTACTACAAACTTTCCCACCCTGTATAAATTCTGTGCCATTGCAACTACAAACCTTCCCACCCTGTATAAATTCTGTGCTATAGCATCTACAAACCATCCCACCCTGTATAAATTTTGTGCTATTGCAACTACAAACTTTCACACCTGTATAAATTCTGTGCTATTGCAACTACAAACCTTCCCACCCTGTATAAATTCTGTGTTATAGCAACTACAAACTTTCCCACCCTGTATAAATTCTGTGCTATTGCAACTACAAACTTTCCCACCCTGTATAAATTCTGTGATATAACACTACAAACTTTCCCACCCTGTATAAATTCTGTGCTATAGCAACTACAAACTTTCCCACGCTGTATAAATTCTGTGCTATAGCAACTACAAACTTTCCCACCCTGTATAAATTCTGTGCTATTGCAACTACAAACTTTCCCACCCTGTATAAATTCTGTGCTATAGCAACTACAATCTTACCCACCCTGTATAAATTCTGTGCTATAGCAACTACAAACTTTCCCACCCTGTATAAATTCTGTGCTATAACACTACAAACTTTCCCACCCTGTATAAATTCTGTGCTATTGCAACTACAAACTTTCCCACCCTGTATAAATTCTGTGCTATTGCAACTACAAACTTTCCCACCTTGTATAAATTCTGTGCTATAGCAACTACAAACTTTCCCACCCTGTATAAATTCTGTGCTATAACACTACAAACTTTCCCACCCTGTATAAATTCTGTGCTATTGCAACTACAAACCTTCCCACCCTGTATAAATTCTGTGGTATAGCAACTACAAACTTTCCCACCCTGTATAAATTCTGTGCTATTGCAACTACAAACTTTCCCACCCTGTATAAATTCTGTGCTATTGCAACTACAAACTTTCCCACCCTGTATAAATTCTGTGCTATAACACTACAAACTTTCCCACCCTGTATAAATTCTGTGCTATTGCAACTACAAACTTTCCCACCCTGTTTAAATTCTGTGCTATAACACTACAAACTTTCCCACCCTGTATAAATTCTGTGCTATTGCAACTACAAACTTTCCCACCCTGTATAAATTCTGTGCTATAACACTACAAACTTTCCCACCCTGTATAAATTCTGTGCTATTGCAACTACAAACCTTCCCACCCTGTATAAATTCTGTGCTATAACACTACAAGCTTTCCCACCCTGTATAAATTCTGTGCTATTGCAACTACAAACTTTCCCACCCTGTATAAATTCTGTGCTATAACACTACAAATCTTCCCACCCTGTATAAATTCTGTGCTATAGCAACTACAAACCTTCCCACCCTGTATAAAGTCTGTGCTATTGCAACTACAAACTTTCCCACCCTGTATAAATTCTGTTCTATTGCAACGACAAACTTTCCCACCCTGTATAAATTCTGTGCTATAGCAACTATAAACCTTCCCACCCTGTATAAATTCTGTGCTATTGCAACTACAAACTTTCCCACCCTGTATAAATTCTGTGCTATAGCAACTACAAACTTTCCCACCCTGTATAAATTCTGTGCTATAACACTAGAAACTTTCCCACCCTGTATAAATTCTGTGCTATTGCAACTACAAACTTTCCCACCCTGTATAAATTCTGTGCTATAGCAACTACAAACCTTCCCACCCTGTATAAATTCTGTGCTATTGCAACTACAAACTTTCCCACCCTGTATAAATTCTGTGCCATTGCAACTACAAACTTTCACACCTGTATAAATTCTGTGCTATTGCAACTACAAACCTTCCCACCCTGTATAAATTCTGTGCTATAGCAACTACAAACTTTCCCACCCTGTATAAATTCTGTGCTATTGCAACTACAAACTTTCCCACCCTGTATAAATTCTGTGATATAACACTACAAACTTTCCCACCCTGTATAAATTCTGTGCTATAGCAACTACAAACTTTCCCACGCTGTATAAATTCTGTGCTATAGCAACTACAAACTTTCCCACCCTGTATAAATTCTGTGCTATTGCAACTACAAACTTTCCCACCCTGTATAAATTCTGTGCTATAGCAACTACAATCTTACCCACCCTGTATAAATTCTGTGCTATAGCAACTACAAACTTTCCCACCCTGTATAAATTCTGTGCTATAACACTACAAACTTTCCCACCCTGTATAAATTCTGTGCTATTGCAACTACAAACTTTCCCACCCTGTATAAATTCTGTGCTATTGCAACTACAAACTTTCCCACCTTGTATAAATTCTGTGCTATAGCAACTACAAACTTTCCCACCCTGTATAAATTCTGTGCTATTGCAACTACAAACTTTCCCACCCTGTATAAATTCTGTGATATAACACTACAAACTTTCCCACCCTGTATAAATTCTGTGCTATAGCAACTACAAACTTTCCCACGCTGTATAAATTCTGTGCTATAGCAACTACAAACTTTCACACCCTGTATAAATTCTGTGCTATTGCAACTACAAACTTTCCCACCCTGTATAAATTCTGTGCTATAGCAACTACAATCTTACCCACCCTGTATAAATTCTGTGCTATAGCAACTACAAACTTTCCCACCCTGTATAAATTCTGTGCTATAACACTACAAACTTTCCCACCCTGTATAAATTCTGTGCTATTGCAACTACAAACTTTCCCACCCTGTATAAATTCTGTGCTATTGCAACTACAAACTTTCCCACCTTGTATAAATTCTGTGCTATAGCAACTACAAACTTTCCCACCCTGTATAAATTCTGTGCTATAACACTACAAACTTTCCCACCCTGTATAAATTCTGTGCTATTGCAACTACAAACCTTCCCACCCTGTATAAATTCTGTGGTATAGCAACTACAAACTTTCCCACCCTGTATAAATTCTGTGCTATTGCAACTACAAACTTTCCCACCCTGTATAAATTCTGTGCTATTGCAACTACAAACTTTCCCACCCTGTATAAATTCTGTGCTATAACACTACAAACTTTCCCACCCTGTATAAATTCTGTGCTATTGCAACTACAAACTTTCCCACCCTGTTTAAATTCTGTGCTATAACACTACAAACTTTCCCACCCTGTATAAATTCTGTGCTATTGCAACTACAAACTTTCCCACCCTGTATAAATTCTGTGCTATAACACTACAAACTTTCCCACCCTGTATAAATTCTGTGCTATTGCAACTACAAACCTTCCCACCCTGTATAAATTCTGTGCTATAACACTACAAGCTTTCCCACCCTGTATAAATTCTGTGCTATAACACTACAAACCTTCCCACCCTGTATAAATTCTGTGCTATTGCCACTACAAACTTTCCCACCCTGTATAAATTCTGTGCTATAGCACTACAAACTTTCCCACCCTGCATAAATTCTGTTCTATAGCAACTACAAACTTTCCCACCCTGTATAAATTCTGTGCTATAACACTACAAACTTTCCCACCCTGTATAAATTCTGTGCTATTGCAACTACAAACTTTCCCACCCTGGATAAATTCTGTGCTATTGCAACTACAAACTTTCCCACCCTGTATAAATTCTGTGCTATTGCAACTACAAACTTTCCCACCCTGTATAAATTCTGTGCTATTGCAACTACAAACTTTCCCACCCTGTATAAATTCTGTGCTATTGCAACTACAAACTTTCCCACCCTGCATAAATTCTGTGCTATAGCAACTATAAACTTTCCCACTCTGTATAAATTCTGTGCTATAACACTACAAACTTTCCCACCCTGTATAAATTCTGTGCTATAACACTACAAACTTTCCCACCCTGTATAAATTCTGTGCTATAGCAACTACAAACCTTCCCAACCTGTATAAATTCTGTGCTATTGCAACTACAAACTTTCCCACCCTGTATAAATTCTGTGCTATAGCAACTACAAACCTTCCCACCCTGTATAAATTCTGTGCTATTGCAACTACAAACTTTCCCACCCTGTATAAATTCTGTGCTATAGCAACTACAAACCTTCCCACCCTGTATAAATTCTGTGCTATTGCCACTACAAACTTTCCCACCCTGTATAAATTCTGTGCTATTGCCACTACAAACTTTCCCACCCTGTATAAATTCTGTGCTATTGCAACTACAAACTTTCCCACCCTGTATAAATTCTGTGCTATTGCAACTACAAACTTTCCCACCCTGTATAAATTCTGTGCTATTGCAACTACAAACTTTCCCACCCTGTATAAATTCTGTGCTATTGCAACTACAAACTTTCCCACCCTGTATAAATTCTGTGCTATAGCAACTACAAACTTACCCACCCTGTATAAATTCAGTGCTATAGCAACTACAAATTTTCCCACCCTGTATAAATTCTGTGCTATTGCAACTACAAACTTTCCCACCCAGTATAAATTCTGTGCTATAACACTTCAAACTTTCCCACCCAGTATAAATTCTGTGCTATAACACTACAAACTTTCCCAGCATGTATAAATTCTGTGCTATAATACTACAAACTTTCCCACCCTGTATAAATTCTGTGCTATTGCAACTACAAACTTTCCCACCCTGTATAAATTCTGTGCTATTGCAACTTCAAACTTTCCCACCCTGTATAAATTCTGTGCTATTGCAACTACAAACTTTCCCACCCTGTATAAATTCTGTGCTATTGCAACTACAAACTTTCCCACCCTGTATAAATTCTGTGCTATAGCATCTACAAACTTTCCCACCCTGTATAAATTCTGTGCTATAGCAACTACAAACATTCCCAGCCTGTATAAATTCTGTGCTATTGCAACTACAAACTTTCCCACCCTGTATAAATTCTGTGCTATTGCAACTACAAACTTTCCCACCCTGTATAAATTCTGTGCTATTGCAACTACAAACTTTCCCACCCTGTATAAATTCTGTGCTATAGCAACTACAAACTTACCCACCCTGTATAAATTCAGTGCTATAGCAACTACAAATTTTCCCACCCTGTATAAATTCTGTGCTATTGCAACTACAAACTTTCCCACCCAGTATAAATTCTGTGCTATAACACTTCAAACTTTCCCACCCAGTATAAATTCTGTGCTATAACACTACAAACTTTCCCAGCATGTATAAATTCTGTGCTATAACACTACAAACTTTCCCACCCTGTATAAATTCTGTGCTATTGCAACTACAAACTTTCCCACCCTGTATAAATTCTGTGCTATTGCAACTTCAAACTTTCCCACCCTGTATAAATTCTGTGCTATTGCAACTACAAACTTTCCCACCCTGTATAAATTCTGTGCTATTGCAACTACAAACTTTCCCACCCTGTATAAATTCTGTGCTATAGCATCTACAAACTTTCCCACCCTGTATAAATTCTGTGCTATAGCAACTACAAACTTTCCCACCTTGTATAAATTCTGTGCTATAGCAACTACAAACATTCCCAGCCTGTATATATTCTGTGCTATAACACTACATACTTTCCCACCCTGTATAAATTCTGTGCTATAAAACTACAAACTTTCCCACCCTGTATAAATTCTGTGCTATTGCAACTACAAACTTTCCCACCCTGAATATAGGAGTTGGGAAGTAATGATGAAACTGTACAAGACATTGATGAGGCCAAATTTAGTGTACTTTGTGCTGTTCTGGTCACCGATTTATAGGAAGGATATTAACAAGATAGAGAGAGTACAGAGAAGATTTACAAAAATGTTGCCTGGGTTTCAGTATCTGGAATACAAGGAGAGATTGAGCAAATTTGGTCTTTATTCCTTGGAACGTAGAAGGCTGAGAGGGGATTTGAGATAATGAGAAGGATAGATAGAGTTGATGTGGAAAGTCTTTTCCCATTGAGAGTAGGAGAGATAGATACAAGAGGTTTTTCATGGGTTGAGAGTTGACGGGCAAAGGATTAGGAGTAACATGAGGGGGAACTTCTTTACTTAGAGAGTGGTTACTGTGTGGAATGGGCTTCCGGGAAAGGTGACGGAGCCAGGGTCAATTTTGTCATTTGAGAAAGAACTGGGTAAGTATATGGATGGGAGGGGGATGGAGGGATATGGGCAGAGTGCTGGTAAGTGGGATTAGAGGAGGGTACTTGATCAGTGCAGACTAGAAGAGCCAAATTGGCCTGTTTCTGTGCTGTAATTGTTATATGGTTATATCTTAGATTGTGTTCACGGGATTCAGGAGGGACGGTGAGCTGCCAGATGACGTGGTCCATGTAGGGACCAACGATGTGGGTAGGGAGGGTGAGGAGGTCCTGCAAGGTGAGTTCAGGGAGTTGGGTACTAGGTGAAAGGACAGGACCTCCAGGGTTGTGATCTCAGCATTGCTACCTGTGCCATGTGATAGTGAGGTTAGAAATTGGGAGGATAATGCAGCTTAACACGTGGCTAAAGACCTGGTGCAGGAGAGAGGGGAACCAGGGGCAGGCCTGGCAGCTCAATGTTCTCGATGATGTGTATCTGGAACGAGCTGCCAGAGGGAAGTGTCAAAGCAGGTCCACTTCTAATAATCAAATGACTTGGCCAGATTTATGGATAGGAAGGGTTTTGAACTCTACGAAAAGCTGTAAAGTAGGAAATGCAGTTAGGTTCTCTACAGAAATCTAAAGTGAAGGAGGAAATACTGCAATACCACGTGGTAAGGCAAGAAATCTGAATAGAAAACGTCATTTTTGTCATGGTAGGGAAATAAATACCAGAGGACATAGATTTAAGGTGAGCGTGAAAGATACAAAAGGGACCTGAGGAGCACTGTTATGTCGAAGATGATGGGTGTGTGGAACAACCTCCATGTCAATGGTTGTTCCGTATACTGTCTACTATAGAGCCAGGTACAGTTGTAATGCTTGGGATAGGAGCATGGATAGGAAAGGTTTATATTGCTATTAGCTGACTGCATGCAAATTAAACCAGCTGAGTTGGGGCAAGTTGAGCTGAAGGCCTTGTTTCTGTGCCCAGTGTACATGGGAAGCAGCATGAACATCCCAGTTACAGTCTTACAGCAAAGTAGTAGACCCAGGTTCTCTCTGTAAACAACATGCCCCCTTTATTTAGTTCCACTTTTCCACATTAGGCTGGTATTTGTTATTTAAATGTTTTTCAAAGAAAGCTAACATACTAAAGTCCACCTCCTTGTTTGGCAGATCGTTCCAACTTGCCCACTGCCTCTGAGAGAACTGTCCTCTTTTGTCCCTTTTAAACCCCGTCCCCTTATAGTTAGGAAACAGGTTGTCAGTGTTCACCGTATGATTTTACAGACCTTAATAAGATCCCAACTCATCATCTGATGCTTGGAAAACGAGCCCAATTTTTCCAATTTCTCATGATAATTCAACTTGCCTAATCCTGGCAATAACTTTGTAAATCTCTTTTAATCCCTTTCTAACATTAGCATGGTTAGTGTAGTGGTTCATGTGATGCTATTACAGCGCCAGTGGCCTGGGTTCGCATATGGCGCTGTCCGAAAGGAGCTTGTTTCTTTGTTCTCTCCCTGTCTGCATATATTTTCCCTGGGTGCTCCGGTTTCCTCTCAGCCTCTAAAATGAATGGGGTTGGAGCTTAATTGGGGTATCATTGGGCAGCACAGGTTTAAATGGCCAGAATTATCTCGGTGAACTGGGCAGAGGTCAAATATGACAGAGAAAACAGGAGTGGCAGATGCCAGAGGGGGAGAGGTTAGAGAAACTCAAGGGCCAAATGGAGGAAGATGTGTTATACAGGGTAGTGTGGGTGAGTAGAAGATGAAGTGTGCAGTGCTGGAATCTGGTGAGAAAGGTGGCCTCGAGAGACCAGATTGAACCGGGGGAGGGAGGAGAGAGCAGAAGAATCCATTGGGGAGATCATGGAGGGGTGTGGGTGGGGGTTTGGAACCAGTGAGGAAGGGAGATGAGAATGAATCATGGTGGTTGGGAATAGGGTTTAAAAAAAAAGGTGGGGATCAAGGGAAGAGCAAAAGGAGAGCGAGCACATTCACTGAAATGAGAACCATCTTTTTTCACAACATTGGGTTGTTGCACCTGGTCAGAGATGATCCATTTTGCTATGATCTGACACCTCTTCATGAGGGATGCAGTTTAGCTTTAGGCTGTTTTTACTTCCCTCCCTCACCTCTTTACTCATCTTGTTCCCTGCAAATATTCATTTAAAATTGTCCCCAGTGACTGTTTTGTTCTTTACTATGCATAAATCTTTTTAAATTCTCCCTTGTACTGTCTGCCAGAGCTGTCTCAAAACCTCTTTTTATCTTGCTTATTTCTCTCTTTACTGTGCTCCTACATTCCTTGTACTGCTCAAAGGATTTGCTCAAACCTGTCTGCCTGTTTCTGATATACGTCTCCTTGAGCTTTCTGATCTGTGTCTTGATAGCCCCCTTTTACACTTCCATCCCACTAAATCAGCCGACCCGTGCACCGGTATAGGAATGGCATTTTAGCTGTTCACACTTGAGCACTTCTAACTGGGACACTGAATACTTTCACACTTCCCCAGGGTTAGGACTTCTACCAGTGAAATCATAATGTATCGAATGATGGAGGGAGGACCTGCCCTGGATCCTGATTAATGTATTATGATTTTATATTACAACAAAATTAATGATGCCTAATTATAACATAATTTATGTACAGGACAGTACGAGCCCTTCAGCTCCTGTTGTACCAACCTGTATAAACCATTATAAGGGGTTGTGGGAAAGTGTAGCAATAGCGGACAATTGATAAACGGGATGAGAAAGTTGGTAGCATTATAGCAGTCAATTTATAAAGACCATGGGAAAGTTGGTAGCACTATAGCGGACAATATAGAAATACCGGGGGAAAAAAAGTGATGACGAACCTGCCATCCCAGAATGCCGTGCGGCAGAGAAAGGGTTGTATGCATGGATTTATGCACAGAACACTCATGGAAGGGTTTCTCTGCCGCACAGCATTCTGGGAAGTCAGGCCTGCATCGCTTTTTTCTCCCATAGTCTTTATAAATCGTGCGCTATAGTGCGACCAGTTTTCTCACACTGTTTAAAAATGGTTCGCTATTGCTATTTATTTCCTCTCTCTCTCCTCCATGTTCCTGCACTCACGCAAAAACTTGGGTCCTTTCAATCCCACAATGCAATTTTCCATTTCAAACTTGCATGATTGGAACTCCAGCGTCTGCAGGTGCCGGGGATCGTACTAGGGGTCAAAGCCGTCAATCTTCGGCATGAGATGACGTCATCTGACCCTGGCGTTGAGCTGATTTTGCTTTCATGTGAGACCCCTTTTAGGCTGATTGGCCATTAATTCCTGGGCTCACTTGCAAGTGTGGAAGGGGCTTATATTTTTGTAAGAATTGTATATACGTTTGTCTGTACATGTAAATGGATGTTCGCACTGTTTTACGCCGATGACTGGAGAACTCTGTTTTGTTGGGTTGTACTCGTACAATCGGATGATAAATAAAATTGAACTATCAGGACTCTTTACCTTATCATTCAGAATAAGAATTTATTGTCCTGAAGTTCAATGTTTTGTGGCAGCATCACAGGGCAAACATTCATATTATAATTATCTTACAACATTGCTTTAAAAAAATTTAAATAGCAATGCACGAAAAGTCAGGCAGTGTCTTTGGTTTATTGATTATTCAGGAATCTGATGGCGGAAGGGAAGAAGCTGTTCTTGAGCCGCTGAGTGCTTTTCCCCAATGGTAGCAGAGTGAAGAGGGCATGGCCTGGGTGATGGTGGTCTTTGAGGATAGAGGCTGCTCTTTTAAGACCACCTCATGTAGATGTCCTCGATGGAGTGAAGTCTGGTGCCTGTTGACAACCCTCTGAAGTTTATTCTTGTCTTGTGAGTTGGTGTCTCCATACCATGCTGTGATGCAACCAGACATCACTGCTACATTCCTGACCTTTACTGTGCATTCCAGCATTGCTTTTTCTCATATTGCTGGAGAAAGTTCTTCTGGACACACTTAACAAAGTTTATCCCATCTAATCCCTTTGACATTCCCACCCAATGGTAGGAAAGTTGAAACACCTCCAATACAGAAGTGCTTTGTTTGCAGATAGCACCAATATTGGCATATTTAATCCTCTTGCTCCCAGTGACTGGTGGCCCACAGTTCCTTTCGGTTCCTGATTTCCACCCACATAAAACTGGATACACATTGGATGCAAAATTGGCTTGGGGATTAAAGTATAGAGTTGTGATGGTCATTTGTAACAGATTGGAGACCTGTGACCAGTGGGGTGCTGCAGAGATCTGTTCTGGGTCTCCTATTTATATCAGCAATGTGGATGAGATTGCACCTGGCATGATTAGTAAGTTTGTGGATGGTGAAGAAGTTGTCCAAGGTTACACTACCCAGATCAACTGGGAAAAAGGATTGAATTTAATGTGGATACGTGCAAAATGTTGAGGTTTTGGAAAGTTAAGACTTGAACAGGACTTGCATAGTGAATGGCAGGGATCTTGTGAGTGTTATGGAACAGTCTCTGGGGTACATCATTCTTTGAAAGTGGCAATGTTTGTAGACAAGGTGGTGTAGTAGCCATTTGGCTCCTTTGTCTTCGTTGTACAGGGCATTGACTGCAAGATTTGGGAAATTGTGTTTTAGCGAGATGACATTATAAAACAATACCTGGACATATTTGCTGATAAGCACAGGTGAGAAGAAGAAGACAAAGGAGAGAATGTAGATGCTAGCACGTGGAGCAAAAACAACCTCCTGTGGAAACCAGCAGGGCGAGCAGTGTCGTGTGGAGAAAGAGATGTAGCCTGACCCCTTCATTCCTGTGATGATATGGATATCTGCCATTACATCACCTGGCCACAGGGGGTCACCTAAGGCCACTCACTCTATAAAGGTGAGCCAATCGCCTATTGAACACTTCTGACCTTCCCGGTAAGAGGCAAGGCTGTGTTCGCTTTCTTGGCTGATCTCACGTGCTACTTGGTTGATGTGTCGCTACAGCCCCTCTCCCAGAAAATTATTCTTTTTGCTAAGATTTAAAGGGTTATGGGCTAAATTTCGAGATGTGTGATTTTTCTCACAAAGGTACCCTTGTCAGTATGTATGAGTTAGGAAAAAGCACCTGTTTTTATGCCTGCATAAATTACTGTTCAATCTATGGTCACATTTGTGGCAACATTTTTTGGGGAAAAATTCATTTATTAGTATTTTCATATATTTCAAATTATCTTGCAATATCATTAGATACTAAATAATTTTCACCCCCCCCCACCTCCTTCCATCCCTAACCCCTGCAGATAGAAGAAAAAGATAGAAAAAAAAGAAAGAAAACTTTCAACCTAATACTTATAACCACATTAATAATGAAAGTACCATATTTTCTGGGGGGGGGGGGGTGTTGGATGAGAACGTCTGGATTAGTCTACATTCATAAATCTCATATAAGGCTCCTATATTTGACAAAATTTATCATAATCCTCTCTCTAAGTAATTTTTTCTAATGGGAGACAATATTTTATTTCATTAAACCATTCTTCTATTTTCACATTATTTTCCAATTTCCACATTTTAGCTACACACTTTCTCGTTACTGCTGTTGCGAGACTCAAAAATCTCTTTTTATATTTACCTAGTTCCAACTTAACGTCTTCATCATATATATTACACAACAAAAAAAATTCTTGGACCTCATTTAATCTTCACTGTTAATATCTTCTCTAACATCACACATAATTCTTTACTAAAATCTTTTACCTTTTCACACAACCATATTGAATGCAAGAAATTACCAACCTCGTTTTTACATCTAAGACATTGAGTAGAAAAAATTACATTAAATTTATTCAACTTCTAGGGTGTACAATACATTTGATGTAAAAAAAAATATTCAGCTATTTGATATCTAACATTAATTGTATTGGTTACACTATCTTGACACAGTTTTATCCATCTTTCTTCTTCAATTTGTATACTTAAATCCTGTTCCCACTTCAATTTAGTTTTATTATAAAAATCTTTCTTTTCCTTTATTTCTTGTCATTTATTATACATAGAGGTTATAAATCTTATAAAGATATCTATTATAACATATTCAAGTTGATGATGCTCTGGAAGTCTCAAATCCATTCCTATTTATTATACGTAGTAGTTATAAATCTTGTAAAGATATCTATTATAACATATTCAAGTTGACGATGTTCCAGAATTCTCAAATCCATTCCTATTTATTATATGTACTGGTTATAAATCTTATAAAGATATCTATTATAACATATTCAAGTTGATGATGCTCCGGAATTCTCAAATCCATTCCTATTTATTATACATAGTAGTTATAAATCTTATAAAGATATCTATTATAACATATTCAAGTTGACGATGCTCTGGAAGTCTCAAATCCATTCCTATTTATTATACGTAGTAGTTATAAATCTTATAAAGATATCTATTATAACATATTCAAGTTGACGATGCTCTGGAAGTCTCAAATCCATTCCTATTTATTATACATAGTAGTTATAAATCTTATAAAGATATCTATTATAACATATTCAAGTTGATGATGCTCTGGAAGTCTCAAATCCATTCCTATTTATTATACGTAGTGGTTATAAATCTTATAAAGATATCTATTATAACATATTCAAGTTGACGATGCTCTGGAAGTCTCAAATCCATTCCTATTTATTATACGTAGTAGTTATAAATCTTGTAAAGATATCTATTATAACATATTCAAGTTGACGATGCTCCAGAATTCTCAAATCCATTCCTATTTATTATATGTACTGGTTATAAATCTTATAAAGATATCTATTATAACATATTCAAGTTGATGATGCTCCGGAATTCTCAAATCCATTCCTATTTATTATACATAGTAGTTATAAATCTTATAAAGATATCTATTATAACATATTCAAGTTGACGATGCTCTGGAAGTCTCAAATCCATTCCTATTTATTATACGTAGTAGTTATAAATCTTATAAAGATATCTATTATAACATATTCAAGTTGACGATGCTCTGGAAGTCTCAAATCCATTCCTATTTATTATACATTGTAGTTATAAATCTTATAAAGATATCTATTATAACATATTCAAGTTGATGATGCTCTGGAAGTCTCAAATCCATTCCTATTTATTGTACGTAGTGGTTATAAATCTTATAAAGATATCTATTATAACATATTCAAGTTGACGATGCTCCAGAATTCTCAAATCCATTCCTATTTATTATATGTACTGGTTATAAATCTTATAAAGATATCTATTATAACATATTCAAGTTGACGATGCTCTGGAAGTCTCAAATCCATTCCTATTTATTATATGTAGTAGTTATAAATCTTGTAAAGGTATCTATTATAACATATTCAAGTTGACGATGCTCTGGAAGTCTCAAATCCATTCCTATTTATTATACGTAGTAGTTATAAATCTTATAAAGATATCTATTATAACATTTTCAAGTTGACGATGCTCTGAAAGTCTCAAATCCATTCCTATTTATTATACGTAGTAGTTATAAATCTTATAAAGATATCTATTATAACATATTCAAGTTGACGATGCTCTGGAAGTCTCAAATCCATTCCTATTTATTATATGTAGTAGTTATAAATCTTGTAAAGATATCTATTATAACATATTCAAGTTGACGATGCTCCAGAATTCTCAAATCCATTCCTATTTATTATATGTACTGGTTATAAATCTTATAAAGATATCTATTATAACATATTCAAGTTGATGATGCTCCGGAATTCTCAAATCCATTCCTATTTATTATATGTACTGGTTATAAATCTTATAAAGATATCTATTATAACATATTCAAGTTGATGATGCTCTGGAAGTCTCAAATCCATTCCTATTTTTTTCTTCAAATATGATCTTATCCGATTTTTCTCTTTAATCGATCAAATGTCATAAAAATTATACCTCTAAAACAATCTTGTATTTTCAGACCAATTGTAAAATAAAGAATTATTAATTGTAAATGGAAGAAGTTGATTTTGTTTTAAAGTCAAATGAGCCAACTGATAATTTCTTATACCTCTTTCCATGTGTATCCCATTCCGTATTCGAAACAAATGTTTTAAAATTGGTATTTATTTTCTATCTTTATAAAATTTTCAAAGTTCCATTCATACAATATTTGGTCTGGACTTTCTTCACTAACATTATTCATCTTAATATGTACCCAAGATGTTTTTTCCCTTGTTTGATAATAAGAAGACAAACATCCCAATTGAGCTGCCTTATAATAACTTAAAATTTGGTAATTTCAAACTTCCTTGATCTTTTTTCCATATCAACTTTTCCATAGTAATCCTTGCTAATTTAATCATCTAAAAAATGTTTCAGGCATCTGAATTGGTAATGTTTGAAATAAGTATTGAATTCTAGTTAACACATTTCACACGTCCTATTTAACGTTATTGATAATTCCTTCCATCTTTTAAAATCTTCTTCCAATCTTTTTAAAAGTGATAAATAATTCAATTTTTACAAATTATTCAATTACTTACTTACTATTATCGCCAAATATTTAACCCCCTCACTTTTCTATTTAAATTTTACAAACTTTTTACATTGTGTATAATCTGCATTAACCATTGGCACCATTTCACTTTTATCCACATTAACCTTATATCCTGAAACTAAACCATATTCTGTTAATCTTTCATTTAGTCTATTCAGTGAAGTTTTGGGTATAGTCAAGTATACTAAAACATCATCTGCTTAAAGACTAATTTTAGGAACTTTGTCTCCTTTCTCAAAACCTGTAATTTCCTCATCCCCTCGAATCATTTCAGCTAATGGTTCTATTGCCATTACAAATAAGAATGGTGAAAGTGGACAAGCCTGCCTGGAAAACTTTCCAAATCTAATCAAACCTGACATTTGACCATTTACTACTACTTTTGCCTTTGGTTCATTATTCAATGCTTTTATTCCTTTTAGAAATGTCTCAGGGAATCTAAACTTATATAACACCTTAATAGAAAGTCCCATTCTAATCTATCAAATGCTTTTTCTGCATCTAAAATAACTGCTACCACTGGAGCCTCCCTTTTTTGAGCCACATTTGTCAAACTTAAAAAATCTCACTATATTTATCTGCTGCCTTTCATTTTGTAATAAACCTGTCTGGTCCATATTAATCGATTTTGGAAGCATCTTAACCAAATGATTTGCCCACAATTTGGATACAATTTTATAATCTACATTTAACAAAGATATTGGTCTATATGAAGCTGTTTGTAATGGATCTTTCTCCTTTTTTGGTATTACTGTTATCAATGCCATCTTGAAAGATTCTGGTACCATTTACTTCTCTTATTTGATCTAATATCTCTTTAAGAATTGGCACAACAGTTCTTAAAATTCCTTACAAAAGTCTACTGGAAAACCATCTCCTGGTGCTTCATTATTTTGGAATGTTTTCAGAACCTCATATAATCTCAGCTGCTGTAAAGCAATTATTTATAATTCTTCCTTCTCCTCTTTACACAAATTTGGTAATTGAATTTGTTGCAAATATTGCTCTATTTCAATTTCATCTTCTTTTAACTCAGACTTGTATAACTTCTCATAAAACTCTCTAAAAAATTTTCATTTGCTTCCTTCATCTTATAAACCATCTTGTCTTTTATTGCTACTATAGTCCGAGATACCTGTTCTTTAACTGCCATGCCGACTCCATTATGAGCTTTTTCTCCCAGTTCATAATACCTTTGTTTAGTTCGCAAGATATCTCTTTCAACTCTGTATGTTTGTATCATATTAAGCTTGACGTTTTTTGATTCCATTAATTTCTTCCTTTCCTCATTTGGACTAATTTGCATTGTTTTTTCTATAATCAGTTATTTCCTTTTTTAATTGATCTACTTCCTTTAAATAGTCCTTTTTTTAATTTTACTGTATAACTAATTACTTGACCTCATGTATGCCTTTAAAGTATCCCATAATACAAATTTATTCTTTACCAAATCTTTTTTATTTTCCTTATTTTCTTACAAAATCACAAAAATGTGTCCTTTTCAACAATACTTTATTTAATGACCACCTATATCGATTAATTTGTTCTTCCCTCAGATACTATTGATAATAACAAAGGGGAATGGTCCAAGATTGTACCTGCCAAATATTCCACCTGTTGTTCTCCAGATTGAACTTGAGCTGGCAATAAAAACATTTCAATTCGGGAATATGTCTTATGTTGGAAAGAATAAAATGAATAATCTATCAATCCCATATCTGCCATTATTTCTTTTACTTCTTCAGACACTTTACTATCTCCTACATATTTTCCTGATCTGTCCATTTTTGAATTTAATGTCAAATTAAAATCTCCCATCAAAATGTTACCATTGGGATTTTACAGTTTCATAAAAACGTCTTGCGTAAATGTACTATCTTCTACATTAGGAGCATATAAATTTAACAAGGTCCAATTTTCTGAGTAGATTTGACGTTCTGCCACAACATAACCATCCTGCCAGGTCCTTCTCTACATTTAATATTTTACTGGTAGATTTGTATTTATCAATATTGCGACTCCTCGAGCCTTTGAATTAAATGAGGCTGCCACTACTTTACCCACCCAATTTCTTTGTAATTTATCTAATTCCTTCTCCACTAAATGCTTTTCTTGTAAAAAAGCTATATCTATATTCTTTTTTTCCATAAATACCAATTTTTAAATGTTTTATTTGATTTTGTATCCCATTAATATTAAAACATAAAGTTAATCTTCTCAATCATTTTAATTGAAATTAACCCCCTACTCATCCAGCCATCATCCTCCAAATCCTTCTTTAACATAACTAAGACATCATACTTTATTAGATCTATTATACCAATAAATGTGTGGAAAATAGAAAAGTTAAGAAACAGGAATTATAGAATACCTCAAAAAAGGTGTACGCAAAAAACATACCCTTTTTATCGGCCTTATAGGAGTGGTAGTCCAGCCTACACCTACACACGATTCGGTGGCAGCCAGCAAACATTCCCTCTGCCCCCTCCCCACCCCAATCTTATATTAACTAGCCTTTACATACATCTTCAGTTACTTAACTACCTATTAATGTTATTTTAACTCCCTTATAATTAAAGAAAAGTCAAATAAATATATAATCTTCCAGTTTTACCCTCAAACCAAACAGTATACCTCCTCACTCCTTACTTCCCATTTTAGCAGATTATCCCTTACTTCCCATTTTAGCAGGTAAAAATTCAGCAAAAGCTTTAGCTTCATCAGGATCTGAAAAAAATGTATGCTTATCATCAAGAAAAAAATTCAATGCAGCAGGATATCTCAAAACAAATGCATATTCCTTCTTCCACAAAACATTTTTAACTACATTAAACAGTTCAAAACTTATATCCAGGTAAAAGAAGATCTTGTTTCCATTGTGGATCATTGGGACTGGTCTTGCCTTCGCTTGCTTTCCTGCCAATTGTAGCACTTACTCTCTCACCTCATAGCGAAGGAAATTAACCAATATTGGACAAGGGTTTGACCTTCTTGTGGTTTTGGTCTTAAAGCTCTATGCGCTTCAATGTCTTTACATTCTTCCATTCCCAGTACTTGTGGTATCCAATCTTGTAGGAATTTCTTCATGTCCTGACCTTCATCACCTTCTCTTAGCCCCATAATCATGATGTTATTTCTTCTACTGTAATTTTCCAAAGTGCCCATCTTCTGGCCAAAATGCTGCTTCATTGTTTTTGATTCTGCTTGCAAATTTTTCGCCCGGTCTTTTAATTGCTGTATTTCAAATGTATATCCTTTTATTCTTTCTTCCATAACTTCTAATTTCTTATCCAGTCACATCTCTGGTTTCTGTCACTTTATCAGATATGACTTTAAGAATCTGTTGGAATGATTCTTCCAGAGACCGATGCAGATTACCCAGATACATTTTGACCTCCGGAGCCAATAATAAAGTTTCTTTACTAACCTTTCTGAATCCTTGTTCTGTGTCCGATTCACTTCTACCTCTATCAGTTCTTCACTTGGTTATCCCTCGGAGCTGTCAGGCTCAGGATATTTTTTTAAAAGGACCTCCGTTTTTTTTATTCTCTGTGTATGCGTGACTCCTCGCGCCTTCACAATAGATGTTCTTCTTCAGTTACCAGTGGCCATTGTTGGGGGAGACCTTAAGTGAAAGAGCTCAAGATCTCCCAAGCTCCCTGGCGTTCACTACTTCCGAACTGCTCCAGGCTCCTTTGAGATCGGCCATGTTCCTTTCTCCTTGTCCTTTTCTTTTTCCAGCTCCAGTGCTGTAATAACAAGTTTTTCCTTCTTTGGTGGCCCCCTGTTCTTTTCTCCAACTGACTGTTTCTTTCACTGTCCTTTTAAACTTTTACTTTTTAAAAAACTTTTAAATTTTTTTGGTGAGAGTAAGGATGACGTTATTAACTCCACGTCATCATGTGATAGCCCCCCCCCCCCCCACCCCCTGTGGCAACATTCTTGTAGATAATGAGATCAGATCATGGCAGAGTATTCCAGATGTAATCTCACTAGGGCTCTACAGAGTTGAAACAGGATGCCTCTAGTTATTCCTTTACCTGTACAGCCTTAACACTTTTGTAGCCGTGCGCCCATACTGTCAGCTTGCTTTGTGATATGACCAGCGTTGGATTTATTTCATGATCCTCTCATCCACATCATTGTTAACAGATTGTGAAGAAACTGGGGCTCAGCTTTGATCTCTGGGGCACTGCCTCCCATGGCTTCGTTTGGGCTTTTAGCCAATCTTTAACCCACAGCAATATGTCATCTCCAACGCGTTTTCCACTGACTTTTGTTTTATAATACTGTTATTAATAGGCAGCAGGGATAGTGTGGTGGTTAGCATTTACACTATTACAGCTAACGACCTGGGTTCGAATATGGTACAGACTCCTTATAGAGTTTTCCCCTTGTCAGCGTGGGTTTTGTCCAGGTGCTCCGGTTTCCTCCCACCGTTCAAAGACATATGGCTAATTGCTTTATTTGGGGGGCGTGGGTTTGTGGGCTGGGAAGGTCTGTTACTGTGCTGTATGTTGAAGTTAAAAAAAACATGGAAGTCTTCTGAATGTTCGGATCTCCAACTTGACCTGTCTCCTGTTTAGAACATCAGATTCCAGCACATTTGTCAAACATGAGTTCTCTTTCCTGGTGACCTGCTCCTCTTTGTTCACTCTTGTACTCGATATATTTCAAGTACTTTATTGTGACTTTGATGAAAGGTCATAATTGTCAAATTGAAAGTTTGGAGGAATGGACTTGGACTCAAAAGGTCCACTCACTGTTTCACTTTCCAGAGATGGTGTCTGAGATTCTGAATGTTTTGAGGATTTTCTGTTTTCAGTACGGATGTGAGGCTGGCCAATCTTCCCACTGTCAACCTCATGACCAACATCTGTATCATCTACAAACTTTGAAAAGCCCTCTTCGTCATTATACTGAACACAAAAAAACAAGAGATCAAGGATTAATCAACACTTGGCAACCATTATCCTTTGCTTCCTGCCACCAAACCAACTTTAGATCTAATTTACTAAACTTCCTTGTGTCCTGTGGATAATTTCTTTCTTCGCAACCCTACCAGTTGGGCTCACTTTGAATGTTAAGCTCACCAGCCATTTGTCTGGCTTGTCCTCACAGCCATTTATAAAATATAAGCACATTAACATCTCCATCTTCTGTGACTTGTGCCTCGAGATTATGGAAATATCTCTGTCAGGACTCCTGCAATTCCTTCCTTTGCTTCCCATAATGTTTATGGACACACTTGACCAAGCCCTGGGCATTTATTTAGACTCCAGCACTACCTCTCCAGAAATATGGATTCTCTTCAAAACATCACGATGACTTCCTTGGGCTCTGACTTTTTCCATGCTAAATACAGATGGCAAAGTCTTGTCCACGGTCTTCCACACCCTCAATGGCTCCACGCATAGATAACCTTGTCGAGATTTGAGGCTCTTTTTCTCTCCAAGTTGTTTTTTTTCCCATTATTGTAGAATTTCTTAGGATACTATTTTACTTCAACTGTCAGTGCCATCTGGTATCCCTCTTTACTCTCTCATGTTAATCCCTATATCGCTGCTCAAAGCTGATCTGGCCAATCTGTAATGATATTATGCCTCCTTTTTTGACCAGTACATCACTTCTCTGGTTATCCAGTATTGCATGCTGTTGCCAGCCTTGCCCTTCACTCTGACCGAGCTTTATGGCCTGAACTCTCTCTATATTCCTTTTAAAAGTCTTCCACTTGCCTCATGCCCCTTTACTTGCTCACAGCCTCTCCCAGTCGATCTGCGAAAATTCCTGTCTATTGTCAGCAAAATTAGCCCTGCCCCAGTATTTAAAAACTAATGGAGTTATGCATACTGTATTTCTGTATTTCTAAGGACCTCTGTATTTTGCTTTCTTAAGTTCCCTTTAATTTTGGGGAATGCTCCTCTTACAGAATGTGGGGCATCAGGGAAGCTGGCAGTATCCCTGATGAATTCATCTGTGAGAAGTACATCCAACTGTAGCTCCTGACAAACCGAGTTAAGGAATTGGAGCTGGTGTTCGATGAACTCTAGATCATTCAGGAGGCAGCGGGATGGTAGACAGGAGTTACAGAAGGCATCCCTCTCAATAACAAGTATAGCATTTCAAAACTATTGGCGGGGGGGGGGTGAAACAATTGGTGATCAGGTCTCTGGCATGGAGTCTGGTCCTGTGGCTACAAAGGGAAGGGAGGAGAAGAGGTGAGCTGCAGTGATAGGCGTTTCCATACTTAAGGGAGACAGTTAAGAGGTTCTGTGGAGGAGATCGAGTATCCCGGATGATATGTTGCCTCCCTGGTGCCAGGGTCCGAGATATCTCAGATCCATTTCACGGGATTCTGGAGGGAGGGTAAGCTACATGTAGGGACCAACGACGTGGTAGGGAGGGTGAGGAAGGTTCAGGGAGTTGGGCGCTAGGTTGAAGGACAGGACCTCCGGGTGGTGATCTCAGGATTTGTGCCCGCGCCACATGCCAGTGAGGGGAGAAACAGGAGGATGGTGCAGCTCAAAACGTGGCTAAAGTCCTGGTGCAGGAGGGAGTGCTTCAGGTTTCTGGATCATTGGGCTCTTCCTGGTAAGGTGGGACCTTCTCCGACGGGACGGTTAACACCTGAACTGGAGGGGACTAATATCCTTGCCAGTGGGTTTGCTAGAACTGCTCTGAGGGGTTTAAATTAGACTTACAGGGGGAGGGGAACCAGAGGGCCAGAGCAGATAGAGGAGTGGTGTAAGTGGTTATATGGTTATATGGAGTGGAGGAAGGAAAGATGATGTGAAAATTACATGCACAAAACGTTAGAGTCAACGTGTTGTACATGGTGGAAATATTCTCAGGGGCATCTATTTCAGTGTAAGGAGTATTGTAGGAAAGGAGGAAATGTAGAAATGGATGAACACAACCGAAGGGAGATAACAGACAGCTGCAAGAAACATAAGGTTGTGATAGTAGGAGATTTTAATTTTCCACATATTGACTGGGACTCCCATCATGTAAAAGAGCTGGACAGTTTGGAGTTTGTCAAATATGTTTTCTAAATCAATATATAGAGGTACCAACGAGAGAGAGTGTAATACTGGATCTATTGGGGAACGAGACAGGACAGGTGACAGAAGTATGTGTAGGGAACATTTTGGGTCCAGTGATCATAATGTCTTTAGTTTCAAGTTAATTATGGAGAAGGATAGGTCTGATTGAGATTCTAAATTGGAGAAAGGCTAATTTTGAGGTAATGAGAAAGGATCTGGAATGCATGGATTGGGAAAAGTTGTTTACGGGCAAGGACGCGCGAGGTAAGTGGAGAACCTTCAAAGGTGAAATTTTGAGAGTACAGAGTTTGGATATTCCTGTCAGGATTAAAGGCAAGGTTAGCAGGCAGAGGAAACTTTAGATTTTGGGGGATATTGGGGATCTCGTTCGGAAGAAGAGAGAGGGGTATAACAGGTATTGGCAACATGGAGCAAGTGAGGTACTTGAGGAGCATTTAAAAAAATGCAAGAAAAGCCTCAAAAAATGAAATCATGGAGGGTAAAAGAAGATGTGAGGTTTCTTTGGCAGAAAATGTGAAGGAAAATCCTAAGGGTTTGTTCAGGTATATTAAGAGCAAAAGAATGATAAGGAACAAAATTGGTCCCTTGAAGATCAGAGTGGTCGGCTTTGTATCTTTCTTTGGCTTGGCTTCGCGGACGAAGATTTATGGAGGGGGTAAAAAGTCCACGTCAGCTGCAGGCTCGTTTGTGGCTGACAAGTCCGATGCGGGACAGGCAGACACGATTGCAGCGGTTGCAAGGGAAAATTGGTTGGTTGGGGTTGGGTGTTGGGTTTTTCCTCCTTTGCCTTTTGTCAGTGAGGTGGGCTCTGCGGTCTTCTTCAAAGGAGGTTGCTGCCTGCCAAACTGTGAGGCGCCAAGATGCACGGTTTGAGGCGTTATCAGCCCACTGGCGGTGGTCAATGTGGCAGGCACCAAGAGATTTCTTTAGGCAGTCCTTGTACCTTTTCTTTGGTGCACCTCTGTCACGGTGGCCAGTGGAGAGCTCGCCATATAACACGATCTTGGGAAGGCGATGGTCCTCCATTCTGGAGATGTGACCCATCCAGCGCAGCTGGATCTTCAGCAGCGTGGACTCGATGCTGTCGACCTCTGCCATCTCGAGTACTTCGACGTTAGGGGTGTAAGCGCTCCAATGGATGTTGAGGATGGAGCGGAGACAACGCTGGTGGAAGCGTTCTAGGAGCCATAGGTGATGCCGGTAGAGGACCCATGATTCGGAGCCGAACAGGAGTGTGGGTATGACAACGGCTCTGTATACGCTTATCTTTGTGAGGTTTTTCAGTTGGTTGTTTTTCCAGACTCTTTTGTGTAGTCTTCCAAAGGCGCTATTTGCCTTGGCGAGTCTGTTGTCTATCTCATTGTCGATCCTTGCATCTGATGAAATGGTGCAGCCGAGATAGGTAAACTGGTTGACCGTTTTGAGTTTTGTGTGCCCGATGGAGATGTGGGGGGGCTGGTAGTCATGGTGGGGAGCTGGCTGATGGAGGACCTCAGTTTTCTTCAGGCTGACTTCCAGGCCAAACATTTTGGCAGTTTCCGCAAAGCAGGACGTCAAGCACTGAAGAGCTGGCTCTGAATGGGCAACTAAAGCGGCATCATCTGCAAAGAGTAGTTCACGGACAAGTTTCTCTTGTGTCTTGGTGTGAGCTTGCAGGCGCCTCAGATTGAAGAGACTGCCATCCGTGCAGTACCGGATGTAAACAGCGTCTTCATTGTTGGGGTCTTTCATGGCTTGGTATGGAACCAAAAGAAATGGGGAGGTCTTAAAAGTTTTTTATTCAATCAGCATTCACTTAGGAAACCGGCACAGAGTAAGGAGTGGGAAGTAAGGAAAACAAGCAGTGAGGTCATGGAACTGAACAGATAAAAGAGGAGGAATGGCTTGGTGTCTTAAAGCAAATAAGGGTGGATAAATCCCCAGGACCTGATAAGATATTCCCTCGGACCTTGAGGGAGGCTCGTGTAGAAATTGCAGGGGCTCTGGCAGAAATATTTAAAATGTCCTTAGCCACAGGTGAGATCCCGAGGATTGGAGGGGAGCTCACGTTGTTCCGTTGTTTAAAAAAAGGCTCCAAAAGTAACCCTGGAAATTATAGGCCAGTGAACCTGTCGTCAGTCGTAGGTAAATTATTAAAGGGATTGTGTAATGTAGTTTTAATGATTTTTAAAGAAATATTGTTAAATAAATAAATATGGTAGGTTTTTGATTTACATTTACCGGTATATTTAATTTGTGATATGTATATGACCTGTTATTTGTTTTATGATAAGGCTTTGTATGTAGGATTTATATGTTAAACTCCATAAAAATATTTTAAAAAGGAAGTACAGTTCAACTCCGATTATCCAAAATAGTCAGGATCAGCCTTTGTCGGATAAATGTTTTTTTCATGTAACTGGTCGTTTTTTACAAAACAGCCCAGTAGCAATTGCAATTCACTTGAAACAGTGTTTAAACAACAACAAACAACAAGGGAAGGCTTTTTAAGCATTAAAATTACGTTTAATTCTCACCCAAAAAAATGCTGGTCTCCACCGATCACTGACACGTCCCCACTGAGTTTCTGCTCCTGCTGGGAACCCAGCATCCCCACTTCTGCCGGGAACCCGAGATTCCTGCTGCTGCCAGGAGCCCCATGTCACCGCTCCAACCGGGAGGTCACTCTCCTTGATGTTGCCTGGATGTGGTATTCCTCCAACTGCTTGCGGCTGGGGCACAATGACATGCAGTTTGAGAGGGAGAGTTGGAGACAAAAGTCGTTATTTGAAACGAGGACAGTTGTCGTTCTAATTTCATGTCGAGTGGATTTTTTTTCAGCATGTGAGGTCAGTTTGATTCCAAAAATATTTCGGATAAATGAGGGTTTCTGATTTATTTTGGATATCCTCGTTTATCCAAAGTTTTTGGATAAATGAGGATTTCTGAGAATCCGATTTCAGACAATCGGAGTTGTACTGTAGTAGCTAAATTATTGGAAGCTGTTCTAAGAGATCGGATATACAATTATTTGGATAGCCAGAAATTGATTAGGGACAGTCACATGGCTTTATATGTGTGATAGGTCGTGTTTAACCAAACTTATAAAGTTTTTCAAGGAGGTTACCAGGAAAGTAGACGAAGGAAAGACTGTGGATGTTGTCTACACGATAAGGTCCCGCATGGGAGATTAGTCAGGAAGGTTCAGACACGAGGTATTCATGGTGAAGTTGTGAACTGGATTTGACTGAGGGAGAAGCCAGAGAATGGTAGTGGATGATGTTTCTCAGGCCAGAGGCCTCTGACTAGAGGTGCCTCAGGGATTGGTGCTGGGACCATTGTTGTTTGTCATCTATATCAATGATCTGGATGATAATGTTGTGAATTGGATCAGCAAGTTTGCAGATGACCCTAAGATTGGAGACGTTGTGGACAATGAAGAAGGTTTTCAAAGTTTGCAGAGGGATCTGGACCAGCTGGAAAATTGGACTGGAAAATGGCCGATGGAATTTAATGCAGACAAGGGTGAGGTGTGGCATTTTGCAAGAACAAACTACACGGTGAATGGTCGGGCACTGAGGAGTGGGGTAAAACAGAGGGATCTGGAAACCAATACACAATTCCCTGAAAGAGGCATCACAGGTACAATGGGTTGTAAAGAGAGTTTTTGGCACATTCGCCTTCATAAAATGAAATATTGAGTATAGGAGTTGGGATGTTACTGTAAAGTTGGTGAGGCCAAATTTGGAGTTTTGTGTGTAGTTTTGGTCACCGAACTACAGAAAAAATATCAGATAAAAAGAGGGCAGAGAAGATTTAATTGGATGTTGCCTGGACTTCAGGAACTGAGTTACAAGAAAAGGTTAAATAGGTAAGGAATTTATTCTCTAGAAGAATGAGGGGAGATTTGATAGAGGTATTTAAAATTATGAGGGGGATAGACAGAGAAATTGTAGGTTGGCTTTTTCCACTGAGGGTAGGTGAGGTTCAAACTAGAGGACATAGGTTAACGGGAAAAATTTAAGAGGAACGTGAAGGGGAACTTCTTCACACAGAGTGGTGAGAGTGTGGAACAGCTGTCATCTTAGGTGGTGAATGTGGACTCAATTTTAACATTTAAGAAGAACTTGGTCAGGTACGTGGATGAGGGAGATATGGAGGGCTATGGACGGGTGGAGTTCAGAGGGACTATGCAAAAAAAAATGTGTTCGGCACAGACTAGAGGGGCAAATGGGTCTGTTACTATGCTGTCTTGTTCTATGGTTCTATAGTAAAGTTTCTATGCTCATGTGATCTGCCTGAAGCACCAGGTTCTCTGTGTCCAAGGTGAAATCATGGACTCATCTGAAAATTCTGAAAGTGTTCTTAAAGATGGAATACACAACTATTTGAAAGGACAGGAATTGATTCATAGGAACTTAGGAACAGGAGTAGGCCAAAAATGGCCCATCGAGCCTGCTCCGCTATTCAATACGATCATGGCTGATCTAATTTATGACCTAACTCCACCTACCTGCCTTCTCCCCATATCCCCTAATTCCTCTATCATGTAAAAATGTATCTAACCAAATTTTAAATATGTTTAATGAGGCAGCCTCAACCACTTCCCTGGTTAGAGAATTCCAAACATTCACTGCTCTCTGGGAAAAACTATTTTTTCTCATCTCTGTCCTAAATCTACTCCCCCGTTTTAGTTTTAGCATGCCCGGCCAGCTCAAAAAACCTTCCTACATCTATCCTATCCATACCCTTCATAATCCTATATGTTTCTATAAGATCTCCTCTCATTCTTCTGAACTCGAGCGAATACAATCCTAGACGATTTAATCTTTCACCATAAGTCAACCCCTTCATCCCAGGGATCAACCTAGTAAACCCTCTGGACCGTCTCCAAAGCCAGTATATCCTTCCTCAAATATGGAGACCAGAACTGGACTCAGTACTCCAGGTGCGGTCTCACCAGTACCTTATACAGTTGCAACATGACCTCCCTACTCCTGAATTTAATTCCTCGAGCGATGAATGGCAACATTCCATTTACCTTCTTAATAACCTGCTGTACCTGCAACCTAACTTTTTGCGATTCATGCACAAGCCCTCCCAAGTCCCTCTGTACCACAGCATGCTGTAGTTTTTCACCCTTTAAATAATATTCAGCTCTTTTATTTTTCTTGCCAAAGTGGATAACCTCACACATACTAACATTGTACTCCATCTGCCAGACCTTTGCCCACTCATCCAGCTTAACTCTATCCCTCTGCAGACTCTCCACATCCTCATTACAATTTGCTCTTCCACTCAATTTGGTGTCATCCGCAAACCTGGTTATACTACATTCTGTCCCCTCCTCCAAGTCATCAATTAGGAGTCGTCAACATGGTTTTGTACATGGTAGATCATGTTTAACAAATCTTAGAGAGTTTTTTGAGGAGGTTACTAAAAAGGTTGATGAGGGGAAGGTTGTGGATGTTGTCTAATTTGGCATTAGTAAGGCTTTTGACAAAGTTCCCCATAAGAGGTTAGTAAGGAAGGTACAAGCATTAGATATTAATGATGAAGTAGTGAAATGGATTCAACAATGGTTGGATGGGAGATGCCAGAGAGTAGTAGCAGAAAATGGTTTGTCCAATTGGAGGCCAGTGTTGACTGGAGTACCTCAGGGATTGGTACTGGGTCCTCTGCTGTTCGTCATATATATTAATGATCTAGATGCTAGGGTGGCAAATTGGATTTGTAAATTTGCAGATGATACAAAGGTTGGCGGAGTTTTGGACAGTTAGAAGAGTGGGCTGGAAGATGGCAGATGGAGTTTAATACTGATAAATGTGCGGTGCTACCTTTGGTAGGACTAATCAAAATAGGACATACACGTTAAATGGTCGACAGTTGAGGGGTGCAGAGGAACAAAGAGATTTAGGAGTCACGCTACAGGTACACAATCCTTTATCCGGACATCTAAAATCCAGAAAGCTCCAAAAACTGGCATTTTTTTCCTGGTGCTGATACAGCGGAGGGAGAGAGAGAGGGAGAGAGAGCGAGAGAGAGAGAGAGAGCAGCGCGACTTGAAGGGGGTGGATGCGGCAGCACAATTTGGGTGGGCTTAAATCTGGGACAGCTGGGTTTCGTTCTGAAATGCTGAAAGATCCGAAATTCGGAACACACTGTTCCCCAAGGGTTCTGGATAAAGGATTGTGTACCTGTACATAATTCACTGAAAGTTGAATCACATGTGGACAGGGTGGTGAAGAAGGCATTTAGTCTGTTGGCTTCATCAATCAGAGTAGAGAACACAGGAGTTGGGATGTTATGTTGACATTGTATAAGGCATCGGTGAGGCCAAATTTGGAATATTGTGTTCAGTTTTGGTCGCCGAATTACAGGAAGGAAATAAGCAATATAGAGAGAGTGTATAGAGAGAGTGCAGAGGACGTTTACGAGAATGTTAGTAGGGTTTAAGTTACAGGGAATGGTTGAGCAGCCTGGGACTTTATTCCCTGGTGGGTAGAAAGTTGAGTGATGATTTGGTTGAGGCATTCAAAGTTATAAGGGGGACAGATAGAGTCAATGTAGACAGGCTTTTTCCACTGAGAGTGGGGGAGATTCAAACAAGAGGGCATGGATTGAGAGTAAAAGGTGAAAAGTTTAGGGGAAACATGAGGTGGATTTTCTTCACGCAGAGGGTGAACTTTCGGTGGAGGTGGAAGAAGCGAGATCGATGTTTATTTAAGGAACAGTTGGATAGGTATATGGACGGGAAAAGTATGGAGGGTTATGGCCAAATGCTGACCAGTGGGACGAGGTGGGAGAAATTGTTCGGCTTGGACTAGAAGGGCTGAAATGGCCCGTTTCTGAACTATAAATGGTTATATGAAATGGACAGGACAGAAAGTGGCCAAATGCCCTGCCATAATCGTTTGTCTTTAGCCATATCCAAAATTCCATAATGTCATCCATGATGATCTCATCCCAGCTTTTTCTGTTGGAACATAGATTTAAATTTTAAATTAAATTTAGACATACAGCATGGTAACAGGCCTTTCTCAGCCCGAGTCCATGGTGCCCAAATTACCTACAACCTAAACAATGGGAGGAAACGGTAGCCCCAGCGGAAATCCCACCAAGTCAAGGGGAGACCATATAAGGTGCTTAGAGACAGCATGAGATTTGAACCCCAGTTGCAATTCCTGGTGCTCCCTTTCATGTTAGACCTGCTGGATCACCCTTTCACTGTCCAGGTTTGTTCCCTTCCATGTTAGACCTGCTGGATCATCCTTTCACTGTCCAGGTTTGCTCCCTTACATGTTAGACCTGCTGTATCATCCTTTCACTGTCCAGGTTTGTTCCCTTCCATGTTAGACCTGCTGGATCATCCTTTCACTGTCCAGGTTTGTTCCCTTCCATGTTAGACCTGTTGGATCATCCTTTGACTGTCCAGGTTTGTTCCCTTCCATGTTAGACCTGCTGGATCATCCTTTCACTGTCCAGGTTTGCTCCCTTCCATGTTAGACCTGTTGGATCATCCTTTCACTGTCCAGGTTTGTTCCCTTCCATGTTAGACCTACTGGATCATCCTTTCACTGTCCAGGTTTACTCCCTTCCATGTTAGACCTGCTGGATCATCGTTTCACTGTCCAGGTTTTCTCCCTTTCATGTGAGACCTGCTGGATCATCCTTTCACTTTCCAGGTTTGTTCCCTTCCATGTTAGACCTGCTGGATCATCCTTTCACTGTCCAGGTTTGCTCCCTTCCATGTTAGACCTGCTGTATCATCCTTTCACTGTCCAGGTTTGTTCCCTTCCATGTTAGACCTGCTGGATCATCCTTTCACTGTCCAGGTTTACTACCTTCCATGTTAGACCTGCTGGATCATCCTTTCACTGTCCAGGTTTGCCCCTTACATGTTAGACCTGCTGGATCATCCTTTCACTGTCCAGGTTTGCTCCCTTCCATGTTAGACCTGCTGGATCATCCTTTCACTGTCCAGGTTTGTTCCGTTCCATGTTACACCTGCTGTATCATCCTTTCACTGTCCAGGTTTGTTCCTTTCAATGTTAGACCTGCTGGATCATCCTTTCACTGTCCAGGTTTGTTCCCTTCCATGTTAGACCTGCTGGATCATCCTTTCACTGTCCAGGTTTGCTCCCTTCCATGTTAGACCTGCTGTATCATCCTTTCACTGTCCAGGTTTGCTCCCTTCCATGTTAGACCTGCTGGATCATCCTTTCACTGTCCAGGTTTGTTCCCTTTCATGTGAGACCTGCGGGATCATCCTTTCACTGTCCAGGTTTGTTCCCTTCCATGTTAGACCTGCTGGATCATCCTTTCACTGTCCAGGTTTGCTCCCTTCCATGTTAGACCTGCTGGATCAATCTTTCACTGTCCAGGTTTGCTCCTTTCCATGTTAGATCTGCTGGATCATCCTTTCACTGTCCTGCTTTGCTCCCTTCCATGTTATACCTGCTGGATCATCCTTTCACTGTCCAGGTTTTCTCCCTTTCATGTTAGACCTGCTGGATCATCGTTTCACTGTCCAGGTTTGTTCCCTTCCATGTTAGACCTGCTGGATCATCCTTTCACTGTCCAGGTTTGCTCCCTTCCATGTTAGACCTGCTGGATCATCCTTTCACTGTCCAGGTTTGTTCCTTTCCATGTTTGACCTGCTGGATCATCCTTTCACTGTCCAGGTTTGTTCCCTTCCATGTTAGACCTGCTGGATCATCCTTTCACTGACCAGGTTTGCTCCCTTCCATGTTAGACCTGCTGGATCATCCTTTCACTGTCCAGGTTTGCTCCCTTCCATGTCAGACCTGCTGAATAATCCTTTCACTGTCCAGGTTTGCTCCCTTCCATGTTAGACCTGCTGTATCATCCTTTCAATGTCCAGGTTTGCTACCTTCCATGTTAAACGTGCTGGATCATCCTTTCACTGTCCAGGTTTGTTCCCTTCCATGTTAAACCTGCTGGATCATCCTTTCACTGTCCAGGTTTACTCCCTTCCATGTTAGACCTGCTTGATCATCCTTTCACTGTCCAGGTTTGCTCCCTTCCATGTTAGACCTGCTGGATCATCCTTTCACTGTCCAGGTATGTTCCCTTCCATGTTAAACCTGCTGGATCATCCTTTCACTGTCCAGGTTTACTCCCTTTCATGTTAGACCTGCTGGATCATCCTTTCACTGTCTAGGTTTGCTCCCTTCCATGTTAGACCTGCTGGATCATCCTTTCACTGTCCAGGTTTGTTCCCTTCCATGTTAGACCTGCTGGATCATCCTTTCACTGTCCAGGTTTACTCCCTTCCATGTTAGACCTGCTGGATCATCGTTTCACTGTCCAGGTTTGTTCCCTTCCATGTTAGACCTGCTGGATCATCCTTTCACTGTCCAGGTTTGTTCCCTTTCATGTTAGACCTGCTGGATCATCCTTTCACTGTCCAGGTTTGTTCCCTTTCATGTGAGACCTACTGGATCATCCTTTCACTGTCCAGGTTTGCTCCCTACCATGTTAGACCTGCTTGATCATCGTTTCACTGTCCAGGTTTTCTCCCTTTCATGTTAGACCTGCTGGATCATCCTTTCACTGTCCAGGTTTGTTCCCTTCCATGTTAGACCTGCTGGATCATCCTTTCACTGTCTAGGTTTGCTCTCTTCCATGTTAGACCTGCTGGATCATCCTTTCACTGTCCAGGTTTGTTCCCCTCCATGTTAGACCTGCTGTATCATCCTTTCACTGTCCAGGTTTGTTCCCTTCCATGTTAGACCTGCTGGATCATCCTTTCACTGTCCAGGTTTGTTCCCTTCCATGTTAGACCTGCTGTATCATCCTTTCACTGTCCAGGTTTGTTCCCTTCCATGTTAGACCTGCTGGATCATCGTTTCACTCTCCAGGTTTTCTCCCTTTCATGTTAGACCTGCTGGATCATCCTTTCACTGTCCAGGTTTGTTCCCTTCCATGTTAGACCTGCTGGATCATCCTTTCACTGTCCAGGTTTGCTCCATTCCATGTTAGACCTGCTGTATCATCCTTTCACTGTCCAGGTTTGTTCCCTTCCATGTTAGACCTGCTGGATCATCCTTTCACTGTCCAGGTTTACTACCTTCCATGTTAGACCTGCTGGATCATCCTTTCACTGTCCAGGTTTGCCCCCTTCCATGTTAGACCTGCTGGATCATCCTTTCACTGTCCAGGTTTGCTCCCTTCCATGTTAGACCTGCTGGATCATCCTTTCACTGTCCAGGTTTGTTCCCTTCCATGTTAGACCTGCTGGATCATCCTTTCACTGTCCAGGTTTGTTCCCTTCCATGTTAGACCTGCTGCATCATCCTTTCACTGTCCAGGTTTACTCCCTTCCATGTTAGACCTGCTGTATCATCCTTTCACTGTCCAGGTTTGCTCCCTTCCATGTTAGACCTGCTGGATCATCCTTTCACTGTCCAGGTTTGTTCCCTTCCATGTTAGACCTGCTGTATCATCCTTTCACTGTCCAGGTTTGTTCGCTTCCATGTTAGACCTGCTGGATCATCCTTTCACTGTCCTGGTTTGCTCCCTTCCATGTTAGACCTGCTGGATCATCCTTTCACTGTCCAGGTTTGTTCCCTTTCATGTTAGACCTGCTGGATCATCCTTTCACTGTCCAGGTTTGTTCCCTTTCATGTGAGACCTACTGGATCATCCTTTCACTGTCCACGTTTGCTCCCTTCCATGTTAGACCTGCTGGATCATCCTTTTACTGTCCAGGTTTGTTCTCTTCCATGTTGGACCTGCTGTATCATCCTTTCAATGTCCAGGTTTGTTCCCTTCCATGTTAGACCTGCTGGATCATCGTTTCACTGTCCAGGTTTTCTCCCTTTCATGTTAGACGTGCTGGATCATCCTTTCACTGTCCAGGTTTGCTCCCTTCCATGTTAGACCTGCTGGATCATCCTTTCACTGTCCAGGTTTGCTCCCTTCCATGTTACACCTGCTGGATCATCCTTTCACTGTCCAGGTTTGCCCCCTTCCATGTTAGACCTGCTGGATCATCCTTTCACTGTCCAGGTTTGTTCCTTTCAATGTTAGACCTGCTGGATCATCCTTTCACTGTCCAGGTTTGTTCCCTTCCATGTTAGACCTGCTGGATCATCCTTTCACTGTCCAGGTTTGCTCCCTTCCATGTTAGACCTGCTGGATCATTCTTTCACTGTCCACGTTTGCTCCCTTCCATGTTAGACCTGCTGGATCATCCTTTCACTGTCCAGGTTTGTTCCCTTCCATGTTGGACCTGCTGTATCATCCTTTCAATGTCCAGGTTTGTTCCCTTCCATGTTAGACCTGCTGGATCATCGTTTCACTGTCCAGGTTTTCTCCCTTTCATGTTAGACCTGCTGGATCATCCTTTCACTTTCCAGGTTTGTTCCCTTCCATGTTAGACCTGCTGGATCATCCTTTCACTGTCTAGGTTTGCTCCCTTCCATGTTAGACCTGCTGGATCATCCTTTCACTGTCCAGGTTTGTTCCCCTCTATGTTAGACCTGCTGTATCATCCTTTCACTGTCCAGGTTTGTTCCCTTCCATGTTAGACCTGCTGGATCATCCTTTCACTGTCCAGGTATGTTCCCTTCCATGTTAAACCTGCTGGTTCATCCTTTCACTGTCCAGGTTTACTCCCTTCCATGTTAGACCTGCTGGATCATCCTTTCACTGTCTAGGTTTGCTCCCTTCCATGTTAGACCTGCTGGATCATCAATTCACTGTCCAGGTTAGTTCCCTTCCATGTTAGACCTGCTGGATCATCCTTTCACTGTCCAGGTTTATTCCCTTCCATGTTAGACCTGCTGGATCATCCTTTCACTGTCCTGTTTTGTTCCCTTCCATGTTAGACCTGCTGGATCATCCTTTCACTGTCCAGGTTTGTTCCCTTTCATGTTAGACCTGCTGGATCATCCTTTCACTGTCCAGGTTTGTTCCCTTTCATGTGAGACCTACTGGATCATCCTTTCACTGTCCAGGTTTGCTCCCTTCCATGTTAGCCCTGCTTGATCATCCTTTCACTGTCCAGGATGGTTCCCTTCCATGTTAGACCTGCTGTATCATCCTTTCAATGTCCAGGTTTGTTCCCTTCCATGTTAGACCTTCTGGATCATCGTTTCACTGTCGAGGTTTTCTCCCTTTCATGTTAGACATGCTGGATCATCCTTTCACTGTCCAGTTTTGTTCCCTTCCATGTTAGACCTGCTGGATCATCCTTTCACTGTCCAGGTTTGCTCCCTTCCATGTTAGACCTGCTGGATCATCCTTTCACTGTCCAGGTTTGTTCCCCTCCATGTTAGACCTGCTGTATCATCCTTTCACTGTCCAGGTTTGTTCCCTTCCATGTTAGACCTGCTGGATCATCCTTTCACTGTCCAGGTTTGTTCCCTTCCATGTTAGACCTGCTGTATCATCCATTCACTGTCCAGGTTTGTTCCCTTCCATGTTAGACCTGCTGGATCATCGTTTCACTGTACAGGTTTTCTCCCTTTCATGTTAGAACTGCTGGATCATCCTTTCACTGTCCAGGTTTGTTCCCTTCCATGTTAGTCCTGCTGGATCATCCTTTCACTGTCCAGGTTTGCTCCCTTCCATGTTAGACCTGCTGCATCATCCTTTCACTGTCCAGGTTTACTCCCTTCCATGTTAGACCTGCTGGATCATCCTTTCACTGTCCAAGTTTGTTCCCTTCCATGTTAGACCTGCTGCATCATACTTTCACTGTCCAGTTTTGCTCCCTTCCGTGTTAGACCTGCTGGATCATCCTTTCACTGTCCAGGTTTGTTCGCTTCCATGTTAGACCTGCTGTATCATCCTTTCACTGTCCAGGTTTGTTCCCTTCCATGTTAGACCTGCTGTATCATCCTTTCACTGTCCAGGTTTGTTCCCTTCCATGTTAGACCTGCTGGATCATCCTTTCACTGTCCAGGTTTGCTCCCTTCCATGTTAGACCTGCTGGATCATCCTTTCACTGTCCAGGTTTGCTCCCTTCCATGTTAGACCTGCTGGATCATCCTTTCACTGTCCAGGTTTGTTCCCTTCCATGTTAGACCTGCTGGATCATCCTTCACTGTCCGGGTTTGCTCCCACCCATGTTAGACTTGCTGGATCACCCTTTCACTGTCCAGGTTTGTTCCCTTCCATGTTAGACCTGCTGGATCATCCTTTCACTGTCCAGGTTTGTTCCCTTTCATGTTAGACCTGCTGGATCATCCTTTCACTGTCCAGGTTTGTTCCCTTCCATGTTAGACCTGCTGTATCATCCTTTCACTGTCCAGGTTTGCTGCCTTCCATGTTAGACCTTCTGGATCATCCTTTCACTGTCCAGGTTTGTTCTCTTCCATGTTAGACCTGCTGTATCATCCTTTCACTGTCCAGGTTTGCTCCCTTCCATGTTAGACCTGCTGGATCATCCTTTCACTGTCCAGGTTTGTTCCCTTCCATGTTAGACCTGCTGTATCATCCTTTCACTGTCCAGGTTTGTTCCCTTCCATGTTAGACCTGCTGGATCATCCTTTCACTGTCCTGGTTTGCTCCCTTCCACGTTAGTCCTGCTGGATCATCCTTTCACTGTCCAGGTTTGTTCCCTTTCATGTTAGACCTGCTGGATCATCCTTTCACTGTCCAGGTTTGTTCCCTTTCATGTGAGACCTACTGGATCATCCTTTCACTGTCCACGTTTGCTCCCTTCCATGTTAGACCTGCTGGATCATCCTTTTACTGTCCAGGTTTGTTCTCTTCCATGTTGGACCTGCTGTATCATCCTTTCAATGTCCAGGTTTGTTCCCTTCCATGTTAGACCTGCTGGATCATCGTTTCACTGTCCAGGTTTTCTCCCTTTCATGTTAGACGTGCTGGATCATCCTTTCACTGTCCAGGTTTGCTCCCTTCCATGTTAGACCTGCTGGATCATCCTTTCACTGTCCAGGTTTGCTCCCTTCCATGTTACACCTGCTGGATCATCCTTTCACTGTCCAGGTTTGCCCCCTTCCATGTTAGACCTGCTGGATCATCCTTTCACTGTCCAGGTTTGTTCCTTTCAATGTTAGACCTGCTGGATCATCCTTTCACTGTCCAGGTTTGTTCCCTTCCATGTTAGACCTGCTGGATCATCCTTTCACTGTCCAGGTTTGCTCCCTTCCATGTTAGACCTGCTGGATCATTCTTTCACTGTCCACGTTTGCTCCCTTCCATGTTAGACCTGCTGGATCATCCTTTCACTGTCCAGGTTTGTTCCCTTCCATGTTGGACCTGCTGTATCATCCTTTCAATGTCCAGGTTTGTTCCCTTCCATGTTAGACCTGCTGGATCATCGTTTCACTGTCCAGGTTTTCTCCCTTTCATGTTAGACCTGCTGGATCATCCTTTCACTTTCCAGGTTTGTTCCCTTCCATGTTAGACCTGCTGGATCATCCTTTCACTGTCTAGGTTTGCTCCCTTCCATGTTAGACCTGCTGGATCATCCTTTCACTGTCCAGGTTTGTTCCCCTCTATGTTAGACCTGCTGTATCATCCTTTCACTGTCCAGGTTTGTTCCCTTCCATGTTAGACCTGCTGGATCATCCTTTCACTGTCCAGGTATGTTCCCTTCCATGTTAAACCTGCTGGTTCATCCTTTCACTGTCCAGGTTTACTCCCTTCCATGTTAGACCTGCTGGATCATCCTTTCACTGTCTAGGTTTGCTCCCTTCCATGTTAGACCTGCTGGATCATCAATTCACTGTCCAGGTTAGTTCCCTTCCATGTTAGACCTGCTGGATCATCCTTTCACTGTCCAGGTTTGTTCCCTTTCATGTTAGACCTGCTGGATCATCCTTTCACTGTCCAGGTTTGTTCCCTTTCATGTGAGACCTACTGGATCATCCTTTCACTGTCCAGGTTTGCTCCCTTCCATGTTAGCCCTGCTTGATCATCCTTTCACTGTCCAGGATGGTTCCCTTCCATGTTAGACCTGCTGTATCATCCTTTCAATGTCCAGGTTTGTTCCCTTCCATGTTAGACCTTCTGGATCATCGTTTCACTGTCGAGGTTTTCTCCCTTTCATGTTAGACATGCTGGATCATCCTTTCACTGTCCAGGTTTGTTCCCTTCCATGTTAGTCCTGCTGGATCATCCTTTCACTGTCCAGGTTTGCTCCCTTCCATGTTAGACCTGCTGGATCATCCTTTCACTGTCCAGGTTTGTTCCCTTCCATGTTAGACCTGCTGGATCATCCTTTCACTGTCCAGGTTTGTTCCCTTCCATGTTAGACCTGCTGTATCATCCATTCACTGTCCAGGTTTGTTCCCTTCCATGTTAGACCTGCTGGATCATCGTTTCACTGTACAGGTTTTCTCCCTTTCATGTTAGAACTGCTGGATCATCCTTTCACTGTCCAGGTTTGTTCCCTTCCATGTTAGTCCTGCTGGATCATCCTTTCACTGTCCAGGTTTGCTCCCTTCCATGTTAGACCTGCTGGATCATCCTTTCACTGTCCAGGTTTGCCCCCTTCCATGTTAGACCTGCTGGATCATCCTTTCACTGTCCAGGTTTGTTCCTTTCAATGTTAGACCTGCTGGATCATCCTTTCACTGTCCAGGTTTGTTCCCTTCCATGTTAGACCTGCTGGATCATCCTTTCCCTGTCCAGGTTTGCTCCCTTCCATGTTAGACCTGCTGTATCATCCTTTCACTGTCCAGGTTTGTTCCCTTCCATGTTAGACCTGCTGTATCATCCTTTCACTGTCCAGGTTTGTTCCCTTCCATGTTAGACCTGCTGGATCATCCTTTCACTGTCCAGGTTTACTACCTTCCAGGTTTACTACCTTCCATGTTAGACCTGCTGGATCATCCTTTCACTGTCCAGGTTTGTTCCCTTCCATGTTGGACCTGCTGTATCATCCTTTCAATGTCCAGGTTTTCTCCCTTTCATGTTAGACCTGCTGGATCATCCTTTCACTTTCCAGGTTTGTTCCCTTCCATGTTAGACCTGCTGGATCATCCTTTCACTGTCTAGGTTTGCTCCCTTCCATGTTAGACCTGCTGGATCATCCTTTCACTGTCCAGGTTTGTTCCCCTCTATGTTAGACCTGCTGTATCATCCTTTCACTGTCCAGGTTTGTTCCCTTCCATGTTAGACCTGCTGGATCATCCTTTCACTGTCCAGGTTTGTTCCCATCCATGTTAGACCTGCTGTATCATCCTTTCACTGTCCAGGTTTGTTGCCTTCCATGTTAGACATGCTGGATCATCGTTTCACTCTCCAGGTTTTCTCCCTTTCATGTTAGACCTGCTGGATCATCCTTTCACTGTCCAGGTTTGTTCCCTTCCATGTTAGACCTGCTGGATCATTCTTTCACTGTCCAGGTTTGCTCCCTTCCATGTTAGACCTGCTGTATCATCCTTTCACTGTCCAGGTTTGTTCCCTTCCATGTTAGACCTGCTGGATCATCCTTTCACTGTCCAGGTTTGTTCCCTTCCATGTTAGACCTGCTGTATCATCCTTTCACTGTCCAGGTTTGTTCCCTTCCATGTTAGACTTGCTGGATCATCCTTTCACTGTCCTGGTTTGCTCCCTTCCATGTTAGACCTGCTGGATCATCCTTTCACTGTCCTGGTTTGCTCCCTTCCACGTTAGACCTGCTGGATCATCCTTTCACTGTCCAGGTTTGTTCCCTTCAATGTTAGACCTGCTGGATCATCCTTTCACTGTCCAGGTTTGATCCCTTCCATGTTAGACCTGCTGGATCATCCTTTCACTGTCCAGGTTTGTTCCCTTCCATGTTAGACCTGCTGTATCATCCTTTCACTGTCCAGGTTTGTTCCCTTCCATGTTAGACCTGCTGGATCATCCTTTCACTGTCCTGGTTTGATCCCTTCCATGTTCTACCCGCTGGATCATCCTTTCACTGTCCAGGTTTGCTCCCTTCCATGTTAGACTTGCTGGATCATCCTTTCACTGTCCAGGTTTGTTCCTTTCAATGTTAGACCTGCTGGATCATCCTTTCACTGTCCAGGTTTGCTCCCTTCCATGTTAGACCTGCTGGATCATCCTTTCACTGTCCAGGTTTGTTCCCTTCCATGTTAGACCTGCTGTATCATCCTTTCACTGTCCAGGTTTGTTCCCTTCCATGTTAGACCTGCTGGATCATCCTTTCACTGTCCTGGTTTGCTCCCTTCCACGTTAGTCCTGCTGGATCATCCTTTCACTGTCCAGGTTTGTTCCCTTTCATGTTAGACCTGCTGGATCATCCTTTCACTGTCCTGGTTTGCTCCCTTCCATGTTAGACCTGCTGGATCAATCTTTCACTGTCCAGGTTTGCTCCTTTCCATGTTAGATCTGCTGGATCATCCTTTCACTGTCCTGCTTTGCTCCCTTCCATGTTATACCTGCTGGATCATCCTTTCACTGTCCAGGTTTTCTCCCTTTCATGTTAGACCTGCTGGATCATCCTTTCACTGTCCAGGTTTGTTCCCTTCCATGTTAGACCTGCTGTGTCATCATTTCACTGTCCAGGTTTGTTCCCTTCCATGTTAGACCTGTTGGATCATCCTTTGACTGTCCAGGTTTGTTCCCTTCCATGTTAGACCTGCTGGATCATCCTTTCACTGTCCAGGTTTGCTCCCTTCCATGTTAGACCTGTTGGATCATCCTTTCACTGTCCAGGTTTGTTCCCTTCCATGTTAGACCTACTGGATCATCCTTTCACTGTCCAGGTTTACTCCCTTCCATGTTAGACCTGCTGGATCATCGTTTCACTGTCCAGGTTTTCACCCTTTCATGTTAGACCTGCTGGATCATCCTTTCACTTTCCAGGTTTGTTCCCTTCCATGTTAGACCTGCTGGATCATCCTTTCACTGTCCAGGTTTGCTCCCTTCCATGTTAGACCTGCTGTATCATCCTTTCACTGTCCAGGTTTGTTCCCTTCCATGTTAGACCTGCTGGATCATCCTTTCACTGTCCAGGTTTACTACCTTCCATGTTAGACCTGCTGGATCATCCTTTCACTGTCCAGGTTTGCCCCTTACATGTTAGACCTGCTGGATCATCCTTTCACTGTCCAGGTTTGCTCCCTTCCATGTTAGACCTGCTGGATCATCCTTTCACTGTCCAGGTTTGTTCCGTTCCATGTTACACCTGCTGTATCATCCTTTCACTGTCCAGGTTTGTTCCTTTCAATGTTAGACCTGCTGGATCATCCTTTCAATGTCCAGGTTTGTTCCCTTCCATGTTAGACCTGCTGGATCATCCTTTCACTGTCCAGGTTTGCTCCCTTCCATGTTAGACCTGCTGTATCATCCTTTCACTGTCCAGGTTTGCTCCCTTCCATGTTAGACCTGCTGGATCATCCTTTCACTGTCCAGGTTTGTTCCCTTTCATGTGAGACCTGCGGGATCATCCTTTCACTGTCCAGGTTTGTTCCCTTCCATGTTAGACCTGCTGGATCATCCTTTCACTGTCCAGGTTTGCTCCCTTCCATGTTAGACCTGCTGGATCAATCTTTCACTGTCCAGGTTTGCTCCTTTCCATGTTAGATCTGCTGGATCATCCTTTCACTGTCCTGCTTTGCTCCCTTCCATGTTATACCTGCTGGATCATCCTTTCACTGTCCAGGTTTTCTCCCTTTCATGTTAGACCTGCTGGATCATCGTTTCACTGTCCAGGTTTGTTCCCTTCCATGTTAGACCTGCTGGATCATCCTTTCACTGTCCAGGTTTGCTCCCTTCCATGTTAGACCTGCTGGATCATCCTTTCACTGTCCAGGTTTGTTCCTTTCCATGTTTGACCTGCTGGATCATCCTTTCACTGTCCAGGTTTGTTCCCTTCCATGTAAGACCTGCTGGATCATCCTTTCACTGACCAGGTTTGCTCCCTTCCATGTTAGACCTGCTGGATCATCCTTTCACTGTCCAGGTTTGCTCCCTTCCATGTTAGACCTCCTGAATCATCCTTTCACTGTCCAGGTTTGCTCCCTTCCATGTTAGACCTGCTGGATCATCCTTTCAATGTCCAGGTTTGCTACCTTCCATGTTAAACGTGCTGGATCATCCTTTCACTGTCCAGGTTTGTTCCCTTCCATGTTAAACCTGCTGGATCATCCTTTCACTGTCCAGGTTTACTCCCTTCCATGTTAGACCTGCTTGATCATCCTTTCACTGTCCAGGTTTGCTCCCTTCCATGTTAGACCTGCTGGATCATCCTTTCACTGTCCAGGTATGTTCCCTTCCATGTTAAACCTGCTGGATCATCCTTTCACTGTCCAGGTTTACTCCCTTTCATGTTAGACCTGCTGGATCATCCTTTCACTGTCCAGGTTTGTTCCCTTCCATGTTAGACCTGCTGGATCATCCTTTCACTGTCTAGGTTTGCTCTCTTCCATGTTAGACCTGCTGGATCATCCTTTCACTGTCCAGGTTTGTTCCCCTCCATGTTAGACCTGCTGTATCATCCTTTCACTGTCCAGGTTTGTTCCCTTCCATGTTAGACCTGCTGGATCATCCTTTCACTGTCCAGGTTTGTTCCCTTCCATGTTAGACCTGCTGTATCATCCTTTCACTGTCCAGGTTTGTTCCCTTCCATGTTAGACCTGCTGGATCATCGTTTCACTCTCCAGGTTTTCTCCCTTTCATGTTAGACCTGCTGGATCATCCTTTCACTGTCCAGGTTTGTTCCCTTCCATGTTAGACCTGCTGGATCATCCTTTCACTGTCCAGGTTTGCTCCCTTCCATGTTAGACCTGCTGTATCATCCTTTCACTGTCCAGGTTTGTTCCCTTCCATGTTAGACCTGCTGGATCATCCTTTCACTGTCCAGGTTTACTACCTTCCATGTTAGACCTGCTGGATCATCCTTTCACTGTCCAGGTTTGCCCCCTTCCATGTTAGACCTGCTGGATCATCCTTTCACTGTCCAGGTTTGCTCCCTTCCATGTTAGACCTGCTGGATCATCCTTTCACTGTCCAGGTTTGCTCCCTTCCATGTTAGACCTGCTGGATCATCCTTTCACTGTCCAGGTTTGTTCCCTTCCATGTTAGACCTGCTGCATCATCCTTTCACTGTCCAGGTTTACTCCCTTCCATGTTAGACCTGCTGGATCATCCTTTCACTGTCCAGGTTTGTTCCCTTCCATGTTAGACCTGCTGCATCATACTTTCACTGTCCAGTTTTGCTCCCTTCCGTGTTAGACCTGCTGGATCATCCTTTCACTGTCCAGGTTTGTTCGCTTCCATGTTAGACCTGCTGTATCATCCTTTCACTGTCCAGGTTTGTTCCCTTCCATGTTAGACCTGCTGTATCATCCTTTCACTGTCCAGGTTTGTTCCCTTCCATGTTAGACCTGCTGGATCATCCTTTCACTGTCCAGGTTTGCTCCCTTCCATGTTAGACTTGCTGGATCATCCTTTCACTGTCCAGGTTTACTCCCTTCCATGTTAGACCTGCTGGATCATCCTTTCACTGTCCAGGTTTGTTCCCTTCCATGTTAGACCTGCTGTATCATCCTTTCACTGTCCAGGTTTGCTCCCTTCCATGCTAGACCTGCTGGATCATCCTTTCACTGTCCAGGTTTGCTCCCTTCCATGTTAGACCTGCTGGATCATCCTTTCACTGTCCAGGTTTGTTCCCTTCCATGTTAGACCTGCTGGATCATCCTTCACTGTCCGGGTTTGCTCCCACCCATGTTAGACTTGCTGGATCACCCTTTCACTGTCCAGGTTTGTTCCCTTCCATGTTAGACCTGCTGGATCATCCTTTCACTGTCCAGGTTTGTTCCCTTTCATGTTAGACCTGCTGGATCATCCTTTCACTGTCCAGGTTTGTTCCCTTCCATGTTAGACCTGCTGTATCATCCTTTCACTGTCCAGGTTTGCTGCCTTCCATGTTAGACCTTCTGGATCATCCTTTCACTGTCCAGGTTTGTTCTCTTCCATGTTAGACCTGCTGTATCATCCTTTCACTGTCCAGGTTTGCTCCCTTCCATGTTAGACCTGCTGGATCATCCTTTCACTGTCCAGGTTTGTTCCCTTCCATGTTAGACCTGCTGTATCATCCTTTCACTGTCCAGGTTTGTTCCCTTCCATGTTAGACCTGCTGGATCATCCTTTCACTGTCCTGGTTTGCTCCCTTCCACGTTAGTCCTGCTGGATCATCCTTTCACTGTCCAGGTTTGTTCCCTTTCATGTTAGACCTGCTGGATCATCCTTTCACTGTCCAGGTTTGTTCCCTTTCATGTGAGACCTACTGGATCATCCTTTCACTGTCCACGTTTGCTCCCTTCCATGTTAGACCTGCTGGATCATCCTTTTACTGTCCAGGTTTGTTCCCTTCCATGTTGGACCTGCTGTATCATCCTTTCAATGTCCAGGTTTGTTCCCTTCCATGTTAGACCTGCTGGATCATCGTTTCACTGTCCAGGTTTTCTCCCTTTCATGTTAGACGTGCTGGATCATCCTTTCACTGTCCAGGTTTGCTCCCTTCCATGTTAGACCTGCTGGATCATCCTTTCACTGTCCAGGTTTGCTCCCTTCCATGTTAGACCTGCTGGATCATCCTTTCACTGTCCAGGTTTGCCCCCTTCCATGTTAGACCTGCTGGATCATCCTTTCACTGTCCAGGTTTGTTCCTTTCAATGTTAGACCTGCTGGATCATCCTTTCACTGTCCAGGTTTGTTCCCTTCCATGTTAGACCTGCTGGATCATCCTTTCACTGTCCAGGTTTGCTCCCTTCCATGTTAGACCTGCTGGATCATTCTTTCACTGTCCACGTTTGCTCCCTTCCATGTTAGACCTGCTGGATCATCCTTTCACTGTCCAGGTTTGTTCCCTTCCATGTTGGACCTGCTGTACCATCCTTTCAATGTCCAGGTTTGTTCCCTTCCATGTTAGACCTGCTGGATCATCGTTTCACTGTCCAGGTTTTCTCCCTTTCATGTTAGACCTGCTGGATCATCCTTTCACTTTCCAGGTTTGTTCCCTTCCATGTTAGACCTGCTGGATCATCCTTTCACTGTCTAGGTTTGCTCCCTTCCATGTTAGACCTGCTGGATCATCCTTTCACTGTCCAGGTTTGTTCCCCTCTATGTTAGACCTGCTGTATCATCCTTTCACTGTCCAGGTTTGTTCCCTTCCATGTTAGACCTGCTGGATCATCCTTTCACTGTCCAGGTATGTTCCCTTCCATGTTAAACCTGCTGCTTCATCCTTTCACTGTCCAGGTTTACTCCCTTCCATGTTAGACCTGCTGGATCATCCTTTCACTGTCTAGGTTTGCTCCCTTCCATGTTAGACCTGCTGGATCATCAATTCACTGTCCAGGTTAGTTCCCTTCCATGTTAGACCTGCTGGATCATCCTTTCACTGTCCAGGTTTATTCCCTTCCATGTTAGACCTGCTGGATCATCCTTTCACTGTCCTGTTTTGTTCCCTTCCATGTTAGACCTGCTGGATCATCCTTTCACTGTCCAGGTTTGTTCCCTTTCATGTTAGACCTGCTGGATCATCCTTTCACTGTCCAGGTTTGTTCCCTTTCATGTGAGACCTACTGGATCATCCTTTCACTGTCCAGGTTTGCTCCCTTCCATGTTAGCCCTGCTTGATCATCCTTTCACTGTCCAGGATGGTTCCCTTCCATGTTAGACCTGCTGTATCATCCTTTCAATGTCCAGGTTTGTTCCCTTCCATGTTAGACCTTCTGGATCATCGTTTCACTGTCGAGGTTTTCTCCCTTTCATGTTAGACATGCTGGATCATCCTTTCACTGTCCAGTTTTGTTCCCTTCCATGTTAGACCTGCTGGATCATCCTTTCACTGTCCAGGTTTGCTCCCTTCCATGTTAGACCTGCTGGATCATCCTTTCACTGTCCAGGTTTGTTCCCCTCCATGTTAGACCTGCTGTATCATCCTTTCACTGTCCAGGTTTGTTCCCTTCCATGTTAGACCTGCTGGATCATCCTTTCACTGTCCAGGTTTGTTCCCTTCCATGTTAGACCTGCTGTATCATCCTTTCACTGTCCAGGTTTGTTCCCTTCCATGTTAGACCTGCTGTATCATCGTTTCACTGTCCAGGTTTTCTCCCTTTCATGTTAGACCTGCTGGATCATCCTTTCACTGTCCAGGTTTGTTCCCTTCCATGTTAGTCCTGCTGGATCATCCTTTCACTGTCCAGGTTTGCTCCCTTCCATGTTAGACCTGCTGGATCATCCTTTCACTGTCCAGGTTTGCCCCCTTCCATGTTAGACCTGCTGGATCATCCTTTCACTGTCCAGGTTTGTTCCTTTCAATGTTAGACCTGCTGGATCATCCTTTCACTGTCCAGGTTTGTTCCCTTCCATGTTAGACCTGCTGGATCATCCTTTCACTGTCCAGGTTTGCTCCCTTCCATGTTAGACCTGCTGGATCATTCTTTCACTGTCCACGTTTGCTCCCTTCCATGTTAGACCTGCTGGATCATCCTTTCACTGTCCAGGTTTGTTCCCTTCCATGTTGGACCTGCTGTATCATCCTTTCAATGTCCAGGTTTGTTCCCTTCCATGTTAGACCTGCTGGATCATCGTTTCACTGTCCAGGTTTTCTCCCTTTCATGTTAGACCTGCTGGATCATCCTTTCACTTTCCAGGTTTGTTCCCTTCCATGTTAGACCTGCTGGATCATCCTTTCACTGTCTAGGTTTGCTCCCTTCCATGTTAGACCTGCTAGATCATCCTTTCACTGTCCAGGTTTGTTCCCCTCTATGTTAGACCTGCTGTATCATCCTTTCACTGTCCAGGTTTGTTCCCTTCCATGTTAGACCTGCTGGATCATCCTTTCACTGTCCAGGTTTGTTCCCATCCTTGTTAGACCTGCTGTATGATCCTTTCACTGTCCAGGTTTGTTGCCTTCCATGTTAGACATGCTGGATCATCGTTTCACTCTCCAGGTTTTCTCCCTTTCATGTTAGACCTGCTGGATCATCCTTTTACTGTCCAGGTTTGTTCCCTTCCATGTTAGACCTGCTGGATCATCCTTTCACTGTCCAGGTTTGCTCCCTTCCATGTTAGACCTGCTGTATCATCCTTTCACTGTCCAGGTTTGTTCCCTTCCATGTTAGACCTGCTGGATCATCCTTTCACTGTCCAGGTTTGTTCCCTTCCATGTTAGACCTGCTGTATCATCCTTTCACTGTCCAGGTTTGTTCCCTTCCATGTTAGACTTGCTGGATCATCCTTTCACTGTCCTGGTTTGCTCCCTTCCATGTTAGACCTGCTGGATCATCCTTTCACTGTCCTGGTTTGCTCCCTTCCACGTTAGACCTGCTGGATCATCCTTTTACTGTCCAGGTTTGTTCCCTTCCATGTTAGACCTGCTGGATCATCCTTTCACTGTCCAGGTTTGATCCCTTCCATGTTATACCTGCTGGATCATCCTTTCACTGTCCAGGTTTGTTCCCTTCCATGTTAGACCTGCTGTATCATCCTTTCACTGTCCAGGTTTGTTCCCTTCCATGTTAGACCTGCTGGATCATCCTTTCACTGTCCTGGTTTGATCCCTTCCATGTTCTACCCGCTGGATCATCCTTTCACTGTCCAGGTTTGCTCCCTTCCATGTTAGACTTGCTGGATCATCCTTTCACTGTCCAGGTTTGTTCCTTTCAATGTTAGACCTGCTGGATCATCCTTTCACTGTCCAGGTTTGCTCCCTTCCATGTTAGACCTGCTGGATCATCCTTTCACTGTCCAGGTTTGTTCCCTTCCATGTTAGACCTGCTGTATCATCCTTTCACTGTCCAGGTTTGTTCTCTTCCATGTTAGACCTGCTGGATCATCCTTTCACTGTCCTGGTTTGCTCCCTTCCACGTTAGTCCTGCTGGATCATCCTTTCACTGTCCAGGTTTGTTCCCTTTCATGTTAGACCTGCTGGATCATCCTTTCACTGTCCAGGTTTGTTCCCTTTCAGGTGAGACCTACTGGATCATCCTTTCACTGTCCACGTTTGCTCCCTTCCATGTTAGACCTGCTGGATCATCCTTTCACTGTCCTGGTTTGTTCCCTTCCATGTTGGACCTGCTGTATCATCCTTTCAATGTCCAGGTTTGTTCCCTTCCATGTGAGACCTGCTGGATCATCGTTTCACTGTCCAGGTTTTCTCCCTTTCATGTTAGACGTGCTGGATCATCCTTTCACTGTCCAGGTTTGCTCCCTTCCATGTTAGACCTGCTGGATCAACCTTTCACTGTCCAGGTTTGTTCCCCTCCATGTTAGACCTGCTGTATCATCCTTTCACTGTCCAGGTTTGTTCCCTTCCATGTTAGACCTGTTGGATCAATCTTTCACTGTCGAGGTTTGCTCCCTTCCATGTTATACCTGCTGGATCATCCTTTCACTGTCCAGGTTTTCTCCCTTCCATGTTAGACCTGCTGGATCATCCTTTCACTGTCCAGGTTTGCTCCCTTCCATGTTAGACCTGCTGGATCATCCTTTCACTGTCCAGGTTTGCTCCCTTACATGTTAGATCTGCTGGATCATCCTTTCCATGTCCAGGTTTGCTACCTTCCATGTTAAACCTGCTGGATCATCCTTTCACTGTGCAGGTTTGCTCCCTTCCATGTTAAACCTGCTGGATCATCCTTTCACTGTCCAGGTTTGTTCCCTTCCATGTCAGACCTGCAGGATCATCCTTTCACTGTCCAGGTTTGTTCCCTTCCATGTTAAACATGCTGGATCATCCTTTCACTGTCCAGGTTTTCTCCCTTCCGTGTTGGACCTGCAGGATCATCCTTTCATTGTCCAGGTTTGCTCACTTCCCTCTTTGACCTGCTGGATCAACCTTTCACTGTCCAGGTATGTTCCCTTCCATGTTAAACCTGCTGGTTCATCCTTTCACTGTCCAGGTTTACTCCCTTCCATGTTAGACCTGCTGGATCATCCTTTCACTGTCCAGGTTTGCTCCCTTTCATGTTAGACCTGCTGGATCATCCTTTCACTGTCTAGGTTTGTTCCCTTCCATGTTAGACCTGCTGGATCATCAATTCACTGTCCAGGTTTGTTCCCTTCCATGTTAGACCTGCTGGATCATCCTTTCACTGTCCAGGTTTGTTCCCTTTCATGTGAGACCTACTGGATCATCCTTTCACTGTCCAGGTTTGCTCCCTTCCATGTTAGACCTGCTTGATCATCCTTTCACTGTCCAGGATGGTTCCCTTCCATGTTAGACCTGCTGTATCATCCTTTCAATGTCAAGGTTTGTTCCCTTCCATGTTAGACCTTCTGGATCATCGTTTCACTGTCGAGGTTTTCTCCCTTTCATGTTAGACATGCTGGATCATCCTTTCACTGTCCAGTTTTGTTCCCTTCCATGTTAGACCTGCTGGATCATCCTTTCACTGTCCAGGTTTGCTCCCTTCCATGTTAGACCTGCTGGATCATCCTTTCACTGTCCAGGTTTGTTCCCCTCCATGTTAGACCTGCTGTATCATCCTTTCACTGTCCAGGTTTGTTCCCTTCCATGTTAGACCTGCTGGATCATCCTTTCACTGTCCAGGTTTGTTTCCTTCCATGTTAGACCTGCTGGATCATCCTTTCACTGTCCAGGTTTGCTCCCTTCCATGTTAGACCTGCTGGATCATTCTTTCACTGTCCAGGTTTGTTCCCTTCCATGTTAGACCTGCTGGATCATCCTTTCACTGTCCAGGTTTGCTCCCTTCCATGTTAGACCTGCTGGATCATCCTTTCACTGTCCAGGTTTGTTCTCCTCCATGTTAGACCTGCTGTATCATCCTTTCACTGTCCAGGTTTGTTCCCTTCCATGTTAGACCTGCTGGATCAATCTTTCACTGTCCAGGTTTGCTCCCTTCCATGTTATACCTGCTGGATCATCCTTTCACTGTCCAGGTTTTCTCCCTTCCATGTTAGACCTGCTGGATCATCCTTTCACTGTCCAGGTTTGCTCCCTTCCATGTTAGACCTGCTTGATCATCCTTTCACTGTCCAGGATGGTTCCCTTCCATGTTAGACCTGCTGTATCATCCTTTCACTGTCAAGGTTTGCTCCCTTCCATGTTAGACCTGCTGAATCATCCTTTCACTGTGCAGGTTTGCTCCCTTCCATGTTAGACCTGCTGAATCATCCTTTCACTGTGCAGGTTTTCTCCCTTCCATGTTAAACCTGCTGGATCATCCTTTCACTGTCCAGGTTTGTTCCCTTCCATGTTAGACCTGCAGGATCATCCTTTCACTGTCCAGGTTTGTTCCCTTCCATGTTAAACATGATGGATCATCCTTTCACTGTCCAGGTTTACTCCCTTCCATGTTAGACCTGCTGGATGATCCTTTCACTGTCCAGGTTTGCTCACTTCCATCTTAGACCTGCTGGATCATCCTTTCACTGTCTAGGTATGTTCCCTTCCATGTTAAACCTGCTGGTTCATCCTTTCTCTGTCCAGGTTTACTCCCTTCCATGTTAGACCTGCTGGATCATCCTTTCACTGTCCAGGTTTGCTCCCTTTCATGTTAGACCTGCTGGATCATCCTTTCACTGTCTAGGTTTGCTCCCTTCCATGTTAGACCTGCTGGATCATCAATTCACTGTCCAGGTTTGTTCCCTTCCATGTTAGACCTGCTGGATCATCCTTTCACTGTCCAGGTTTATTCCCTTCCATGTTAGACTTGCTGGATCATCCTTTCACTGTCCTGTTTTGTTCCCTTCCATGTTAGACCTGCTGGATCATCCTTTCACTGTCCAGGTTTGTTCCCTTTCATGTTAGACCTGCTGGATCATCCTTTCACTGTCCAGGTTTGTTCCCTTTCATGTGAGACCTACTGGATCATCCTTTCACTGTCCAGGTTTGCTCCCTTCCATGTTAGACCTGCTTGATCATCCTTTCACTGTCCAGGATGGTTCCCTTCCATGTTAGACCTGCTGTATCATCCTTTCAATGTCCAGGTTTGTTCCCTTCCATGTTAGACCTTCTGGATCATCGTTTCACTGTCGTGGTTTTCTCCCTTTCATGTTAGACATTCTGGATCATCCTTTCACTGTCCAGTTTTGTTCCCTTCCATGTTAGACCTGCTGGATCATCCTTTCACTGTCCATGTTTGCTCCCTTCCATGTTAGACCTGCGGGATCATCCTTTCACTGTCCACATTTGTTCCCCTCCATGTTAGTCCTGCTGTATCATCCTTTCACTGTCCAGGTTTGTTCCCTTCCATGTTAGACCTGCTGGATCATCCTTTCACTGTCCAGGTTTGTTCCCTTCCATGTTAGACCTGCTGTATCATCCTTTCACTGTCCAGGTTTGTTCCCTTCCATGTTAGACCTGCTGGATCATCGTTTCGCTGTCCAGGATTTCTCCCTTTCATGTTAGACCTGCTGGATCATCCTTTCACTGTCCAGGTTTGTTCCCTTCCATGTTAGTCCTGCTGGATCATCCTTTCACTGTCCAGGTTTGCTCCCTTCCATGTTAGACCTGCTGTATCATCCTTTCACTGTCCAGGTTTGTCCCCTTCCATGTTAGACCTACTGTATCATCCTTTCACTGTCCAGGTTTGTTCCCTTTAATGTTAGACCTGCTGGTTCATCCTTTCACTGTCCAGGTTTGTTCCTTTCAATGTTAGACCTGCTGGATCATCCTTTCACTGTCCAGGTTTGCTCCCTTCCATGTTAGACCTGCTGGATCATCCTTTCACTGTCCAGGTTTGTTCCCTTCCATGTTAGACCTGCTGGATCACCCTTTCACTGTCCAGGTTTGCTCCCTTCCATGTTAGACCTGTTGGATCATCCTTTCACTGTCCTGGTTTGTTCCCTTCCATGTTAGACCTGCTGGATCATCCTTTCACTGTCCAGCTTTACTCGCTTCCATGTTAGACCTGCTGGATCATCCTTTCACTGTCCAGGTTTGCTCCCTTCCATGTTAGACCTGCTGGATCATCCTTTCCCTATCCAGGTTTGTTCCTTTCAATGTTAGACCTGCTGGATCATCCTTTCACTGTACAGGTTTGCTCCCTTCCATGTTACACCTGCTGGATCATCCTTTCATTGTCCAGGTTTGTTCCCTTCCATGTTAGACCTGCTGTATCATCCTTTCACTGTCCAGGTTTGTTCTCTTCCATGTTAGACCTGCTGGATCATCCTTTCACTGTCCTGTTTTGCTCCCTTCCACGTTAGTCCTGCTGGATCATCCTTTCACTGTCCAGGTTTGCTCCCTTCCATGTTAGACCTGCTGGATCATCCTTTCACTGTCCAGGTTTGTTCCCTTTCATGTTAGACCTGCTGGATCAACCTTTCACTGTCCAGGTTTGCACCCTTCCATGTTAGACCTGCTGGATCATCCTTTCACTGTCCAGCTTTGCTCCCTTCCATGTTATACCTGCTGGATCATTCTTTCACTGTGCAGGTTTGTTCCCCTATATGTCAGACCTGCTGGATCATCCTTTTACTGTCCAGGTTTGTTCCCCTCCATGTTAGACCTGCTGTATCATCCTTTCACTCTCCAGGTTTGTTCCCTTCGATGTTAGACCTGCTGGATCTTCCTTTCACTGTCCAGGTTTGTTCCCATCCATGTTAGACCTGCTGTATCATCGTTTCACTGTCCAGGTTTGTTCCCTTCCATGTTAGACCTGCTGGATCATCGTTTCACTCTCCAGGTGTTCTCCCTTTCATGTTAGACCTGCTGGATCATCCTTTCACTGTCCAGGTTTGTTCCCTTCCATGTTAGACCTGCTGGATCATCCTTTCACTGTCCATGTTTGCTCCCTTCCATGTTAGACCTGCTGTATCATCCTTTCACTGTCCAGGTTTGTTCCCTTCCATGTTAGACCTGCTGGATCATCCTTTCACTGTCCAGGTTTGTTCCCTTCCATGTTAGACCTGCTGTATCATCCTTTCACTGTCCAGGTTTGTTCCCTTCCATGTTAGACTTGCTGGATCATCCTTTCACTGTCCTGGTTTGCTCCCTTCCATGTTAGACCTGCTGGATCATCCTTTCACTGTCCTGGTTTGCTCCCTTCCACGTTAGACCTGCTGGATCATCCTTTCACTGTCCAGGTTTGTTCCCTTCCATGTTAGACCTGCTGGATCATCCTTTCACTGTCCAGGTTTGATCCCTTCCATGTTAGACCTGCTGGATCATCCTTTCACTGTCCAGGTTTGTTCCCTTCCATGTTAGACCTGCTGGATCATCCTTTCACTGTCCTGGTTTGATCCCTTCCATGTTCTACCCGCTGGATCATCCTTTCACTGTCCAGGTTTGCTCCCTTCCATGTTAGACTTGCTGGATCATCCTTTCACTGTCCAGGTTTGTTCCTTTCAATGTTAGACCTGCTGGATCATCCTTTCACTGTCCAGGTTTGCTCCCTTCCATGTTAGACCTGCTGTATCATCCTTTCACTGTCCAGGTTTGTTCCCTTCCATGTTAGACCTGCTGGATCATCCTTTCACTGTCCTGGTTTGATCCCTTCCATGTTCTACCCGCTGGATCATCCTTTCACTGTCCAGGTTTGCTCCCTTCCATGTTAGACTTGCTGGATCATCCTTTCACTGTCCAGGTTTGTTCCTTTCAATGTTAGACCTGCTGGATCATCCTTTCACTTTCCAGGTTTGCTCCCTTCCATGTTAGACCTGCTGGATCATCCTTTCACTGTCCAGGTTTGTTCCCTTCCATGTTAGACCTGCTGTATCATCCTTTCACTGTCCAGGTTTGTTCCCTTCCATGTTATACCTGCTGGATCATCCTTTCACTGTCCAGGTTTTCTCCCTTCCATGTTAGACCTGCTGGATCATCCTTTCACTGTCCAGGTTTGCTCCCTTCCATGTTAGACCTGCTGGATCATCCTTTCACTGTCAAGGTTTGCTCCCTTCCATGTTAGACCTGCTGAATCATCCTTTCACTGTCCAGGTTTGCTCCCTTACATGTTAGACCTGCTGGATCATCCTTTCCATGTCCAGGTTTGCTACCTTCCATGTTAAACCTGCTGGATCATCCTTTCACTGTGCAGGTTTGCTCCCTTCCATGTTAAACCTGCTGGATCATCCTTTCACTGTCCAGGTTTGTTCCCTTCCATGTTAGACCTGCTGGATCATCCTTTCACTGTCCAGGTTTGTTCCCTTCCATGTTAAACATGCTGGATCATCCTTTCACTGTCCAGGTTTACTCCCTTCCATGTTAGACCTGCTGGATCATCCTTTCACTGTCCAGGTTTGTTCCCTTCCATGTTAGACCTGCTGGATCATCCTTTCACTGTCCATGTTTGCTCCCTTCCATGTTAGACCTGCTGTATCATCCTTTCACTGTCCAGGTTTGTTCCCTTCCATGTTAGACCTGCTGGATCATCCTTTCACTGTCCAGGTTTGTTCCCTTCCATGTTAGACCTGCTGGATCATCCTTTCACTGTCCAGGTTTGTTCCCTTCCATGTTATACCTGCTGGATCATCCTTTCACTGTCCAGGTTTTCTCCCTTCCATGTTAGACCTGCTGGATCATCCTTTCACTGTCAAGGTTTGCTCCCTTCCATGTTAGACCTGCTGAATCATCCTTTCACTGTCCAGGTTTGCTCCCTTACATGTTAGACCTGCTGGATCATCCTTTCCATGTCCAGGTTTGCTACCTTCCATGTTAAACCTGGTGGATCATCCTTTCACTGTGCAGGTTTGCTCCCTTCCATGTTAAACCTGCTGGATCATCCTTTCACTGTCCAGGTTTGTTCCCTTCCATGTTAGACCTGCTGGATCATCCTTTCACTGTCCAGGTTTGTTCCCTTCCATGTTAAACATGCTGGATCATCCTTTCACTGTCCAGGTTTACTCCCTTCCATGTTAGACCTGCTGGATCATCCTTTCACTGTCCAGGTTTGCTCACTTCCATCTTAGACCTGCTGGATCATCCTTTCACTGTCCAGGTATGTTCCCTTCCATGTTAAACCTGCTGGTTCATCCTTTCACTGTCCAGGTTTACTCCCTTCCATGTTAGACCTGCTGGATCATCCTTTCACTGTCCAGGTTTGCTCCCTTTCATGTTAGACCTGCTGGATCATCCTTTCACTGTCTAGGTTTGCTCCCTTCCATGTTAGACCTGCTGGATCATCAATTCACTGTCCAGGTTTGTTCCCTTCCATGTTAGACCTGCTGGTTCATCCTTTCACTGTCCAGGTTTGCTCCCTTCCATGTTAGACCTGCTGGATCATCCTTTCCCTATCCAGGTTTGTTCCTTTCAATGTTAGACCTGCTGGATCATCCTTTCACTGTCCAGGTTTGCTCCCTTCCATGTTACACCTGCTGGATCATCCTTTCACTGTCCAGGTTTGTTCCCTTCCATGTTAGACCTGCTGTATCATCCTTTCACTGTCCAGGTTTGTTCTCTTCCATGTTAGACCTGCTGGATCATCCTTTCACTGTCGTGGTTTGCTCCCTTCCACGTTAGTCCTGCTGGATCATCCTTTCACTGTCCAGGTTTGCTCCCTTCCATGTTAGACCTGCTGGATCATCCTTTCACTGTCCAGGTTTGTTCCCTTTCATGTTAGACCTGCTGGATCAACCTTTCACTGTCCTGGTTTGCACCCTTCCATGTTAGACCTGCTGGATCATCCTTTCACTGTCCAGCTTTGCTCCCTTCCATGTTATACCTGCTGGATCATTCTTTCACTGTGCAGGTTTGTTCCCCTCCATGTTAGACCTGCTGGATCATCCTTTCACTGTCCAGGTTTGTTCCCCTCCATGTTAGACCTGCTGTATCATCCTTTCACTGTCCAGGTTTGTTCCCTTCCATGTTAGACCTGCTGTATCATCCTTTCACTGTCCAGGTTTGTTCCCTTCCATGTTAGACCTGCTGGATCATCGTTTCACTGTCCAGGATTTCTCCCTTTCATGTTAGACCTGCTGGATCATCCTTTCACTGTCCAGGTTTGTTCCCTTCCATGTTAGTCCTGCTGGATCATCCTTTCACTGTCCAGGTTTGCTCCCTTCCATGTTAGACCTGCTGTATCATCCTTTCACTGTCCAGGTTTGTTCCCTTCCATGTTAGACCTGCTGGATCATCGTTTCACTGTCCAGGATTTCTCCCTTTCATGTTAGACCTGCTGGATCATCCTTTCACTGTCCAGGTTTGTTCCCTTCCATGTTAGTCCTGCTGGATCATCCTTTCACTGTCCAGGTTTGCTCCCTTCCATGTTAGACCTGCTGTATCATCCTTTCACTGTCCAGGTTTGTCCCCTTCCATGTTAGACCTACTGTATCATCCTTTCACTGTCCAGGTTTGTTCCCTTTAATGTTAGACCTGCTGGTTCATCCTTTCACTGTCCAGGTTTGTTCCTTTCAATGTTAGACCTGCTGGATCATCCTTTCACTGTCCAGGTTTGCTCCCTTCCATGTTAGACCTGCTGGATCATCCTTTCACTGTCCAGGTTTGTTCCCTTCCATGTTAGACCTGCTGGATCACCCTTTCACTGTCCAGGTTTGCTCCCTTCCATGTTAGACCTGTTGGATCATCCTTTCACTGTCCTGGTTTGTTCCCTTCCATGTTAGACCTGCTGGATCATCCTTTCACTGTCCAGCTTTACTCGCTTCCATGTTAGACCTGCTGGATCATCCTTTCACTGTCCAGGTTTGCTCCCTTCCATGTTAGACCTGCTGGATCATCCTTTCCCTATCCAGGTTTGTTCCTTTCAATGTTAGACCTGCTGGATCATCCTTTCACTGTACAGGTTTGCTCCCTTCCATGTTACACCTGCTGGATCATCCTTTCATTGTCCAGGTTTGTTCCCTTCCATGTTAGACCTGCTGTATCATCCTTTCACTGTCCAGGTTTGTTCTCTTCCATGTTAGACCTGCTGGATCATCCTTTCACTGTCCTGTTTTGCTCCCTTCCACGTTAGTCCTGCTGGATCATCCTTTCACTGTCCAGGTTTGCTCCCTTCCATGTTAGACCTGCTGGATCATCCTTTCACTGTCCAGGTTTGCTCCCTTCCATGTTAGACCTGCTGTATCATCCTTTCACTGTCCAGGTTTGTCCCCTTCCATGTTAGACCTACTGTATCATCCTTTCACTGTCCAGGTTTGTTCCCTTTAATGTTAGACCTGCTGGTTCATCCTTTCACTGTCCAGGTTTGTTCCTTTCAATGTTAGACCTGCATGATCATCCTTTCACTGTCCAGGTTTGCTCCCTTCCATGTTAGACCTGCTGGATCATCCTTTCACTGTCCAGGTTTGTTCCCTTCCATGTTAGACCTGCTGGATCACCCTTTCACTGTCCAGGTTTTCTCCCTTCCATGTTAGACCTGTTGGATCATCCTTTCACTGTCCTGGTTTGTTCCCTTCCATGTTAGACCTGCTGGATCATCCTTTCACTGTCCAGCTTTACTCGCTTCCATGTTAGACCTGCTGGATCATCCTTTCACTGTCCAGGTTTGCTCCCTTCCATGTTAGACCTGCTGGATCATCCTTTCCCTATCCAGGTTTGTTCCTTTCAATGTTAGACCTGCTGGATCATCCTTTCACTGTACAGGTTTGCTCCCTTCCATGTTACACCTGCTGGATCATCCTTTCATTGTCCAGGTTTGTTCCCTTCCATGTTAGACCTGCTGTATCATCCTTTCACTGTCCAGGTTTGTTCTCTTCCATGTTAGACCTGCTGGATCATCCTTTCACTGTCCTGTTTTGCTCCCTTCCACGTTAGTCCTGCTGGATCATCCTTTCACTGTCCAGGTTTGCTCCCTTCCATGTTAGACCTGCTGGATCATCCTTTCACTGTCCAGGTTTGTTCCCTTTCATGTTAGACCTGCTGGATCAACCTTTCACTGTCCAGGTTTGCACCCTTCCATGTTAGACCTGCTGGATCATCCTTTCACTGTCCAGCTTTGCTCCCTTCCATGTTATACCTGCTGGATCATTCTTTCACTGTGCAGGTTTGTTCCCCTATATGTCAGACCTGCTGGATCATCCTTTTACTGTCCAGGTTTGTTCCCCTCCATGTTAGACCTGCTGTATCATCCTTTCACTCTCCAGGTTTGTTCCCTTCGATGTTAGACCTGCTGGATCTTCCTTTCACTGTCCAGGTTTGTTCCCATCCATGTTAGACCTGCTGTATCATCGTTTCACTGTCCAGGTTTGTTCCCTTCCATGTTAGACCTGCTGGATCATCGTTTCACTCTCCAGGTGTTCTCCCTTTCATGTTAGACCTGCTGGATCATCCTTTCACTGTCCAGGTTTGTTCCCTTCCATGTTAGACCTGCTGGATCATCCTTTCACTGTCCATGTTTGCTCCCTTCCATGTTAGACCTGCTGTATCATCCTTTCACTGTCCAGGTTTGTTCCCTTCCATGTTAGACCTGCTGGATCATCCTTTCACTGTCCAGGTTTGTTCCCTTCCATGTTAGACCTGCTGTATCATCCTTTCACTGTCCAGGTTTGTTCCCTTCCATGTTAGACTTGCTGGATCATCCTTTCACTGTCCTGGTTTGCTCCCTTCCATGTTAGACCTGCTGGATCATCCTTTCACTGTCCTGGTTTGCTCCCTTCCACGTTAGACCTGCTGGATCATCCTTTCACTGTCCAGGTTTGTTCCCTTCCATGTTAGACCTGCTGGATCATCCTTTCACTGTCCAGGTTTGATCCCTTCCATGTTAGACCTGCTGGATCATCCTTTCACTGTCCAGGTTTGTTCCCTTCCATGTTAGACCTGCTGGATCATCCTTTCACTGTCCTGGTTTGATCCCTTCCATGTTCTACCCGCTGGATCATCCTTTCACTGTCCAGGTTTGCTCCCTTCCATGTTAGACTTGCTGGATCATCCTTTCACTGTCCAGGTTTGTTCCTTTCAATGTTAGACCTGCTGGATCATCCTTTCACTGTCCAGGTTTGCTCCCTTCCATGTTAGACCTGCTGTATCATCCTTTCACTGTCCAGGTTTGTTCCCTTCCATGTTAGACCTGCTGGATCATCCTTTCACTGTCCTGGTTTGATCCCTTCCATGTTCTACCCGCTGGATCATCCTTTCACTGTCCAGGTTTGCTCCCTTCCATGTTAGACTTGCTGGATCATCCTTTCACTGTCCAGGTTTGTTCCTTTCAATGTTAGACCTGCTGGATCATCCTTTCACTTTCCAGGTTTGCTCCCTTCCATGTTAGACCTGCTGGATCATCCTTTCACTGTCCAGGTTTGTTCCCTTCCATGTTAGACCTGCTGTATCATCCTTTCACTGTCCAGGTTTGTTCCCTTCCATGTTATACCTGCTGGATCATCCTTTCACTGTCCAGGTTTTCTCCCTTCCATGTTAGACCTGCTGGATCATCCTTTCACTGTCCAGGTTTGCTCCCTTCCATGTTAGACCTGCTGGATCATCCTTTCACTGTCAAGGTTTGCTCCCTTCCATGTTAGACCTGCTGAATCATCCTTTCACTGTCCAGGTTTGCTCCCTTACATGTTAGACCTGCTGGATCATCCTTTCCATGTCCAGGTTTGCTACCTTCCATGTTAAACCTGCTGGATCATCCTTTCACTGTGCAGGTTTGCTCCCTTCCATGTTAAACCTGCTGGATCATCCTTTCACTGTCCAGGTTTGTTCCCTTCCATGTTAGACCTGCTGGATCATCCTTTCACTGTCCAGGTTTGTTCCCTTCCATGTTAAACATGCTGGATCATCCTTTCACTGTCCAGGTTTACTCCCTTCCATGTTAGACCTGCTGGATCATCCTTTCACTGTCCAGGTTTGTTCCCTTCCATGTTAGACCTGCTGGATCATCCTTTCACTGTCCATGTTTGCTCCCTTCCATGTTAGACCTGCTGTATCATCCTTTCACTGTCCAGGTTTGTTCCCTTCCATGTTAGACCTGCTGGATCATCCTTTCACTGTCCAGGTTTGTTCCCTTCCATGTGAGACCTGCTGGATCATCCTTTCACTGTCCAGGTTTGTTCCCTTCCATGTTATACCTGCTGGATCATCCTTTCACTGTCCAGGTTTTCTCCCTTCCATGTTAGACCTGCTGGATCATCCTTTCACTGTCAAGGTTTGCTCCCTTCCATGTTAGACCTGCTGAATCATCCTTTCACTGTCCAGGTTTGCTCCCTTACATGTTAGACCTGCTGGATCATCCTTTCCATGTCCAGGTTTGCTACCTTCCATGTTAAACCTGGTGGATCATCCTTTCACTGTGCAGGTTTGCTCCCTTCCATGTTAAACCTGCTGGATCATCCTTTCACTGTCCAGGTTTGTTCCCTTCCATGTTAGACCTGCTGGATCATCCTTTCACTGTCCAGGTTTGTTCCCTTCCATGTTAAACATGCTGGATCATCCTTTCACTGTCCAGGTTTACTCCCTTCCATGTTAGACCTGCTGGTTCATCCTTTCACTGTCCAGGTTTGCTCCCTTCCATGTTAGACCTGCTGGATCATCCTTTCCCTATCCAGGTTTGTTCCTTTCAATGTTAGACCTGCTGGATCATCCTTTCACTGTCCAGGTTTGCTCCCTTCCATGTTACACCTGCTGGATCATCCTTTCACTGTCCAGGTTTGTTCCCTTCCATGTTAGACCTGCTGTATCATCCTTTCACTGTCCAGGTTTGTTCTCTTCCATGTTAGACCTGCTGGATCATCCTTTCACTGTCGTGGTTTGCTCCCTTCCACGTTAGTCCTGCTGGATCATCCTTTCACTGTCCAGGTTTGCTCCCTTCCATGTTAGACCTGCTGGATCATCCTTTCACTGTCCAGGTTTGTTCCCTTTCATGTTAGACCTGCTGGATCAACCTTTCACTGTCCTGGTTTGCACCCTTCCATGTTAGACCTGCTGGATCATCCTTTCACTGTCCAGCTTTGCTCCCTTCCATGTTATACCTGCTGGATCATTCTTTCACTGTGCAGGTTTGTTCCCCTCCATGTTAGACCTGCTGGATCATCCTTTCACTGTCCAGGTTTGTTCCCCTCCATGTTAGACCTGCTGTATCATCCTTTAACTCTCCAGGTTTGTTCCCTTCGATGTTAGACCTGCTGGATCTTCCTTTCACTGTCCAGGTTTGTTCCCATCCATGTTAGACCTGCTGTATCATCGTTTCACTGTCCAGGTTTGTTCCCTTCCATGTTAGACCTGCTGGATCATCGTTTCACTCTCCAGGTGTTCTCCCTTTCATGTTAGACCTGCTGGATCATCCTTTCACTGTCCAGGTTTGTTCCCTTCCATGTTAGACCTGCTGGATCATCCTTTCACTGTCCATGTTTGCTCCCTTCCATGTTAGACCTGCTGTATCATCCTTTCACTCTCCAGGTTTGTTCCCTTCCATGTTAGACCTGCTGGATCATCCTTTCACTGTCCAGGTTTGTTCCCTTCCATGTTAGACCTGCTGTATCATCCTTTCACTGTCCAGGTTTGTTCCCTTCCATGTTAGACTTGCTGGATCATCCTTTCACTGTCCTGGTTTGCTCCCTTCCATGTTAGACCTGCTGGATCATCCTTTCACTGTCCTGGTTTGCTCCCTTCCACGTTAGACCTGCTGGATCATCCTTTCACTGTCCAGGTCTGTTCCCTTCCATGTTAGACCTGCTGGATCATCCTTTCACAGTCCAGGTTTGATCCCTTCCATGTTAGACCTGCTGGATCATCCTTTCACTGTCCAGGTTTGTTCCCTTCCATGTTAGACCTGTTGGATCATCCTTTGACTGTCCAGGTTTGCTCCCTTCCATGTTAGACCTGCTGGATCATCCTTTCACTGTCCAGGTTTGTTCCCTTCCATGTTAGACCTGCTGTATCATCCTTTCACTGTCCAGGTTTGTTCCCTTCCATGTTAGACCTGCTGGATCATCCTTTCACTGTCCTGGTTTGCTCCCTTCCACGTTAGTCCTGCTGGATCATCCTTTCACTGTCCAGGTTTGTTCCCTTTCATGTTAGACCTGCTGGATCATCCTTTCACTGTCCAGGTTTGTTCCCTTTCATGTGAGACCTACTGGATCATCCTTTCACTGTCCACGTTTGCTCCCTTCCATGTTAGACCTGCTGGATCATCCTTTCACTGTCCAGGTTTGTTCCCTTCCATGTTGGACCTGCTGTATCATCCTTTCAATGTCTAGGTTTGTTCCCTTCCATGTTAGACCTGCTGGATCATCGTTTCACTGTCCAGGTTTTCTCCCTTTCATGTTAGACCTGCTGGATCATCCTTTCACTGTCCAGGTTTGCTCCCTTCCATGTTAGACCTGCTGGATCATCCTTTCACTGTCCAGGTTTGTTCCCCTCCATGTTAGACCTGCTGTATCATCCTTTCACTGTCCAGGTTTGTTCCCTTCCATGTTAGACCTGCTGGATCAATCTTTCACTGTCCAGGTTTGCTCCCTTCCATGTTATACCTGCTGGATCATCCTTTCACTGTCCAGGTTTTCTCCCTTCCATGTTAGACCTGCTGGATCATCCTTTCACTGTCCAGGTTTGCTCCCTTCCATGTTAGACCTGCTGGATCATCCTTTCACTGTCAAGGTTTGCTCCCTTCCATGTTAGACCTGCTGAATCATCCTTTCACTGTCCAGGTTTGCTCCCTTACATGTTAGACCTGCTGGATCATCCTTTCCATGTCCAGGTTTGCTACCTTCCATGTTAAACCTGCTGGATCATCCTTTCACTGTGCAGGTTTGCTCCCTTCCATGTTAAACCTGCTGGATCATCCTTTCACTGTCCAGGTTTGTTCCCTTCCATGTTAGACCTGCTGGATCATCCTTTCACTGTCCAGGTTTGTTCCCTTCCATGTTAAACATGCTGGATCATCCTTTCACTGTCCAGGTTTACTCCCTTCCATGTTAGACCTGCTGGATCATCCTTTCACTGTCCAGGTTTGCTCACTTCCATCTTAGACCTGCTGGATCATCCTTTCACTGTCCAGGTATGTTCCCTTCCATGTTAAACCTGCTGGTTCATCCTTTCACTGTCCAGGTTTACTCCCTTCCATGTTAGACCTGCTGGATCATCCTTTCACTGTCCAGGTTTGCTCCCTTTCATGTTAGACCTGCTGGATCATCAATTCACTGTCCAGGTTTGTTCCCTTCCATGTTAGACCTGCTGGATCATCCTTTCACTGTCCAGGTTTGTTCCCTTTCATGTTAGACCTGCTGGATCATCCTTTCACTGTCCAGGTTTGTTCCCTTTCATGTGAGACCTACTGGATCATCCTTTCACTGTCCAGGTTTGCTCCCTTCCATGTTAGACCTGCTTGATCATCCTTTCACTGTCCAGGATGGTTCCCTTCCATGTTAGACCTGCTGTATCATCCTTTCAATGTCCAGGTTTGTTCCCTTCCATGTTAGATCTTCTGAATCATCGTTTCACTGTCGAGGTTTTCTCCCTTTCATGTTAGACATGCTGGATCATCCTTTCACTGTCCAGTTTTGTTCCCTTCCATGTTAGACCTGCTGGATCATCCTTTCACTGTCCAGGTTTGCTCCCTTCCATGTTAGACCTGCTGGATCATTCTTTCACTGTCCAGGTTTGTTCCCTTCCATGTTAGTCCTGCTGGATCATCCTTTCACTGTCCAGGTTTGCTCCCTTCCATGTTAGACCTGCTGTATCATCCTTTCACTGCCCAGGTTTGCCCCCTTCCATGTTAGACCTGCTGGATCATCCTTTCACTGTCCAGGTTTGTTCCTTTCAATGTTAGACCTACTGGATCATCCTTTCACTGTCCAGGTTTGTTCCCTTCCATGTTAGACCTGCTGGATCATCCTTTCACTGTCCAGGTTTGCTCCCTTCCATGTTAGACCTGCTGGATCATTCTTTCACTGTCCAGGTTTGTTCCCTTCCATGTTAGACCTGCTGGATCATCCTTTCACTGTCCAGGTTTACTCCCTTCCATGTTAGACCTGCTGGATCATCCTTTCACTGTCCAGGTTTGTTCGCTTCCATGTTAGACCTACTGTATCATCCTTTCACTGTCCAGGTTTGTTCCCTTTAATGTTAGACCTGCTGGTTCATCCTTTCACTGTCCAGGTTTGTTCCTTTCAATGTTACACCTGCTGGATCATCCTTTCACTGTTCAGGTTTGTTCCCTTCCATGTTAGACCTGCTGGATCATCCTTTCACTGTCCAGGTTTGCTCCCTTCCATGTTAGACCTGCTGGATCATCCTTTCACTGTCCAGGTTTGTTCCCTTTCATGTTAGACCTGCTGGATCATCCTTTCACTGTCCAGGTTTGTTCCCTTCCATGTTAGACCTGCTGGATCATCCTTTCACTGTCCAGGTTTGTTCCCTTCCATGTTAGACCTGCTGGATCATCCTTTCACTGTCCTGGTTTGATCCCTTCCATGTTCTACCCGCTGGTTCATCCTTTCACTGTCCAGGTTTGCTCCCTTCCATGTTAGACCTGCTGGATCATCCTTTCACTGTCCTGGTTTGCTCCCTTCCACGTTAGTCCTGCTGGATCATCCTTTCACTGTCCAGGTTTGTTCCCTTTCATGTTAGACCTGCTGGATCATCCTTTCACTGTCCAGGTTTGTTCCCTTTCATGTGAGACCTACTGGATCATCCTTTCACTGTCCACGTTTGCTCCCTTCCATGTTAGACCTACTGGATCATCCTTTCACTGTCCAGGTTTGTTCCCTTCCATGTTGGACCTGCTGTATCATCCTTTCAATGTCCAGGTTTGTTCCCTTCCATGTTAGACCTGCTGGATCATCGTTTCACTGTCCAGGTTTTCTCCCTTTCATGTTAGACGTGCTGGATCATCCTTTCACTGTCCAGGTTTGTTCCCTTTCATGTTAGGACTGCTGGATCATCCGTTCACTGTCCAGGTTTCTTCCCTTCCATGTGAGACCTGCTGGATCATCCTTTCACTGTCCAGGTTTGTTCGCTTCCATGTTAGACCTGCTGGATCATCCTTTCACCGTCCAGGTTTGTTCCCTTTAATGTTAGACCTGCTGGTTCATCCTTTCACTGTCCAGGTTTGTTCCTTTCAATGTTACACCTGCTGGATCATCCTTTCACTGTCCAGGTTTGTTCCCTTCCTTGTTAGACCTGCTAGATCATCCTTTCACTGTCCAGGTTTGCTCCCTTCCACGTTAGACCTGCTGGATCATCCTTTCACTGTCCAGGTTTGTTCCCTTTCATGTTAGACCTGCTGGATCATCCTTTCACTGTTTAGGTTTGTTCCCTTCCATGTTAGACCTGCTTGATCATCCTTTCACTGTCCAGGTTTGTACGCTTCGATGTTAGACCTGCTGTATCATCCTTTCACTGTCCAGGTTTGTTCCCTTCCATGTTAGACCTGCTGTATCATCCTTTCACTGTCCAGGTTTGTTCCCTTCCATGTTAGACCTGCTGGATCATCCTTTCACTGTCCAGGTTTGTTCCTTTCAATGTTACACCTGCTGGATCATCCTTTCACTGTCCAGGTTTGTTCCCTTCCATGTTAGACCTGCTGGATCATCCTTTCACTGTCCAGGTTTGCTCCCTTCCATGTTAGACCTGCTGGATCATCCTTTCACTGTCCAGGTTTGTTCCCCTCCATGTTAGACCTGCTGTATCATCCTTTCACTGTCCAGGTTTGTTCCCTTCCATGTTAGACCTGCAGGATCATCCTTTCACTGTCCAGGTTTGTTCCCTTCCATGTTAGACCTGCTGGATCATCGTTTCACTGTCCAGGTTTTCTCCCTTTCATGTTAGACCCGCTGGATCATCCTTTCATTGTCCAGGTTTGTTCCCTTCCATGTTAGACCTGTTGGATCATCCTTTCACTGTCCTGGTTTGTTCCCTTCCATGTTAGACCTGCTGGATCATCCTTTCACTGTCCAGCTTTACTCGCTTCCATGTTAGACCTGCTGGATCATCCTTTCACTGTCCAGGTTTGCTCCCTTCCATGTTAGACCTGCTGGATCATCCTTTCCCTATCCAGGTTTGTTCCTTTCAATGTTAGATCTGCTGGATCATCCTTTCACTGTCCAGGTTTGTTCCTTTCAATGTTAGACCTGCTGGATCATGCTTTCACTGTCCAGGTTTGTTCCCTTCCATGTTAGACCTCCTGGATCATCCTTTCACTGTCCAGGTTTGCTCCCTTCCATGTTAGACATGCTGGATCATCCTTTCACTGTCCAGGTTTGTTCCCTTCCATTTTAGACCTGCTGGATCATTCTTTCACTGTCCAGGTTTACTCCCTTCCATGTTAGACCTGCTGGATCATCCTTTCACTGTCCAGGTTTGTTCCCTTCCATGTTACACCAGCTGTATCATCCTTTCACTGTCCAGGTTTGTTCCCTTCCATGTTAGACCTGCTGTATCATCCTTTCACTGTTCAGGTTTGTTCCCTTCCATGTTAGACCTGCTGTATCATCCTTTCACTGTCCAGGTTTGTTCCCTTCCATGTTAGACCTGCTGGATCATCCTTTCACTGTCCAGGTTTGCTCCCTTCCATGTTAGACCTGCTGGATCATCCTTTCACTGTCCAGGTTTGTTCCTATCAATGTTACACCTGCTGGATGATCCTTTCACTGTCCAGGTTTGTTCCCTTCCATGTTAGACCTGCTGGATCACCCTTTCACTGTCCAGGTTTGCTCCCTTCCATGTTAGACCTGTTGGATCATCCTTTCACTGTCCTGGTTTGTTCCCTTCCATGTTAGACCTGCTGGATCATCCTTTCACTGTCCAGCTTTACTCGCTTCCATGTTAGACCTGCTGGATCATCCTTTCACTGTCCAGGTTTGCTCCCTTCCATGTTAGACCTGCTGGATCATCCTTTCCCTATGCAGGTTTGTTCCTTTCAATGTTAGACCTGCTGGATCATCCTTTCACTGTCCAGGTTTGCTCCCTTCCATGTTACACCTGCTGGATCATCCTTTCACTGTCCAGGTTTGTTCCCTTCCATGTTAGACCTGCTGTATCATCCTTTCACTGTCCAGGTTTGTTCTCTTCCATGTTAGACCTGCTGGATCATCCTTTCACTGTCCTGGTTTGCTCCCTTCCACGTTAGTCCTGCTGGATCATCCTTTCACTGTCCAGGTTTGCTCCCTTCCATGTTAGACCTGCTGGATCATCCTTTCACTGTCCAGGTTTGTTCCCTTCCATGTTAGACCTGCTGGATCATCCTTTCACTGTCCTGGTTTGCTCCCTTCCACGTTAGTCCTGCTGGATCATCCTTTCACTGTCCAGGTTTGTTCCCTTTCATGTTAGACCTGCTGGATCATCCTTTCACTGTCCAGGTTTGTTCCCTTTCATGTGAGACCTACTGGATCATCCTTTCACTGTCCACGTTTGCTCCCTTCCATGTTAGACCTGCTGGATCATCCTTTCACTGTCCAGGTTTGTTCCCTTCCATGTTGGACCTGCTGTATCATCCTTTCAATGTCCAGGTTTGTTCCCTTCCATGTTAGACCTGCTGGATCATCGTTTCACTGTCCAGGTTTTCTCCCTTTCATGTTAGACGTTCTGGATCATCCTTTCACTGTCCAGGTTTGTTCCCTTTCATGTTAGGACTGCTGGATCATCCGTTCACTGTCCAGGTTTCTTCCCTTCCATGTTAGACCTGCTGGATCATCCTTTCACTGTCCAGGTTTGTTCGCTTCCATGTTAGACCTGCTGGATCATCCTTTCACCGTCCAGGTTTGTTCCCTTTAATGTTAGACCTGCTGGTTCATCCTTTCAGTGTCCAGGTTTGTTCCTTTCAATGTTACACCTGCTGGATCATCCTTTCACTGTCCAGGTTTGTTCCCTTCCTTGTTAGACCTGCTAGATCATCCTTTCACTGTCCAGGTTTGCTCCCTTCCATGTTAGACCTGCTGGATCATCCTTTCACTGTCCAGGTTTGTTCCCTTTCATGTTGGACCTGCTGGATCATCCTTTCACTGTTTAGGTTTGTTCCCTTCCATGTTAGACCTGCTTGATCATCCTTTCACTGTCCAGGTTTGTACGCTTCGATGTTAGACCTGCTGTATCATCCTTTCACTGTCCAGGTTTGTTCCCTTCCATGTTAGACCTGCTGTATCATCCTTTCACTGTCCAGGTTTGTTCCCTTCCATGTTAGACCTGCTGGATCATCCTTTCACTGTCCAGGTTTGTTCCTTTCAATGTTACACCTGCTGGATCATCCTTTCACTGTCCAGGTTTGTTCCCTTCCATGTTAGACCTGCTGGATCATCCTTTCACTGTCCAGGTTTGCTCCCTTCCATGTTAGACCTGCTGGATCATCCTTTCACTGTCCAGGTTTGTTCCCCTCCATGTTAGACTTGCTGTATCATCCTTTCACTGTCCAGGTTTGTTCCCTTCCATGTTAGACCTGCTGGATCATCCTTTCACTGTCCAGGTTTGTTCCCTTCCATGTTAGACCTGCTGGATCATCGTTTCACTGTCCAGGTTTTCTCCCTTTCATGTTAGACCTGCTGGATCATCCTTTCATTGTCCAGGTTTGTTCCCTTCCATGTTAGTCCTGCTGGATCATCCTTTCACTGTCCAGGTTTGCTCCCTTCCATGTTAGACCTGCTGTATCATCGTTTCACTGTCCAGGTTTGTTCCCTTCCATGTTAGACCTGCTGGATCATCCTTTCAATGTCCAGGTTTACTAGCTTCCATGTTAGACCTGCTGGATCATCCTTTCACTGTCCAGGTTTGCCCCCTTCCATGTTAGACCTGCTGGATCATCCTTTCACTGTCCAGGTTTGTTCCTTTCAATGTTAGACCTGCTGGATCATGCTTTCACTGTCCAGGTTTGTTCCCTTCCATGTTAGACCTCCTGGATCATCCTTTCACTGTCCAGGTTTGCTCCCTTCCATGTTAGACATGCTGGATCATCCTTTCACTGTCCAGGTTTATTCCCTTCCATGTTAGACCTGCTGGATCATCCTTTCACTGTCCAGGTTTACTCCCTTCCATGTTAGACCTGCTGGATCATCCTTTCACTGTCCAGGTTTGTTCGCTTCCATGTTAGACCTGCTGTATCATCCTTTCACTGTCCAGGTTTGTTCCCTTCCATGTTACACCAGCTGTATCATCCTTTCACTGTCCAGGTTTGTTCCCTTCCATGTTAGACCTGCTGTATCATCCTTTCACTGTTCAGGTTTGTTCCCTTCCATGTTAGACCTGCTGTATCATCCTTTCACTGTCCAGGTTTGTTCCCTTCCATGTTAGACCTGCTGGATCATCCTTTCACTGTCCAGGTTTGCTCCCTTCCATGTTAGACCTGCTGGATCATCCTTTCACTGTCCAGGTTTGTTCCTATCAATGTTACACCTGCTGGATGATCCTTTCACTGTCCAGGTTTGTTCCCTTCCATGTTAGACCTGCTGGATCACCCTTTCACTGTCCAGGTTTGCTCCCTTCCATGTTAGACCTGTTGGATCATCCTTTCACTGTCCTGGTTTGTTCCCTTCCATGTTAGACCTGCTGGATCATCCTTTCACTGTCCAGCTTTACTCGCTTCCATGTTAGACCTGCTGGATCATCCTTTCACTGTCCAGGTTTGCTCCCTTCCATGTTAGACCTGCTGGATCATCCTTTCCCTATCCAGGTTTGTTCCTTTCAATGTTAGACCTGCTGAATCATCCTTTCACTGTCCAGGTTTGCTCCCTTCCATGTTACACCTGCTGGATCATCCTTTCACTGTCCAGGTTTGTTCCCTTCCATGTTAGACCTGCTGTATCATCCTTTCACTGTCCAGGTTTGTTCTCTTCCATGTTAGACCTGCTGGATCATCCTTTCACTGTCCTGGTTTGCTCCCTTCCACGTTAGTCCTGCTGGATCATCCTTTCACTGTCCAGGTTTGCTCCCTTCCATGTTAGACCTGCTGGATCATCCTTTCACTGTCCAGGTTTGTTCCCTTTCATGTTAGACCTGCTGGATCAACCTTTCACTGTCCAGGTTTGCACCCTTCCATGTTAGACCTGCTGGATCATCCTTTCACTGTCCAGCTTTGCTCCCTTCCATGTTATACCTGCTGGATCATTCTTTCACTGTGCAGGTTTGTTCCCCTCCATGTCAGACCTGCTGGATCATCCTTTCACTGTCCAGGTTTGTTCCCCTCCATGTTAGACCTGCTGTATCATCCTTTCACTCTCCAGGTTTGTTTCCTTCGATGTTAGACCTGCTGGATCTTCCTTTCACTGTCCAGGTTTGTTCCCATCCATGTTAGACCTGCTGTATCATCGTTTCACTGTCCAGGTTTGTTCCCTTCCATGTTAGACCTGCTGGATCATCGTTTCACTCTCCAGGTGTTCTCCCTTTCATGTTAGACCTGCTGGATCATCCTTTCACTGTCCAGGTTTGTTCCCTTCCATGTTAGACCTGCTGGATGATCCTTTCACTGTCCATGTTTGCTCCCTTCCATGTTAGACCTGCTGTATCATCCTTTCACTGTCCAGGTTTGTTCCCTTCCATGTTAGACCTGCTGGATCATCCTTTCACTGTCCAGGTTTGTTCACTTCCATGTTAGACCTGCTGTATCATCCTTTCACTGTCCAGGTTTGTTCCCTTCCATGTTACACCTGCTGGATCATCCTTTCACTGTCCAGGTTTGTTCCCTTCCATGTTAGACCTGCTGGATCATCCTTTCACTGTCCAGGTTTGCTCCCTTCCATGTTAGACCTGCTGGATCATCCTTTCACTGTCCAGGTTTGTTCCCCTCCATGTTAGACCTGCTGTATCATCCTTTCACTGTCCAGGTTTGTTCCCTTCCATGTTAGACCTGCATGATCATCCTTTCACTGTCCAGGTTTGTTCCCTTCCATGTTAGACCTGCTGGATCATCGTTTCACTGTCCAGGTTTTCTCCCTTTCATGTTAGACCTGCTGGATCATCCTTTCATTGTCCAGGTTTGTTCCCTTCCATGTTAGACCTGCTGGATCATCCTTTCAATGTCCAGGTTTACTAGCTTCCATGTTAGACCTGCTGGATCATCCTTTCACTGTCCAGGTTTGCCCCCTTCCATGTTAGACCTGCTGGATCATCCTTTCACTGTCCAGGTTTGTTCCTTTCAATGTTAGACCTGCTGGATCATGCTTTCACTGTCCAGGTTTGTTCCCTTCCATGTTAGACCTCCTGGATCATCCTTTCACTGTCCAGGTTTGCTCCCTTCCATGTTAGACATGCTGGATCATCCTTTCACTGTCCAGGTTTGTTCCCTTCCATGTTAGACCTGCTGGATCATCCTTTCACTGTCCAGGTTTACTCCCTTCCATGTTAGACCTGCTGGATCATCCTTTCACTGTCCAGGTTTGTTCGCTTCCATGTTAGACCTGCTGTATCATCCTTTCACTGTCCAGGTTTGTTCCCTTCCATGTTACACCAGCTGTATCATCCTTTCACTGTCCAGGTTTGTTCCCTTCCATGTTAGACCTGCTGTATCATCCTTTCACTGTTCAGGTTTGTTCCCTTCCATGTTAGACCTGCTGTATCATCCTTTCACTGTCCAGGTTTGTTCCCTTCCATGTTAGACCTGCTGGATCATCCTTTCACTGTCCAGGTTTGCTCCCTTCCATGTAAGACCTGCTGGATCATCCTTTCACTGTCCAGGTTTGTTCCTATCAATGTTACACCTGCTGGATGATCCTTTCACTGTCCAGGTTTGTTCCCTTCCATGTTAGACCTGCTGGATCACCCTTTCACTGTCCAGGTTTGCTCCCTTCCATGTTAGACCTGTTGGATCATCCTTTCACTGTCCTGGTTTGTTCCCTTCCATGTTAGACCTGCTGGATCATCCTTTCACTGTCCAGCTTTACTCGCTTCCATGTTAGACCTGCTGGATCATCCTTTCACTGTCCAGGTTTGCTCCCTTCCATGTTAGACCTGCTGGATCATCCTTTCCCTATCCAGGTTTGTTCCTTTCAATGTTAGACCTGCTGGATCATCCTTTCACTGTCCAGGTTTGCTCCCTTCCATGTTACACCTGCTGGATCATCCTTTCACTGTCCAGGTTTGTTCCCTTCCATGTTAGACCTGCTGTATCATCCTTTCACTGTCCAGGTTTGTTCTCTTCCATGTTAGACCTGCTGGATCATCCTTTCACTGTCCTGGTTTGCTCCCTTCCACGTTAGTCCTGCTGGATCATCCTTTCACTGTCCAGGTTTGCTCCCTTCCATGTTAGACCTGCTGGATCATCCTTTCACTGTCCAGGTTTGTTCCCTTCCATGTTAGACCTGCTGGATCATCCTTTCACTGTCCTGGTTTGCTCCCTTCCACGTTAGTCCTGCTGGATCATCCTTTCACTGTCCAGGTTTGTTCCCTTTCATGTTAGACCTGCTGGATCATCCTTTCACTGTCCAGGTTTGTTCCCTTTCATGTGAGACCTACTGGATCATCCTTTCACTGTCCACGTTTGCTCCCTTCCATGTTAGACCTGCTGGATCATCCTTTCACTGTCCAGGTTTGTTCCCTTCCATGTTGGACCTGCTGTATCATCCTTTCAATGTCCAGGTTTGTTCCCTTCCATGTTAGACCTGCTGGATCATCGTTTCACTGTCCAGGTTTTCTCCCTTTCATGTTAGACGTGCTGGATCATCCTTTCACTGTCCAGGTTTGTTCCCTTTCATGTTAGGACTGCTGGATCATCCGTTCACTGTCCAGGTTTCTTCCCTTCCATGTTAGACCTGCTGGATCATCCTTTCACTGTCCAGGTTTGTTCGCTTCCATGTTAGACCTGCTGGATCATCCTTACACCGTCCAGGTTTGTTCCCTTTAATGTTAGACCTGCTGGTTCATCCTTTCACTGTCCAGGTTTGTTCCTTTCAATGTTACACCTGCTGGATCATCCTTTCACTGTCCAGGTTTGTTCCCTTCCTTGTTAGACCTGCTAGATCATCCTTTCACTGTCCAGGTTTGCTCCCTTCCATGTTAGACCTGCTGGATCATCCTTTCACTGTCCAGGTTTGTTCCCTTTCATGTTAGACCTGCTGGATCATCCTTTCACTGTTTAGGTTTGTTCCCTTCCATGTTAGACCTGCTTGATCATCCTTTCACTGTCCAGGTTTGTACGCTTCGATGTTAGACCTGCTGTATCATCCTTTCACTGTCCAGGTTTGTTCCCTTCCATGTTAGACCTGCTGTATCATCCTTTCACTGTCCAGGTTTGTTCCCTTCCATGTTAGACCTGCTGGATCATCCTTTCACTGTCCAGGTTTGTTCCTTTCAATGTTACACCTGCTGGATCATCCTTTCACTGTCCAGGTTTGTTCCCTTCCATGTTAGACCTGCTGGATCATCCTTTCACTGTCCAGGTTTGCTCCCTTCCATGTTAGACCTGCTGGATCATCCTTTCACTGTCCAGGTTTGTTCCCCTCCATGTTAGACTTGCTGTATCATCCTTTCACTGTCCAGGTTTGTTCCCTTCCATGTTAGACCTGCTGGATCATCCTTTCACTGTCCAGGTTTGTTCCCTTCCATGTTAGACCTGCTGGATCATCGTTTCACTGTCCAGGTTTTCTCCCTTTCATGTTAGACCTGCTGGATCATCCTTTCATTGTCCAGGTTTGTTCCCTTCCATGTTAGTCCTGCTGGATCATCCTTTCACTGTCCAGGTTTGCTCCCTTCCATGTTAGACCTGCTGTATCATCGTTTCACTGTCCAGGTTTGTTCCCTTCCATGTTAGACCTGCTGGATCATCCTTTCAATGTCCAGGTTTACTAGCTTCCATGTTAGACCTGCTGGATCATCCTTTCACTGTCCAGGTTTGCCCCCTTCCATGTTAGACCTGCTGGATCATCCTTTCACTGTCCAGGTTTGTTCCTTTCAATGTTAGACCTGCTGGATCATGCTTTCACTGTCCAGGTTTGTTCCCTTCCATGTTAGACCTCCTGGATCATCCTTTCACTGTCCAGGTTTGCTCCCTTCCATGTTAGACATGCTGGATCATCCTTTCACTGTCCAGGTTTGTTCCCTTCCATGTTAGACCTGCTGGATCATCCTTTCACTGTCCAGGTTTACTCCCTTCCATGTTAGACCTGCTGGATCATCCTTTCACTGTCCAGGTTTGTTCGCTTCCATGTTAGACCTGCTGTATCATCCTTTCACTGTCCAGGTTTGTTCCCTTCCATGTTACACCAGCTGTATCATCCTTTCACTGTCCAGGTTTGTTCCCTTCCATGTTAGACCTGCTGTATCATCCTTTCACTGTTCAGGTTTGTTCCCTTCCATGTTAGACCTGCTGTATCATCCTTTCACTGTCCAGGTTTGTTCCCTTCCATGTTAGACCTGCTGGATCATCCGTTCACTGTCCAGGTTTGCTCCCTTCCATGTTAGACCTGCTGGATCATCCTTTCACTGTCCAGGTTTGTTCCTATCAATGTTACACCTGCTGGATGATCCTTTCACTGTCCAGGTTTGTTCCCTTCCATGTTAGACCTGCTGGATCACCCTTTCACTGTCCAGGTTTGCTCCCTTCCATGTTAGACCTGTTGGATCATCCTTTCACTGTCCTGGTTTGTTCCCTTCCATGTTAGACCTGCTGGATCATCCTTTCACTGTCCAGCTTTACTCGCTTCCATGTTAGACCTGCTGGATCATCCTTTCACTGTCCAGGTTTGCTCCCTTCCATGTTAGACCTGCTGGATCATCCTTTCCCTATCCAGGTTTGTTCCTTTCAATGTTAGACCTGCTGGATCATCCTTTCACTGTCCAGGTTTGCTCCCTTCCATGTTACACCTGCTGGATCATCCTTTCACTGTCCAGGTTTGTTCCCTTCCATGTTAGACCTGCTGTATCATCCTTTCACTGTCCAGGTTTGTTCTCTTCCATGTTAGACCTGCTGGATCATCCTTTCACTGTCCTGGTTTGCTCCCTTCCACGTTAGTCCTGCTGGATCATCCTTTCACTGTCCAGGTTTGCTCCCTTCCATGTTAGACCTGCTGGATCATCCTTTCACTGTCCAGGTTTGTTCCCTTTCATGTTAGACCTGCTGGATCAACCTTTCACTGTCCAGGTTTGCACCCTTCCATGTTAGACCTGCTGGATCATCCTTTCACTGTCCAGCTTTGCTCCCTTCCATGTTATACCTGCTGGATCATTCTTTCACTGTGCAGGTTTGTTCCCCTCCATGTCAGACCTGCTGGATCATCCTTTCACTGTCCAGGTTTGTTCCCCTCCATGTTAGACCTGCTGTATCATCCTTTCACTCTCCAGGTTTGTTTCCTTCGATGTTAGACCTGCTGGATCTTCCTTTCACTGTCCAGGTTTGTTCCCATCCATGTTAGACCTGCTGTATCATCGTTTCACTGTCCAGGTTTGTTCCCTTCCATGTTAGACCTGCTGGATCATCGTTTCACTCTCCAGGTGTTCTCCCTTTCATGTTAGACCTGCTGGATCATCCTTTCACTGTCCAGGTTTGTTCCCTTCCATGTTAGACTTGCTGGATCATCCTTTCACTGTCCATGTTTGCTCCCTTCCATGTTAGACCTGCTGTATCATACTTTCACTGTCCAGGTTTGTTCCCTTCCATGTTAGACCTGCTGGATCATCCTTTCACTGTCCAGGTTTGTTCCCTTCCATGTTAGACCTGCTGTATCATCCTTTCACTGTCCAGGTTTGTTCCCTTCCATGTTAGACTTGCTGGATCATCCTTTCACTGTCCTGGTTTGCTCCCTTCCATGTTAGACCTGCTGGATCATCCTTTCACTGTCCTGGTTTGCTCCCTTCCACGTTAGACCTGCTGGATCATCCTTTCACTGTCCAGGTTTGTTCCCTTCCATGTTAGACCTGCTGGATCATCCTTTCACTGTCCAGGTTTGATCCCTTCCATGTTAGACCTGCTGGATCATCCTTTCACTGTCCAGGTTTGTTCCCTTCCATGTTAGACCTGCTGGATCATCCTTTCACTGTCCTGGTTTGATCCCTTCCATGTTCTACCCGCTGGATCATCCTTTCACTGTCCAGGTTTGCTCCCTTCCATGTTAGACTTGCTGGATCATCCTTTCACTGTCCAGGTTTGTTCCTTTCAATGTTAGACCTGCTGGATCATCCTTTCACTGTCCAGGTTTGCTCCCTTCCATGTTAGACCTGCTGTATCATCCTTTCACTGTCCAGGTTTGTTCCCTTCCATGTTAGACCTGCTGGATCATCCTTTCACTGTCCTGGTTTTATCCCTTCCATGTTCTACCCGCTGGATCATCCTTTCACTGTCCAGGTTTGCTCCCTTCCATGTTAGACTTGCTGGATCATCCTTTCACTGTCCAGGTTTGTTCCTTTCAATGTTAGACCTGCTGGATCATCCTTTCACTTTCCAAGTTTGCTCCCTTCCATGTTAGACCTGCTGGATCATCCTTTCACTGTCCAGGTTTGTTCCCTTCCATGTTAGACCTGCTGTATCATCCTTTCACTGTCCAGGTTTGTTCCCTTCCATGTTATACCTGCTGGATCATCCTTTCACTGTCCAGGTTTTCTCCCTTCCATGTTAGACCTGCTGGATCATCCTTTCACTGTCCAGGTTTGCTCCCTTCCATGTTAGACCTGCTGGATCATCCTTTCACTGTCAAGGTTTGCTCCCTTCCATGTTAGACCTGCTGAATCATCCTTTCACTGTCCAGGTTTGCTCCCTTACATGTTAGACCTGCTGGATCATCCTTTCCATGTCCAGGTTTGCTACCTTCCATGTTAAACCTGCTGGATCATCCTTTCACTGTGCAGGTTTGCTCCCTTCCATGTTAAACCTGCTGGATCATCCTTTCACTGTCCAGGTTTGTTCCCTTCCATGTTAGACCTGCTGGATCATCCTTTCACTGTCCAGGTTTGTTCCCTTCCATGTTAAACATGCTGGATCATCCTTTCACTGTCCAGGTTTACTCCCTTCCATGTTAGACCTGCTGGATCATCCTTTCACTGTCCAGGTTTGCTCACTTCCATCTTAGACCTGCTGGATCATCCTTTCACTGTCCAGGTATGTTCCCTTCCATGTTAAACCTGCTGGATCATCCTTTCACTGTCCAGGTTTGCTCCCTTTCATGTTAGACCTGCTGGATCATCCTTTCACTGTCTAGGTTTGCTCCCTTCCATGTTAGACCTGCTGGATCATCAATTCACTGTCCAGGTTTGTTCCCTTCCATGTTAGACCTGCTGGATCATCCTTTCACTGTCCAGGTTTGCTCCCTTCCATGTTAGACCTGCTGGATCATCCTTTCCCTATCCAGGTTTGTTCCTTTCAATGTTAGACCTGCTGGATCATCCTTTCACTGTCCAGGTTTGCTCCCTTCCATGTTACACCTGCTGGATCATCCTTTCACTGTCCAGGTTTGTTCCCTTCCATGTTAGACCTGCTGTATCATCCTTTCACTGTCCAGGTTTGTTCTCTTCCATGTTAGACCTGCTGGATCATCCTTTCACTGTCCTGGTTTGCTCCCTTCCACGTTAGTCCTGCTGGATCATCCTTTCACTGTCCAGGTTTGCTCCCTTCCATGTTAGACCTGCTGGATCGTCCTTTCACTGTCCAGGTTTGTTCCCTTTCATGTTAGACCTGCTGGATCAACCTTTCACTGTCCAGGTTTGCACTCTTCTATGTTAGACCTGCTGGATCATCCTTTCACTGTCCAGCTTTGCTCCCTTCCATGTTATACCTGCTGGATCATTCTTTCACTGTGCAGGTTTGTTCCCCTCCATGTCAGACCTGCTGGATCATCCTTTCACTGTCCAGGTTTGTTCCCCTCCATGTTAGACCTGCTGTATCATCCTTTCACTCTCCAGGTTTGTTCCCTTCGATGTTAGACCTGCTGGATCTTCCTTTCACTGTCCAGGTTTGTTCCCATCCATGTTAGACCTGCTGTATCATCGTTTCACTGTCCAGGTTTGTTCCCTTCCATGTTAGACCTGCTGGATCATCGTTTCACTCTCCAGGTGTTCTCCCTTCCATGTTAGACCTGCTGGATCATCCTTTCACTGTCCAGGTTTGTTCCCTTCCATGTTAGACCTGCTGGATCATCCTTTCACTGTCCATGTTTGCTCCCTTCCATGTTAGACCTGCTGTATCATCCTTTCACTGTCCAGGTTTGTTCCCTTCCATGTTAGACCTGCTGGATCATCCTTTCACTGTCCAGGTTTGTTCCCTTCCATGTTAGACCTGCTGTATCATCCTTTCACTGTCCAGGTTTGTTCCCTTCCATGTTAGACTTGCTGGATCATCCTTTCACTGTCCTGGTTTGCTCCCTTCCATGTTAGACCTGCTGGATCATCCTTTCACTGTCCTGGTTTGCTCCCTTCCACGTTAGACCTGCTGGATCATCCTTTCACTGTCCAGGTTTGTTCCCTTCCATGTTAGACCTGCTGGATCATCCTTTCACTGTCCAGGTTTGATCCCTTCCATGTTAGACCTGCTGTATCATCCTTTCACTGTCCAGGTTTGTTCCCTTCCATGTTAGACCTGCTGGATCATCCTTTCACTGTCCTGGTTTGATCCCTTCCATGTTCTACCCGCTGGATCATCCTTTCACTGTCCAGGTTTGCTCCCTTCCATGTTAGACTTGCTGGATCATCCTTTCACTGTCCAGGTTTGTTCCTTTCAATGTTAGACGTGCTGGATCATCCTTTCACTGTCCAGGTTTGCTCCCTTCCATGTTAGACCTGCTGTATCATCCTTTCACTGTCCAGGTTTGTTCCCTTCCATGTTAGACCTGCTGGATCATCCTTTCACTGTCCTGGTTTGATCCCTTCCATGTTCTACCCGCTGGATCATACTTTCACTGTCCAGGTTTGCTCCCTTCCATGTTAGACTTGCTGGATTATCCTTTCACTGTCCAGGTTTGTTCCTTTCAATGTTAGACCTGCTGGATCATCCTTTCACTTTCCAGGTTTGCTCCCTTCCATGTTAGACCGGCTGGATCATCCTTTCACTGTCCAGGTTTGTTCCCTTCCATGTTAGACCTGCTGTATCATTCTTTCACTGTCCAGGTTTGTTCCCTTCCATGTTATACCTGCTGGATCATCCTTTCACTGTCCAGGTTTTCTCCCTTCCATGTTAGACCTGCTGGATCATCCTTTCACTGTCCAGGTTTGCTCCCTTCCATGTTAGACCTGCTGGATCATCCTTTCACTGTCAAGGTTTGCTCCCTTCCATGTAAGACCTGCTGAATCATCCTTTCACTGTCCAGGTTTGCTCCCTTACATGTTAGACCTGCTGGATCATCCTTTCCATGTCCAGGTTTGCTACCTTCCATGTTAAACCTGCTGGATCATCCTTTCACTGTGCAGGTTTGCTCCCTTCCATGTTAAACCTGCTGGATCATCCTTTCACTGTCCAGGTTTGTTCCCTTCCATGTTAGACCTGCTGGATCATCCTTTCACTGTCCAGGTTTGTTCCCTTCCATGTTAAACATGCTGGATCATCCTTTCACTGTCCAGGTTTACTCCCTTCAATGTTAGACCTGCTGGATCATCCTTTCACTGTCCAGGTTTGCTCACTTCCATCTTAGACCTGCTGGATCATCCTTTCACTGTCCAGGTATGTTCCCTTCCATGTTAAACCTGCTGGTTCATCCTTTCACTGTCCAGGTTTACTCCCTTCCATGTTAGACCTGCTGGATCATCCTTTCACTGTCCAGGTTTGCTCCCTTTCATGTTAGACCTGCTGGATCATCCTTTCACTGTCTAGGTTTGCTCCCTTCCATGTTAGACCTGCTGGATCATCAATTCACTGTCCAGGTTTGTTCCCTTCCATGTTAGACCTGCTGGATCATCCTTTCACTGTCCAGGTTTATTCCCTTCCATGTTAGACCTGCTGGATCATCCTTTCACTGTCCAGGTTTGTTCCCTTCCATGTTAGACCTGCTGGATCATCCTTTCACTGTCCAGGTTTGTTCCCTTTCATGTTAGACCTGCTGGATCATCCTTTCACTGTCCAGGTTTGTTCCCTTTCATGTGAGACCTACTGGATCATCCTTTCACTGTCCGGGTTTGCTCCCTTCCATGTTAGACCTGCTTGATCATCCTTTCACAGTCCAGGATGGTTCCCTTCCATGTTAGACCTGCTGTATCATCCTTTCAATGTCCAGGTTTGTTCCCTTCCATGTTAGACCTTCTGGATCATCGTTTCACTTTCGAGGTTTTCTCCCTTTCATGTTAGACATGCTGGATCATCCTTTCACTGTCCAGTTTTGTTCCCTTCCATGTTAGACCTGCTGGATCATCCTTTCACTGTCCAGGTTTGCTCCCTTCCATGTTAGACCTGCTGGATAATCCTTTCAGTGTCCAGGTTTGTTCCCTTCCATGTTAGTCCTGCTGGATCATCCTTTCACTGTCCAGGTTTGCTCCCTTCCATGTTAGACCTGCTGTATCATCCTTTCACTGTCCAGGTTTGCCCCCTTCCATGTTAGACCTGCTGGATCATCCTTTCACTGTCCAGGTTTGTTCCTTTCAATGTTAGACCTACTGGATCATCCTTTCACTGTCCAGGTTTGTTCCCTTCCATGTTAGACCTGCTGGATCATCCTTTCACTGTCCAGGTTTGCTCCCTTCCATGTTAGACCTGCTGGATCATTCTTTCACTGTCCAGGTTTGTTCCCTTCCATGTTAGACCTGCTGGATCATCCTTTCACTGTCCAGGTTTACTCCCTTCCATGTTAGACCTGCTGGATCATCCCTTCACTGTCCAGGTTTGTTCGCTTCCATGTTAGACCTACTGTATCATCCTTTCACTGTCCAGGTTTGTTCCCTTTAATGTTAGACCTGCTGGTTCATCCTTTCACTGTCCAGGTTTGTTCCTTTCAATGTTACACCTGCTGGATCATCCTTTCACTGTTCAGGTTTGTTCCCTTCCATGTTAGACCTGCTGGATCATCCTTTCACTGTCCAGGTTTGCTCCCTTCCATGTTAGACCTGCTGGATCATCCTTTCACTGTCCAGGTTTGTTCCCTTTTATGTTAGACCTGCTGGATCATCCTTTCACTGTCCAGGTTTGTTCCCTTCCATGTTAGACCTGCTGGATCATCCTTTCACTGTCCAGGTTTGTTCCCTTCCATGTTAGACCTGCTGGATCATCCTTTCACTGTCCAGGTTTGTTCCCTTCCATGTTAGGCCTGCTGGATCATCCTTTCACTGTCCAGGTTTGTTCCCTTCCATGTTAGACCTGCTGGATCATCCTTTCACTGTCCAGGTTTGTTCGCTTCGATGTTAGACCTGCTGTATCATCCTTTCACTGTCCAGGTTTGTTCCCTTCCATGTTAGACCTGCTGGATCATCCTTTCACTGTCCAGGTTTGCTCCCTTCCATGTTAGACCTGCTGGATCATCCTTTCACTGTCCAGGTTTGTTCCCTTCCATGTTAGACCTGCTGGATCATCCTTTCACTGTCCAGGTTTGTTCCCTTCCATGTTAGACCTGCTGGATCGTCGTTTCACTGTCCAAGTTTTCTCCCTTTCATGTTAGACCTGCTGGATCATCGTTTCATTGTCCAGGTTTGTTCCCTTCCATGTTAGACCTGCTGGATCATCCTTTCACTGTCCAGGTTTACTAGCTTCCATGTTGGGCCTGCTGGATCATCCTTTCACTGTCCACGTTTGCCCCCTTCCATGTTAGACCTGCTGGATCATCCTTTCACTGTCCAGGTTTGTTCCTTTCAATGTTAGACCTGCTGGATCATGCTTTCACTGTCCAGGTTTGTTCCCTTCCATGTTAGACCTCCTGGATCATCCTTTCACTGTCCAGGTTTGCTCCCTTCCATGTTAGACATGCTGGATCATCCTTTCACTGTCCAGGTTTGTTCCCTTCCATGTTAGACCTGCTGGATCATCCTTTCACTGTCCAGGTTTACTCCCTTCCATGTTAGACCTGCTGGATCATCCTTTCACTGTCCAGGTTTGTTCGCTTCCATGTTAGACCTGTTGTATCATCCTTTCACTGTCCAGGTTTGTTCCCTTCAATGTTACACCTGCTGTATCATCCTTTCACTGTCCAGGTTTGTTCCCTTCCATGTTAGACCTGCTGTATCATCCTTTCACTGTTCACGTTTGTTCCCTTCCATGTTAGACCTGCTGTATCATCCTTTCACTGTCCAGGTTTGCTCCCTTCCATGTTAGACCTGCTGGATCATCCTTTCACTGTCCAGGTTTGCTCCCTTCCATGTTAGACCTGCTGGATCATCCTTTCACTGTCCTGGTTTGTTCCCTTCCATGTTAGACCTGCTGGATCACCCTTGCACTGTCCAGGTTTGCTCCCTTCCATGTTAGACCTGTTGGATCATCCTTTCACTGTCCAGGTTTGTTCCCTTTCATGTGAGACCTACTGGATCATCCTTTCACTGTCCAGGTTTGCTCCCTTCCATGTTAGACCTGCTTGATCATCCTTTCACTGTCCAGGATGGTTCCCTTCCATGTTAGACCTGCTGTATCATCCTTTCAATGTCCAGGTTTGTTCCCTTCCATGTTAGACCTTCTGGATCATCGTTTCACTGTCGAGGTTTTCTCCCTTTCATGTTAGACATGCTGGATCATCCTTTCACTGTCCAGTTTTGTTCCCTTCCATGTTAGACCTGCTGGATCATCCTTTCACTGTCCAGGTTTGCTCCCTTCCATGTTAGACCTGCTGGATCATCCTTTCACTGTCCAGGTTTGTTCCCTTCCATGTTAGTCCTGCTGGATCATCCTTTCACTGTCCAGGTTTGCTCCCTTCCATGTTAGACCTGCTGTATCATCCTTTCACTGTCCAGGTTTTCCCCCTTCCATGTTAGACCTGCTGGATCATCCTTTCACTGTCCAGGTTTGTTCCCTTCCATGTTAGACATGCTGGATCATCCTTTCACTGTCCAGGTTTGCTCCCTTCCATGTTAGACCTGCTGGATCATCCTTTCACTGTCCAGGTTTGTTCCCTTTCATGTTAGACCTGCTGGATCATCCTTTCACTGTCCAGGTTTGTTCCCTTCCATGTTAGACCTGCTGGATCATCCTTTCACTGTCCAGGTTTGTTCCCTTCCATGTTAGACCTGCTGGATCATCCTTTCACTGTCCAGGTTTGTTCCCTTCCATGTTAGACCTGCTGTATCATCCTTTCACTGTCCAGGTTTGTTCCCTTTAATGTTAGACCTGCTGGTTCATCCTTTCACTGTCCAGGTTTGTTCCTTTCAATGTTACACCTGCTGGATCATCCTTTCACTGTCCAGGTTTGTTCCCTTCCATGTTAGACCTGCTGGATCATCCTTTCACTGTCCAGGTTTGCTCCCTTCCATGTTAGACCTGCTGGATCATCCTTTCACTGTCCAGGTTTGTTCCCTTTCATGTTAGACCTGCTGGATCATCCTTTTACTGTCCAGGTTTGTTCCCTTCCATGTTAGACCTGCTGGATCATCCTTTCAATGTCCAGGTTTGTTCGCTTCGATGTTAGACCTGCTGTATCATCCTTTCACTGTCCAGGTTTGTTCCCTTCCATGTTAGACCTGCTGGATCATCCTTTCACTGTCCAGGTTTGTTCCTTTCAATGTTACACCTGCTGGATCATCTTTTCACTGTCCAGGTTTGTTCCCTTCCATGTTAGACCTGCTGGATCATCCTTTCACTGTACAGGTTTGCTCCCTTCCATGTTAGACCTGCTGGATCATCCTTTCACTGTCCAGGTTTGTTCCCCTCCATGTTAGACCTGGTGTATCATCCTTTCACTGTCCAGGTTTGTTCCCTTCCATGTTAGACCTGCTGGATCATCCTTTCACTGTCCAGGTTTGTTCCCTTCCATGTTAGACCTGCTGGATCATCCTTTCACTGTCCAGGTTTGCTCCCTTCCATGTTAGACCTGCTGGATCATCCTTTCACTGTCCAGGTTTGTTCCCTTTCATGTTAGACCTGCTGGATCATCCTTTCACTGTCCAGGTTTGTTCCCTTCCATGTTAGACCTGCTGGATCATCCTTTCACTGTCCAGGTTTGTTCGCTTCGATGTTAGACCTGCTGTATCATCCTTTCACTGTCCAGGTTTGTTCCCTTCCATGTTAGACCTGCTGGATCATCCTTTCACTGTCCAGGTTTGTTCCTTTCAATGTTACACCTGCTGGATCATCCTTTCACTGTCCAGGTTTGTTCCCTTCCATTTTAGACCTGCTGGACCATCCTTTCACTGTCCAGGTTTGCTCCCTTCCATGTTAGACCTGCTGGATCATCCTTTCACTGTCCACGTTTGTTCCCCTCCATGTTAGACCTGCTGTATCATCCTTTCACTGTCCAGGTTTGTTCCCTTCCATGTTAGACCTGCTGGATCATCCTTTCACTGTCCAGGTTTGTTCCCTTCCATGTTAGACCTGCTGGATCATCGTTTCACTGTCCTGGTTTTCTCCCTTTCATGTTAGACCTGCTGGATCATCCTTTCATTGTCCAGGTTTGTTCCCTTCCATGTTAGTCATGCTGGATCATCCTTTCATAGTCCAGGTTTGCTCCCTTCCATGTTAGACCTGCTGTATCATCCTTTCACTGTCCAGGTTTGTTCCCTTCCATGTTAGACCTGCTGGATCATCCTTTCACTCTCCAGGTTTGTTCCTATCAATGTTACACCTGCTGGATGATCCTTTCACTGTCCAGGTTTGTTCCCTTCCATGTTAGACCTGCTGGATCACCCTTTCACTGTCCAGGTTTGCTCCCTTCCATGTTAGACCTGTTGGATCATCCTTTCACTGTCCTGGTTTGTTCCCTTCCATGTTAGACCTTCTGGATCATCCTTTCACTGTCCAGCTTTACTCGCTTCCATGTTAGACCTGCTGGATCATCCTTTCACTGTCCAGGTTTGTTCCCTTCCATGTTAGACCTGCTGGATCATGCTTTCACTGTCCAGGTTTACTCCCTTCCATGTTAGACCTGCTGGATCATCCTTTCACTGTCCAGGTTTGTTCCCTTCCATGTTAGACCTGTTGTATCATCCTTTCACTGTCCAGGTTTGTTCCCTTCCATGTTACACCTGCTGTATCATCCTTTCACTGTCCAGGTTTGTTCCCTTCCATGTTAGACCTGCTGTATCATCCTTTCACTGTTCACGTTTGTTCCCTTCCATGTTAGACCTGCTGTATCATCCTTTCACTGTCCAGGTTTGTTCCCTTCCATGTTAGACCTGCTGGATCATCCTTTCACTGTCCAGGTTTGCTCCCTTCCATGTTAGACCTGCTGGATCATCCTTTCAATGTCCAGGTTTGTTCCCTTCCATGTTAGACCTGCTGGATCATCCTTTCACTGTCCAGGTTTGTTCCCTTCCATGTTAGACCTGCTGGATCATCGTTTCACTGTCCAGGTTTTCTCCCTTTCATGTTAGACCTGCTGGATCATCCTTTCATTGTCCAGGTTTGTTCCCTTCCATGTTAGTCCTGCTGGATCATCCTTTCATAGTCCAGGTTTGCTCCCTTCCATGTTAGACCTGCTGTATCATCCTTTCACTGTCCAGGTTTGTTCCCTTCCATGTTAGACCTGCTGGATCATCCTTTCACTGTCCAGGTTTGTTCCTATCAATGTTACACCTGCTGGATGATCCTTTCACTGTCCAGGTTTGTTCCCTTCCATATTAGACCTGCTGGATCACCCTTTCACTGTCCAGGTTTGCTCCCTTCCATGTTAGACCTGTTGGATCATCCTTTCACTGTCCTGGTTTGTTCCCTTCCATGTTAGACCTGCTGGATCATCCTTTCACTGTCCAGCTTTACTCGCTTCCATGTTAGACCTGCTGGATCATCCTTTCACTGTCCAGGTTTGTTCCCTTCCATGTTAGACCTGCTGGATCATGCTTTCACTGTCCAGGTTTACTCCCTTCCATGTTTGACCTGCTGGATCATCCTTTCACTGTCCAGGTTTGTTCCCTTCCATGTTAGACCTGTTGTATCATCCTTTCACTGTCCAGGTTTGTTCCCTTCCATGTTACACCTGCTGTATCATCCTTTCACTGTCCAGGTTTGTTCCCTTCCATGTTAGACCTGCTGTATCATCCTTTCACTGTTCAGGTTTGTTCCCTTCCATGTTAGACCTGCTGTATCATCCTTTCACTGTCCAGGTTTGTTCCCTTCCATGTTAGACCTGCTGGATCATCCTTTCACTGTCCAGGTTTGCTCCCTTCCATGTTAGACCTGCTGGATCATCCTTTCACTGTCCAGGTTTGTTCCTATCAATGTTACACCTGCTGGATCATCCTTTCATTGTCCAGGTTTGTTCCCTTCCATGTTAGTCCTGCTGGATCATCCTTTCACTGTCCAGGTTTGCTCCCTTCCATGTTAGCCCTGCTGTATCATCGTTTCACTGTCCAGGTTTGTTCCCTTCCATGTTAGACCTGCTGGATCATCCTTTCAATGTCCAGGTTTACTAGCTTCCATGTTAGACCTGCTGGATCATCCTTTCACTGTCCAGGTTTGCCCCCTTCCATGTTAGACCTGCTGGATCATCCTTTCACTGTCCAGGTTTGTTCCTTTCAATGTTAGACCTGCTGGATCATGCTTTCACTGTCCAGGTTTGTTCCCTTCCATGTTAGACCTCCTGGATCATCCTTTCACTGTCCAGGTTTGCTCCCTTCCATGTTAGACATGCTGGATCATCCTTTCACTGTCCAGGTTTGTTCCCTTCCATGTTAGACCTGCTGGATCATCCTTTCACTGTCCAGGTTTACTCCCTTCCATGTTAGACCTGCTGGATCATCCTTTCACTGTCCAGGTTTGTTCGCTTCCATGTTAGACCTGCTGGATTATCCTTTCACTGTCCAGGTTTGATCCCTTCCATGTTAGACCTGCTGGATCATCCTTTCACTGTCCAGGTTTGTTCCCTTCCATGTTAGACCTGCTGTATCATCCTTTCACTGTCCAGGTTTGTTCCTTTCAATGTTAGACCTGCTGGATCATCCTTTCACTGTCCAGGTTTGCTCCCTTCCATGTTAGACCTGCTGGATCATCCTTTCACTGTCCAGGTTTGTTCCCTTCCATGTTAGACCTGCTGTATCATCCTTTCACTGTCCAGGTTTGTTCCCTTCCATGTTAGACCTGCTGGATCATCCTTTCACTGTCCTGGTTTGCTCCCTTCCACGTTAGTCCTGCTGGATCATCCTTTCACTGTCCAGGTTTGTTCCCTTTCATGTTAGACCTGCTGGATCTTCCTTTCACTGTCCAGGTTTGTTCCCTTTCATGTGAGACCTACTGGATCATCCTTTCACTGTCCACGTTTGCTCCCTTCCATGTTAGACCTGCTGGATCATCCTTTCACTGTCCAGGTTTGTTCCCTTCCATGTTGGACCTGCTGTATCATCATTTCAATGTCCAGGTTTGTTCCCTTCCATGTTAGACCTGCTGGATCATCGTTTCACTGTCCAGGTTTTCTCCCTTTCATGTTAGACGTGCTGGATCATCCTTTCACTGTCCAGGTTTGTTCCCTTTCATGTTAGACCTGCTGGATCATCCTTTCACTGTCCAGGTTTCTTCCCTTCCATGTTAGACCTGCTGGATCATCCTTTCACTGTCCAGGTTTGTTCGCTTCCATGTTAGACCTGCTGGATCATCCTTTCACTGTCCGGTTTGTTCCCTTCCATGTTAGACCTGCTGTATCATCCTTTCACCGTCCAGGTTTGTTCCCTTTAATGTTAGACCTGCTTGTTCATCCTTTCACTGTCCAGGTTTGTTCCTTTCAATGTTACACCTGCTGGATCATCCTTTCACTGTCCAGGTTTGTTCCCTTTCATGTTAGACCTGCTGGATCATCCTTTCACTGTCCAGGTTTGTTCCCTTCCATGTTAGACCTGCTGTATCATCCTTTCACTGTCCAGGTTTCTTCCCTTCCATGTTAGACCTGCTGGATCATCCTTTCACTGTCCAGGTTTGTTCCCTTCCATGTTAGACCTGCTGTATCATCCTTTCACTGTCCAGGTTTGTTCCCTTTAATGTTAGACCTGCTGGTTCATCCTTTCACTGTCCAGGTTTGTTCCTTTCAATGTTACACCTGCTGGATCATCCTTTCACTGTCCAGGTTTGTTCCCTTCCATGTTAGACCTGCTGGATCATCCTTTCACTGTCCAGGTTTGCTCCCTTCCATGTTAGACCTGCTGGATCATCCTTTCACTGTCCAGGTTTGTTCCCTTTCATGTTACACCTGCTGGATCATCCTTTCACTGTCCAGGTTTGTTCCATTCCATGTTAGACCTGCTGGATCATCCTTTCAATGTCCAGGTTTGTTCGCTTCGATGTTAGACCTGCTGTATCATCCTTTCACTGTCCAGGTTTGTTCCCTTCCATGTTAGACCTGCTGGATCATCCTTTCACTGTCCAGGTTTGTTCCTTTCAATGTTACACCTGCTGGATCATCCTTTCACTGTCCAGGTTTGTTCCCTTCCATGTTAGACCTGCTGGATCATCCTTTCACTGTACAGGTTTGCTCCCTTCCATGTTAGACCTGCTGGATCATCCTTTCACTGTGCAGGTTTGTTCCCCTCCATGTTAGACCTGGTGTATCATCCTTTCACTGTCCAGGTTTGTTCCCTTCCATGTTAGACCTGCTGGATCATCCTTTCACTGTCCAGGTTTGTTCCCTTCCATGTTAGACCTGCTGGATCATCCTTTCACTGTCCAGGTTTGCTCCCTTCCATGTTAGACCTGCTGGATCATCCTTTCACTGTCCAGGTTTGTTGCCTTTCATGTTAGACCTGCTGGATCATCCTTTCACTGTCCAGGTTTGTTCCCTTCCATGTTAGACCTGCTGGATCATCCTTTCACTGTCCAGGTTTTTTCGCTTCGATGTTAGACCTGCTGTATCATCCTTTCACTGTCCAGGTTTTTTCCCTTCCATGTTAGACCTGCTGGATCATCCTTTCACTGTCCAGGTTTGTTCCTTTCAATGTTACACCTGCTGGATCCTCCTTTCACTGTCCAGGTTTGTTCAGTTTCATGTGAGACCTGCTGGATCATCATTTCACTGTCCAGGTTTGCTCCCTTCCATGTTAGACCTGCTGGATCATCCTTTCACTGTCCAGGTTTGTTCCATTCCATGTTACACCTGCTGTATCATCCTTTCACTGTCCAGGTTTGTTCCCTTTCATGTTAGACCTGCTGGATCATCGTTTCACAGGCCAGGTTTTCTCCCTTTCATGTTAGACCTGCTGGATCATCCTTTCACTGTCCAGGTTTGTTCCCTTCCATGTTAGACCTGCTGGATCATCTTTTCACTGTCCAGGTTTGCACCCTTCCATGTTAGACCTGCTGAATCATCCTTTCACTGTCCAGGTTTGTTCCCTTCCATGTTAGACCTGCTGGATCATCCTTTCACTGTCCAGGTTTACTCGCTTCCATGTTAGATCTGCTGGATCATCCTTTCACTGTCCAGGTTTGCTCCCTTCCATGTTAGACCTGCTGGATCATCCTTTCACTGTCCAGGTTTGTTCCTTTCAATGTTAGACCTGCTGGATCATCCTTTCACTGTCCAGGTTTGTTCCCTTCCATGTTAGACCTGCTGGATCATCCTTTAACTGTCCAGGTTTGCTCCCTTCCATGTTAGACCTGCTGGATCATCCTTTCACTGTCCAGGTTTGTTCCCTTCCATGTTAGACCTGCTGTATCATCCTTTCAATGTCCAGGTTTGTTCCCTTCCATGTTAGACCTGCTGGATCATCCTTTCACTGTCCTGGTTTGCTCCCTTCCATGTTAGACCTGCTGTATCATCCTTTCACTGTCCAGGCTTGCTCTCTTCCATGTTAGACCTGCTGGATCATCCTTTCAATGTCCAGGTTTGCTACCTTCCATGTTAAACCTGCTGGATCATCCTTTCACTGTGAAGGTTTGCTCCCTTCCATGTTAAACCTGCTGGATCATCCTTTCACTGTCCAGGTTTGTTGCCTTCCATGTTAGACCTGCAGGATCATCCTTTCACTGTCCAGGTTTGTTCCCTTCCATGTTAAACATGCTGGATCATCCTTTCACTGTCCAGGTTTACTCCCTTCCATGTTAGACCTGCTGGATCATCCTTTCACTGTCCAGGTTTGCTCCCTTCCATCTTAGACCTGCTGGATCATCCTTTCACTGTCCAGAAATGTTCCCTTCCATGTTAAACCTGCTGGTTCATCCTTTCACTGTCCAGGTTTACTCCCTTCCATGTTAGACCTGCTGGATCATCCTTTCACTGTCCATGTTTGCTCCCTTTCATGTTAGACCTGCTGGATCATCCTTTCACTGTCTAGGTTTGCTCCCTTTTATGTTAGACCTGCTGGATCATCAATTCACTGTCCAGGTTTGTTCCCTTCCATGTTACCCCTGCTGGATCATCCTTTCACTGTCCAGGTTTGTTCCCTTCCATGTTAGACCTGCTGGATCATCCTTTCACTGTCCAGGTTTGTTCCCTTCCATGTTAGACCTGCTGGATCATCCTTTCACTGTCCAGGTTTGTTCACTTTCATGTTAGACCTGCTGGATCATCCTTTCACTGTCCAGGTTTGTTCCCTTTCATGTGAGACCTACTGGATCATCCTTTCACTGTCCAGGTTTGCTCCCTTCCATGTTAGACCTGCTGGATCATCCTTTCACTGTCCAGGTTGGTTCCCTTCCATGTTAGACCTGCTGTATCATCCTTTCAATGTCCAGTTTTGTTCCCTTCCATGTTAGACCTTCTGGATCATCGTTTCACTGTCCAGGTTTTCTCCCTTTCATGTTAGACATGCTGGATCATCCTTTCACTGTCCAGTTTTGTTCCCTTCCATGTTAGACCTGCTGGATCATCCTTTCACTGTCCAGGTTTGCTCCCTTCCATTTTAGACCTGCTGGATCATCCTTTCACTGTCCAGGTTTGTTCCCCTCCATGTTAGACCTGCTGTATCATCCTTTCACTGTCCAGGTTTGTTCTCTTCCATGTTAGACCTGCTGTATCATCCTTTCACTGTCCAGGTTTGTTCCCTTCCATGTTAGACCTGCTAGATTATCGTTTCACTGTCCAGGTTTTCTCCCTTTCATGTTAGACCTGCTGGATCATCCTTTCACTGTCCAGGTTTGTTCCCTTCCATGTTAGTCCTGCTGGATCATCCTTTCACTGTCCAGGTTTGCTCCCTTCCATGTTAGACCTGCTGTATCATCCTTTCACTGTCCAGGTTTGTTCCCTTCCATGTTAGACCTGCTGGATCATCCTTTATCTGTCCAGGTTTGTTCCCTTCCATGTTAGACCTGGTGGATCATCCTTTCACTGTCCAGGTTTGCCCCCTTCCATGTTAGACCTGCTGGATCATCCTTTCACTGTCCAGGTTTGTTCCTTTCAATGTTAGTCCTGCTGGATCATCCTTTCACTGTCCAGGTTTGCTCCCTTCCATGTTAGACCTGCTGGATCATCCTTTCACTGTCCAGGTTTGCTCCCTTCCATGTTAGACCTGCTGGATCATTCTTTCACTGTCCAGGTTTGTTCCCTTCCATGTTAGACCTGCTGGATCATCCTTTCATTGTCCAGGTTTACTCCCTTCCATGTTAGACATGCTGGATCATCCTTTCACTGTCCAGGTTTGTTCGCTTCCATGTTAGACCTGCTGTATCATCCTTTCACTGTCCAGGTTTGTTCCCTTTCATGTTAGACCTGCTGGTTCATCCTTTCACTGTCCAGGTTTGTTCCTTTCAATGTTACACCTGCTGGATCATCCTTTCTCTGTCCAGGTTTGTTCCCTTCCATGTTAGACCTGCTGGATCATCCTTTCACTGTCCAGGTTTGCTCCCTTCCATGTTAGACCTGCTGGATCATCCTTTCACTGTCCAGGTTTGTTCCCTTTCATGTTAGACCTGCTGGACCATCCTTTCACTGACCAGGTTTGTTCCCTTCCATGTTAGACCTGCTGGATCATCCTTTCACTGTACAAGTTTGTTCGCTTCCATGTTAGACCTGCTGTATCATCCTTTCACTGTCCAGGTTTGTTCGCCTCCATGTTAGACCTGCTGTATCATCCTTTCACTGTCCAGGTTTGTTCCCTTCCATGTTAGACCTGCTGGATCATCCTTTCACTGTCCAGGTCTGTTCCCTTCCATGTTAGACCTGCTGGATCATCCTTTCACTGTCCAGGTTTGCTCCCTTCCATGTTAGACCTGCTGGATCATCCTTTCACTGTCCAGGTTTGCTCCCTTCCATGTTAGACCTGCTGGATCATCCTTTCACTGTCCAGGTTTGTTCCCTTTCATGTTAGACCTGCTGGATCATCCTTTCACTGTCCAGGTTTGTTCCCTTCCATGTTAGACCTGCTGGATCATCCTTTCACTGTGCAGGTTTGTTCGCTTCGATGTTAGACCTGCTGTATCATCCTTTCACTGTCCAGGTTTTTTCCCTTCCATGTTAGACCTGCTGGATCATCCTTTCACTGTCCAGGTTTGTTCCTTTCAATGTTACACCTGCTGGATCCTCCTTTCACTGTCCAGGTTTGTTCAGTTTCATGTGAGACCTGCTGGATCATCATTTCACTGTCCAGGTTTGCTCCCTTCCATGTTAGACCTGCTGGATCATCCTTTCACTGTCCAGGTTTGTTCCATTCCATGTTACACCTGCTGTATCATCCTTTCACTGTCCAGGTTTGTTCCCTTTCATGTTAGACCTGCTGGATCATCGTTTCACAGGCCAGGTTTTCTCCCTTTCATGTTAGACCTGCTGGATCATCCTTTCACTGTCCAGGTTTGTTCCCTTCCATGTTAGACCTGCTGGATCATCTTTTCACTGTCCAGGTTTGCACCCTTCCATGTTAGACCTGCTGAATCATCCTTTCACTGTCCAGGTTTGTTCCCTTCCATGTTAGACCTGCTGGATCATCCTTTCACTGTCCAGGTTTACTCGCTTCCATGTTAGATCTGCTGGATCATCCTTTCACTGTCCAGGTTTGCTCCCTTCCATGTTAGACCTGCTGGATCATCCTTTCACTGTCCAGGTTTGTTCCTTTCAATGTTAGACCTGCTGGATCATCCTTTCACTGTCCAGGTTTGTTCCCTTCCATGTTAGACCTGCTGGATCATCCTTTAACTGTCCAGGTTTGCTCCCTTCCATGTTAGACCTGCTGGATCATCCTTTCACTGTCCAGGTTTGTTCCCTTCCATGTTAGACCTGCTGTATCATCCTTTCAATGTCCAGGTTTGTTCCCTTCCATGTTAGACCTGCTGGATCATCCTTTCACTGTCCTGGTTTTCTCCCTTCCATGTTAGACCTGCTGGATCATCCTTTCACTGTCCAGGCTTGCTCCCTTCCATGTTAGACCTGCTGGATCATCCTTTCAATGTCCAGGTTTGCTACCTTCCATGTTAAACCTGCTGGATCATCCTTTCACTGTGAAGGTTTGCTCCCTTCCATGTTAAACCTGCTGGATCATCCTTTCACTGTCCAGGTTTGTTTTCTTCCATGTTAGACCTGCAGGATCATCCTTTCACTGTCCAGGTTTGTTCCCTTCCATGTTAAACATGCTGGATCATCCTTTTACTGTCCATGTTTACTCCCTTCCATGTTAGACCTGCTGGATCATCCTTTCACTGTCCAGGTTTGCTCCCTTCCATCTTAGACCTGCTGGATCGTCCTTTCACTGTCCAGGTATGTTCCCTTCCATGTTAAACCTGCTGGTTCATCCTTTCACTGTCCAGGTTTACTCCCTTCCATGTTAGACCTGCTGGATCATCCTTTCACTGTCCAGGTTTGCTCCCTTTCATGTTAGACCTGCTGGATCATCCTTTCAATGTCTAGGTTTGCTCCCTTCCATGTTAGACCTGCTGGATCATCAATTCACTGTCCAGGTTTGTTCCCTTCCATGTTACCCCTGCTGGATCATCCTTTCACTGTCCAGGTTTATTCCCTTCCATGTTAGACCTGCTGGATCATCCTTTCACTGTCCAGGTTTGTTCCCTTCCATGTTAGACCTGCTGGATCATCCTTTCACTGTCCAGGTTTGTTCCCTTTCATGTTAGACCTGCTGGATCATCCTTTCACCGTCCAGGTTTGTTCCCTTTCATGTGAGACCTACTGGATCATCCTTTCACTGTCCAGGTTTGCTCCCTTCCATGTTAGACCTGCTGGATCATCCTTTCACTGTCCAGGTTGGTTCCCTTCCATGTTAGACCTGCTGTATCATCCTTTCAATGTCCAGTTTTGTTCCCTTCCATGTTTGACCTTCTGGATCATCGTTTCACTGTCCAGGTTTTCTCCCTTTCATGTTAGACATGCTGGATCATCCTTTCACTGTCCAGTTTTGTTCCCTTCCATGTTAGACCTGCTGGATCATCCTTTCACTGTCCAGGTTTGCTCCCTTCCATTTTAGACCTGCTGGATCATCCTTTCACTGTCCAGGTTTGTTCCCCTCCATGTTAGACCTGCTGTATCATCCTTTCACTGTCCAGGTTTGTTCTCTTCCATGTTAGACCTGCTGGATCATCCTTTCACTGTCCAGGTTTGTTCCCTTCCATGTTAGACCTGCTGTATCATCCTTTCACTGTCCAGGTTTGTTCCCTTCCATGTTAGACCTGCTAGATTATCGTTTCACTGTCCAGGTTTTCTCCCTTTCATGTTAGACCTGCTGGATCATCCTTTCACTGTCCAGGTTTGTTCCCTTCCATGTTAGTCCTGCTGGATCATCCTTTCACTGTCCAGGTTTGCTCCCTTCCATGTTAGACCTGCTGTATCATCCTTTCACTGTCCAGGTTTGTTCCCTTCCATGTTAGACCTGCTGGATCATCCTTTATCTGTCCAGGTTTGTTCCCTTCCATGTTAGACCTGGTGGATCACCCTTTCACTGTCCAGGTTTGCCCCCTTCCATGTTAGACCTGCTGGATCATCCTTTCACTGTCCAGGTTTGTTCCTTTCAATGTTAGTCCTGCTGGATCATCCTTTCACTGTCCAGGTTTGCTCCTTTCCATGTTAGACCTGCTGGATCATCCTTTCACTGTCCAGGTTTGCTCCCTTCCATGTTAGACCTGCTGGATCATTCTTTCACTGTCCAGGTTTGTTCCCTTCCATGTTAGACCTGCTGGATCATCCTTTCATTGTCCAGGTTTACTCCCTTCCATGTTAGACATGCTGGATCATCCTTTCACTGTCCAGGTTTGTTCGCTTCCATGTTAGACCTGCTGTATAATCCTTTCACTGTCCAGGTTTGTTCCCTTTCATGTTAGACCTGCTGGTTCATCCTTTCACTGTCCAGGTTTGTTCCTTTCAATGTTACACCTGCTGGATCATCCTTTCTCTGTCCAGGTTTGTTCCCTTCCATGTTAGACCTGCTGGATCATCCTTTCACTGTCCAGGTTTGCTCCCTTCCATGTTAGACCTGCTGGATCATCCTTTCACTGTCCAGGTTTGTTCCCTTCCATGTTAGACCTGCTGGATCATTGTTTCACTGTCCAGGTTTTATCCCTTTCATGTTAGACCTGCTGTATCATCCTTTCATTGTCCAGGTTTGTTCCCTTCCATGTTAGTCCTGCTGGATCATCCTTTCACTGTCCAGGTTTGCTCCCTTCCATGTTACACCTGCTGTGTCTTCCTTTCACTATCCAGGTTTGTTCCCTTCCATGTTAGACCTGCTGGATCATCGTTTCACTGTCCAGGTTTTCTCCCTTTCATGTTAGACCTGCTGGATCATCCTTTCATTGTCCAGGTTTGTTCCCTTCCATGTTAGTCCTGCTGGATCATCCTTTCATAGTCCAGGTTTGCTCCCTTCCATGTTAGACCTGCTGTATCATCCTTTCACTGTCCAGGTTTGTTCCCTTCCATGTTAGACCTGCTGGATCATCCTTTCACTGTCCAGGTTTGTTCCTATCAATGTTACACCTGCTGGATGATCCTTTCACTGTCCAGGTTTGTTCCCTTCCATATTAGACCTGCTGGATCACCCTTTCACTGTCCAGGTTTGCTCCCTTCCATGTTAGACCTGTTGGATCATCCTTTCACTGTCCTGGTTTGTTCCCTTCCATGTTAGACCTGCTGGATCATCCTTTCACTGTCCAGCTTTACTCGCTTCCATGTTAGACCTGCTGGATCATCCTTTCACTGTCCAGGTTTGTTCCCTTCCATGTTAGACCTGCTGGATCATGCTTTCACTGTCCAGGTTTACTCCCTTCCATGTTTGACCTGCTGGATCATCCTTTCACTGTCCAGGTTTGTTCCCTTCCATGTTAGACCTGTTGTATCATCCTTTCACTGTCCAGGTTTGTTCCCTTCCATGTTACACCTGCTGTATCATCCTTTCACTGTCCAGGTTTGTTCCCTTCCATGTTAGACCTGCTGTATCATCCTTTCACTGTTCAGGTTTGTTCCCTTCCATGTTAGACCTGCTGTATCATCCTTTCACTGTCCAGGTTTGTTCCCTTCCATGTTAGACCTGCTGGATCATCCTTTCACTGTCCAGGTTTGCTCCCTTCCATGTTAGACCTGCTGGATCATCCTTTCACTGTCCAGGTTTGTTCCTATCAATGTTACACCTGCTGGATCATCCTTTCATTGTCCAGGTTTGTTCCCTTCCATGTTAGTCCTGCTGGATCATCCTTTCACTGTCCAGGTTTGCTCCCTTCCATGTTAGCCCTGCTGTATCATCGTTTCACTGTCCAGGTTTGTTCCCTTCCATGTTAGACCTGCTGGATCATCCTTTCAATGTCCAGGTTTACTAGCTTCCATGTTAGACCTGCTGGATCATCCTTTCACTGTCCAGGTTTGCCCCCTTCCATGTTAGACCTGCTGGATCATCCTTTCACTGTCCTGGTTTGCTCCCTTCCACGTTAGTCCTGCTGGATCATCCTTTCACTGTCCAGGTTTGTTCCCTTTCATGTTAGACCTGCTGGATCTTCCTTTCACTGTCCAGGTTTGTTCCCTTTCATGTGAGACCTACTGGATCATCCTTTCACTGTCCACGTTTGCTCCCTTCCATGTTAGACCTGCTGGATCATCCTTTCACTGTCCAGGTTTGTTCCCTTCCATGTTGGACCTGCTGTATCATCATTTCAATGTCCAGGTTTGTTCCCTTCCATGTTAGACCTGCTGGATCATCGTTTCACTGTCCAGGTTTTCTCCCTTTCATGTTAGACGTGCTGGATCATCCTTTCACTGTCCAGGTTTGTTCCCTTTCATGTTAGACCTGCTGGATCATCCTTTCACTGTCCAGGTTTCTTCCCTTCCATGTTAGACCTGCTGGATCATCCTTTCACTGTCCAGGTTTGTTCGCTTCCATGTTAGACCTGCTGGATCATCCTTTCACTGTCCGGTTTGTTCCCTTCCATGTTAGACCTGCTGTATCATCCTTTCACCGTCCAGGTTTGTTCCCTTTAATGTTAGACCTGCTTGTTCATCCTTTCACTGTCCAGGTTTGTTCCTTTCAATGTTACACCTGCTGGATCATCCTTTCACTGTCCAGGTTTGTTCCCTTTCATGTTAGACCTGCTGGATCATCCTTTCACTGTCCAGGTTTGTTCCCTTCCATGTTAGACCTGCTGTATCATCCTTTCACTGTCCAGGTTTCTTCCCTTCCATGTTAGACCTGCTGGATCATCCTTTCACTGTCCAGGTTTGTTCCCTTCCATGTTAGACCTGCTGTATCATCCTTTCACTGTCCAGGTTTGTTCCCTTTAATGTTAGACCTGCTGGTTCATCCTTTCACTGTCCAGGTTTGTTCCTTTCAATGTTACACCTGCTGGATCATCCTTTCACTGTCCAGGTTTGTTCCCTTCCATGTTAGACCTGCTGGATCATCCTTTCACTGTCCAGGTTTGCTCTCTTCCATGTTAGACCTGCTGGATCATCCTTTCACTGTCCAGGTTTTTTCCCTTTCATGTTACACCTGCTGGATCATCCTTTCACTGTCCAGGTTTGTTCCATTCCATGTTAGACCTGCTGGATCATCCTTTCAATGTCCAGGTTTGTTCGCTTCGATGTTAGACCTGCTGTATCATCCTTTCACTGTCCAGGTTTGTTCCCTTCCATGTTAGACCTGCTGGATCATCCTTTCACTGTCCAGGTTTGTTCCTTTCAATGTTACACCTGCTGGATCATCCTTTCACTGTCCAGGTTTGTTCCCTTCCATGTTAGACCTGCTGGATCATCCTTTCACTGTACAGGTTTGCTCCCTTCCATGTTAGACCTGCTGGATCATCCTTTCACTGTGCAGGTTTGTTCCCCTCCATGTTAGACCTGGTGTATCATCCTTTCACTGTCCAGGTTTGTTCCCTTCCATGTTAGACCTGCTGGATCATCCTTTCACTGTCCAGGTTTGTTCCCTTCCATGTTAGACCTGCTGGATCATCCTTTCACTGTCCAGGTTTGCTCCCTTCCATGTTAGACCTGCTGGATCATCCTTTCACTGTCCAGGTTTGTTCCCTTTCATGTTAGACCTGCTGGATCATCCTTTCACTGTCCAGGTTTGTTCCCTTCCATGTTAGACCTGCTGGATCATCCTTTCACTGTCCAGGTTTGTTCGCTTCGATGTTAGACCTGCTGTATCATCCTTTCACTGTCCAGGTTTTTTCCCTTCCATGTTAGACCTGCTGGATCATCCTTTCACTGTCCAGGTTTGTTCCTTTCAATGTTACACCTGCTGGATCCTCCTTTCACTGTCCAGGTTTGTTCAGTTTCATGTGAGACCTGCTGGATCATCATTTCACTGTCCAGGTTTGCTCCCTTCCATGTTAGACCTGCTGGATCATCCTTTCACTGTCCAGGTTTGTTCCATTCCATGTTACACCTGCTGTATCATCCTTTCACTGTCCAGGTTTGTTCCCTTTCATGTTAGACCTGCTGGATCATCGTTTCACAGGCCAGGTTTTCTCCCTTTCATGTTAGACCTGCTGGATCATCCTTTCACTGTCCAGGTTTGTTCCCTTCCATGTTAGACCTGCTGGATCATCTTTTCACTGTCCAGGTTTGCACCCTTCCATGTTAGACCTGCTGAATCATCCTTTCACTGTCCAGGTTTGTTCCCTTCCATGTTAGACCTGCTGGATCATCCTTTCACTGTCCAGGTTTACTCGCTTCCATGTTAGATCTGCTGGATCATCCTTTCACTGTCCAGGTTTGCTCCCTTCCATGTTAGACCTGCTGGATCATCCTTTCACTGTCCAGGTTTGTTCCTTTCAATGTTAGACCTGCTGGATCATCCTTTCACTGTCCAGGTTTGTTCCCTTCCATGTTAGACCTGCTGGATCATCCTTTAACTGTCCAGGTTTGCTCCCTTCCATGTTAGACCTGCTGGATCATCCTTTCACTGTCCAGGTTTGTTCCCTTCCATGTTAGACCTGCTGTATCATCCTTTCAATGTCCAGGTTTGTTCCCTTCCATGTTAGACCTGCTGGATCATCCTTTCACTGTCCTGGTTTGCTCCCTTCCATGTTAGACCTGCTGTATCATCCTTTCACTGTCCAGGCTTGCTCTCTTCCATGTTAGACCTGCTGGATCATCCTTTCAATGTCCAGGTTTGCTACCTTCCATGTTAAACCTGCTGGATCATCCTTTCACTGTGAAGGTTTGCTCCCTTCCATGTTAAACCTGCTGGATCATCCTTTCACTGTCCAGGTTTGTTGCCTTCCATGTTAGACCTGCAGGATCATCCTTTCACTGTCCAGGTTTGTTCCCTTCCATGTTAAACATGCTGGATCATCCTTTCACTGTCCAGGTTTACTCCCTTCCATGTTAGACCTGCTGGATCATCCTTTCACTGTCCAGGTTTGCTCCCTTCCATCTTAGACCTGCTGGATCATCCTTTCACTGTCCAGAAATGTTCCCTTCCATGTTAAACCTGCTGGTTCATCCTTTCACTGTCCAGGTTTACTCCCTTCCATGTTAGACCTGCTGGATCATCCTTTCACTGTCCATGTTTGCTCCCTTTCATGTTAGACCTGCTGGATCATCCTTTCACTGTCTAGGTTTGCTCCCTTTTATGTTAGACCTGCTGGATCATCAATTCACTGTCCAGGTTTGTTCCCTTCCATGTTACCCCTGCTGGATCATCCTTTCACTGTCCAGGTTTGTTCCCTTCCATGTTAGACCTGCTGGATCATCCTTTCACTGTCCAGGTTTGTTCCCTTCCATGTTAGACCTGCTGGATCATCCTTTCACTGTCCAGGTTTGTTCACTTTCATGTTAGACCTGCTGGATCATCCTTTCACTGTCCAGGTTTGTTCCCTTTCATGTGAGACCTACTGGATCATCCTTTCACTGTCCAGGTTTGCTCCCTTCCATGTTAGACCTGCTGGATCATCCTTTCACTGTCCAGGTTGGTTCCCTTCCATGTTAGACCTGCTGTATCATCCTTTCAATGTCCAGTTTTGTTCCCTTCCATGTTAGACCTTCTGGATCATCGTTTCACTGTCCAGGTTTTCTCCCTTTCATGTTAGACATGCTGGATCATCCTTTCACTGTCCAGTTTTGTTCCCTTCCATGTTAGACCTGCTGGATCATCCTTTCACTGTCCAGGTTTGCTCCCTTCCATTTTAGACCTGCTGGATCATCCTTTCACTGTCCAGGTTTGTTCCCCTCCATGTTAGACCTGCTGTATCATCCTTTCACTGTCCAGGTTTGTTCTCTTCCATGTTAGACCTGCTGTATCATCCTTTCACTGTCCAGGTTTGTTCCCTTCCATGTTAGACCTGCTAGATTATCGTTTCACTGTCCAGGTTTTCTCCCTTTCATGTTAGACCTGCTGGATCATCCTTTCACTGTCCAGGTTTGTTCCCTTCCATGTTAGTCCTGCTGGATCATCCTTTCACTGTCCAGGTTTGCTCCCTTCCATGTTAGACCTGCTGTATCATCCTTTCACTGTCCAGGTTTGTTCCCTTCCATGTTAGACCTGCTGGATCATCCTTTATCTGTCCAGGTTTGTTCCCTTCCATGTTAGACCTGGTGGATCATCCTTTCACTGTCCAGGTTTGCCCCCTTCCATGTTAGACCTGCTGGATCATCCTTTCACTGTCCAGGTTTGTTCCTTTCAATGTTAGTCCTGCTGGATCATCCTTTCACTGTCCAGGTTTGCTCCCTTCCATGTTAGACCTGCTGGATCATCCTTTCACTGTCCAGGTTTGCTCCCTTCCATGTTAGACCTGCTGGATCATTCTTTCACTGTCCAGGTTTGTTCCCTTCCATGTTAGACCTGCTGGATCATCCTTTCATTGTCCAGGTTTACTCCCTTCCATGTTAGACATGCTGGATCATCCTTTCACTGTCCAGGTTTGTTCGCTTCCATGTTAGACCTGCTGTATCATCCTTTCACTGTCCAGGTTTGTTCCCTTTCATGTTAGACCTGCTGGTTCATCCTTTCACTGTCCAGGTTTGTTCCTTTCAATGTTACACCTGCTGGATCATCCTTTCTCTGTCCAGGTTTGTTCCCTTCCATGTTAGACCTGCTGGATCATCCTTTCACTGTCCAGGTTTGCTCCCTTCCATGTTAGACCTGCTGGATCATCCTTTCACTGTCCAGGTTTGTTCCCTTTCATGTTAGACCTGCTGGACCATCCTTTCACTGACCAGGTTTGTTCCCTTCCATGTTAGACCTGCTGGATCATCCTTTCACTGTACAGGTTTGTTCGCTTCCATGTTAGACCTGCTGTATCATCCTTTCACTGTCCAGGTTTGTTCGCCTCCATGTTAGACCTGCTGTATCATCCTTTCACTGTCCAGGTTTGTTCCCTTCCATGTTAGACCTGCTGGATCATCCTTTCACTGTCCAGGTCTGTTCCCTTCCATGTTAGACCTGCTGGATCATCCTTTCACTGTCCAGGTTTGCTCCCTTCCATGTTAGACCTGCTGGATCATCCTTTCACTGTCCAGGTTTGCTCCCTTCCATGTTAGACCTGCTGGATCATCCTTTCACTGTCCAGGTTTGTTCCCTTTCATGTTAGACCTGCTGGATCATCCTTTCACTGTCCAGGTTTGTTCCCTTCCATGTTAGACCTGCTGGATCATCCTTTCACTGTCCAGGTTTGTTCGCTTCGATGTTAGACCTGCTGTATCATCCTTTCACTGTCCAGGTTTTTTCCCTTCCATGTTAGACCTGCTGGATCATCCTTTCACTGTCCAGGTTTGTTCCTTTCAATGTTACACCTGCTGGATCCTCCTTTCACTGTCCAGGTTTGTTCAGTTTCATGTGAGACCTGCTGGATCATCATTTCACTGTCCAGGTTTGCTCCCTTCCATGTTAGACCTGCTGGATCATCCTTTCACTGTCCAGGTTTGTTCCATTCCATGTTACACCTGCTGTATCATCCTTTCACTGTCCAGGTTTGTTCCCTTTCATGTTAGACCTGCTGGATCATCGTTTCACAGGCCAGGTTTTCTCCCTTTCATGTTAGACCTGCTGGATCATCCTTTCACTGTCCAGGTTTGTTCCCTTCCATGTTAGACCTGCTGGATCATCTTTTCACTGTCCAGGTTTGCACCCTTCCATGTTAGACCTGCTGAATCATCCTTTCACTGTCCAGGTTTGTTCCCTTCCATGTTAGACCTGCTGGATCATCCTTTCACTGTCCAGGTTTACTCGCTTCCATGTTAGATCTGCTGGATCATCCTTTCACTGTCCAGGTTTGCTCCCTTCCATGTTAGACCTGCTGGATCATCCTTTCACTGTCCAGGTTTGTTCCTTTCAATGTTAGACCTGCTGGATCATCCTTTCACTGTCCAGGTTTGTTCCCTTCCATGTTAGACCTGCTGGATCATCCTTTAACTGTCCAGGTTTGCTCCCTTCCATGTTAGACCTGCTGGATCATCCTTTCACTGTCCAGGTTTGTTCCCTTCCATGTTAGACCTGCTGTATCATCCTTTCAATGTCCAGGTTTGTTCCCTTCCATGTTAGACCTGCTGGATCATCCTTTCACTGTCCTGGTTTTCTCCCTTCCATGTTAGACCTGCTGGATCATCCTTTCACTGTCCAGGCTTGCTCCCTTCCATGTTAGACCTGCTGGATCATCCTTTCAATGTCCAGGTTTGCTACCTTCCATGTTAAACCTGCTGGATCATCCTTTCACTGTGAAGGTTTGCTCCCTTCCATGTTAAACCTGCTGGATCATCCTTTCACTGTCCAGGTTTGTTTTCTTCCATGTTAGACCTGCAGGATCATCCTTTCACTGTCCAGGTTTGTTCCCTTCCATGTTAAACATGCTGGATCATCCTTTTACTGTCCATGTTTACTCCCTTCCATGTTAGACCTGCTGGATCATCCTTTCACTGTCCAGGTTTGCTCCCTTCCATCTTAGACCTGCTGGATCATCCTTTCACTGTCCAGGTATGTTCCCTTCCATGTTAAACCTGCTGGTTCATCCTTTCACTGTCCAGGTTTACTCCCTTCCATGTTAGACCTGCTGGATCATCCTTTCACTGTCCAGGTTTGCTCCCTTTCATGTTAGACCTGCTGGATCATCCTTTCAATGTCTAGGTTTGCTCCCTTCCATGTTAGACCTGCTGGATCATCAATTCACTGTCCAGGTTTGTTCCCTTCCATGTTACCCCTGCTGGATCATCCTTTCACTGTCCAGGTTTATTCCCTTCCATGTTAGACCTGCTGGATCATCCTTTCACTGTCCAGGTTTGTTCCCTTCCATGTTAGACCTGCTGGATCATCCTTTCACTGTCCAGGTTTGTTCCCTTTCATGTTAGACCTGCTGGATCATCCTTTCACCGTCCAGGTTTGTTCCCTTTCATGTGAGACCTTCTGGATCATCCTTTCACTGTCCAGGTTTGCTCCCTTCCATGTTAGACCTGCTGGATCATCCTTTCACTGTCCAGGTTGGTTCCCTTCCATGTTAGACCTGCTGTATCATCCTTTCAATGTCCAGTTTTGTTCCCTTCCATGTTTGACCTTCTGGATCATCGTTTCACTGTCCAGGTTTTCTCCCTTTCATGTTAGACATGCTGGATCATCCTTTCACTGTCCAGTTTTGTTCCCTTCCATGTTAGACCTGCTGGATCATCCTTTCACTGTCCAGGTTTGCTCCCTTCCATTTTAGACCTGCTGGATCATCCTTTCACTGTCCAGGTTTGTTCCCCTCCATGTTAGACCTGCTGTATCATCCTTTCACTGTCCAGGTTTGTTCTCTTCCATGTTAGACCTGCTGGATCATCCTTTCACTGTCCAGGTTTGTTCCCTTCCATGTTAGACCTGCTGTATCATCCTTTCACTGTCCAGGTTTGTTCCCTTCCATGTTAGACCTGCTAGATTATCGTTTCACTGTCCAGGTTTTCTCCCTTTCATGTTAGACCTGCTGGATCATCCTTTCACTGTCCAGGTTTGTTCCCTTCCATGTTAGTCCTGCTGGATCATCCTTTCACTGTCCAGGTTTGCTCCCTTCCATGTTAGACCTGCTGTATCATCCTTTCACTGTCCAGGTTTGTTCCCTTCCATGTTAGACCTGCTGGATCATCCTTTATCTGTCCAGGTTTGTTCCCTTCCATGTTAGACCTGGTGGATCACCCTTTCACTGTCCAGGTTTGCCCCCTTCCATGTTAGACCTGCTGGATCATCCTTTCACTGTCCAGGTTTGTTCCTTTCAATGTTAGTCCTGCTGGATCATCCTTTCACTGTCCAGGTTTGCTCCTTTCCATGTTAGACCTGCTGGATCATCCTTTCACTGTCCAGGTTTGCTCCCTTCCATGTTAGACCTGCTGGATCATTCTTTCACTGTCCAGGTTTGTTCCCTTCCATGTTAGACCTGCTGGATCATCCTTTCATTGTCCAGGTTTACTCCCTTCCATGTTAGACATGCTGGATCATCCTTTCACTGTCCAGGTTTGTTCGCTTCCATGTTAGACCTGCTGTATAATCCTTTCACTGTCCAGGTTTGTTCCCTTTCATGTTAGACCTGCTGGTTCATCCTTTCACTGTCCAGGTTTGTTCCTTTCAATGTTACACCTGCTGGATCATCCTTTCTCTGTCCAGGTTTGTTCCCTTCCATGTTAGACCTGCTGGATCATCCTTTCACTGTCCAGGTTTGCTCCCTTCCATGTTAGACCTGCTGGATCATCCTTTCACTGTCCAGGTTTGTTCCCTTCCATGTTAGACCTGCTGGATCATTGATTCACTGTCCAGGTTTTATCCCTTTCATGTTAGACCTGCTGTATCATCCTTTCATTGTCCAGGTTTGTTCCCTTCCATGTTAGTCCTGCTGGATCATCCTTTCACTGTCCAGGTTTGCTCCCTTCCATGTTACACCTGCTGTGTCTTCCTTTCACTGTCCAGGTTTGTTCCCTTCCATGTTAGACCTGCTGGATCATCCTTTCAATGTCCAGGTTTACTACCTTCCATGTTAGACCTGCTGGATCATGCTTTCACTGTCCAGGTTTGCCCCCTTCGATGTTAGACATGCTGGATCATCCTTTCACTGTCCAGGTTTGTTCTCTTCCATGTTAGACCTGCTGGATCATCCTTTCACTGTCCAGGTTTGTTCCTTTCAATGTTACACCTGCTGGATCCTCCTTTCACTGTCCAGGTTTGTTCCTTTCAATGTTACACCTGCTGGATCCTCCTTTCACTGTCCAGGTTTGTTCAGTTTCATGTGAGACCTGCTTGATCATCATTTCACTGTCCAGGTTTGCTCCCTTCCATGTTAGACCTGCTGGATCATCCTTTCACTGTCCAGGTTTGTTCCATTCCATGTTACACCTGCTGTATCATCCTTTCACTGTCCAGGTTTGTTCCCTTTCATGTTAGACCTGCTGGATCATCGTTTCACAGGCCAGGTTTTCTCCCTTTCATGTTAGACCTGCTGGATCATCTTTTCACTGTCCAGGTTTGTTCCCTTCCATGTTAGACCTGCTGGATCATCTTTTCACTGTCCAGGTTTGCACCCTTCCATGTTAGACCTGCTGAATCATCCTTTCACTGTCCAGGTTTGTTCCCTTCCATGTTAGACCTGCTGGATCATCCTTTCACTGTCCAGGTTTGTTCCCTTTCATGTTAGACCTGCTGGATCATCCTTTCACTGTCCAGGTTTGTTCCCTTCCATGTTAGACCTGCTGGATCATCCTTTCATTGTCCAGGTTTACTCCCTTCCATGTTAGACATGCTGGATCATCCTTTCACTGTCCAGGTTTGTTCGCTTCCATGTTAGACCTGCTGTATCATCCTTTCACTGTCCAGGTTTGTTCCCTTTCATGTTAGACCTGCTGGTTCATCCTTTCACTGTCCAGGTTTGTTCCTTTCAATGTTACACCTGCTGGATCATCCTTTCTCTGTCCAGGTTTGTTCCCTTCCATGTTAGACCTGCTGGATCATCCTTTCACTGTCCAGGTTTGCTCCCTTCCATGTTAGACCTGCTGGATCATCCTTTCACTGTCCAGGTTTGTTCCCTTCCATGTTAGACCTGCTGGATCATCGTTTCACTGTCCAGGTTTTATCCCTTTCATGTTAGACCTGCTGGATCATCCTTTCATTGTCCAGGTTTGTTCCCTTCCATGTTAGTCCTGCTGGATCATCCTTTCACTGTCCAGGTTTGCTCCCTTCCATGTTACACCTGCTGTGTCTTCCTTTCACTGTCCAGGTTTGTTCCCTTCCATGTTAGACCTGCTGGATCATCCTTTCAATGTCCAGGTTTACTACCTTCCATGTTAGACCTGCTGGATCATGCTTTCACTGTCCAGGTTTGCCCCCTTCGATGTTAGACATGCTGGATCATCCTTTCACTGTCCAGGTTTGTTCTCTTCCATGTTAGACCTGCTGGATCATCCTTTCACTGTCCAGGTTTGTTCCTTTCAATGTTACACCTGCTGGATCCTCCTTTCACTGTCCAGGTTTGTTCAGTTTCATGTGAGACCTGCTGGATCATCATTTCACTGTCCAGGTTTGTTCCCTTCCATGTTAGACCTGCTGGATCATCCTTTCAATGTCCAGGTTTACTACCTTCCATGTTAGATCTGCTGGATCATCCTTTCACTGTCCAGGTTTGCTCCCTTCCATGTTAGACCTGCTGGATCATCCTTTCACTGTCCAGGTTTGTTCCTTTCAATGTTAGACCTGCTGGATCATCCTTTCACTGTCCAGGTTTGTTCCCTTCCATGTTAGACCTGCTGGATCATCCTTTAACTGTCCAGGTTTGCTCCCTTCCATGTTAGACCTGCTGGATCATCCTTTCACTGTCCAGGTTTGTTCCCTTCCATGTTAGACCTGCTGGATCATCCTTTCACTGTCCTGGTTTGCTCCCTTCCATGTTAGACCTGCTGGATCATCCTTTCACTTTCCAGGCTTGCTCCCTTCCATGTTAGACCTGCTGGATCATCCTTTCAATGTCCAGGTTTGCTACCTTCCATGTTAAACCTGCTGGATCATCCTTTCACTGTGAAGGTTTGCTCCCTTCCATGTTAAACCTGCTGGATCATCCTTTCACTGTCCAGGTTTGTTTTCTTCCATGTTAGACCTGCAGGATCATCCTTTCACTGTCCAGGTTTGTTCCCTTCCATGTTAAACATGCTGGATCATCCTTTTACTGTCCATGTTTACTCCCTTCCATGTTAGACCTGCTGGATCATCCTTTCACTGTCCAGGTTTGCTCCCTTCCATCTTAGACCTGCTGGATCATCCTTTCACTGTCCAGGTATGTTCCCTTCCATGTTAAACCTGCTGGTTCATCCTTTCACTGTCCAGGTTTACTCCCTTCCATGTTAGACCTGCTGGATCATCCTTTCACTGTCCAGGTTTGCTCCCTTTCATGTTAGACCTGCTGGATCATCCTTTCACTGTCTAGGTTTGCTCCCTTCCATGTTAGACCTGCTGGATCATCAATTCACTGTCCAGGTTTGTTCCCTTCCATGTTACCCCTGCTGGATCATCCTTTCACTGTCCAGGTTTATTCCCTTCCATGTTAGACCTGCTGGATCATCCTTTCACTGTCCAGGTTTGTTCCCTTCCATGTTAGACCTGCTGGATCATCCTTTCACTGTCCAGGTTTGTTCCCTTTCATGTTAGACCTGCTGGATCATCCTTTCACTGTCCAGGTTTGTTCCCTTTCATGTGAGACCTACTGGATCATCCTTTCACTGTCCAGGTTTGCTCCCTTCCATGTTAGACCTGCTGGATCATCCTTTCACTGTCCAGGTTGGTTCCCTTCCATGTTAGACCTGCTGTATCATCCTTTCAATGTCCAGTTTTGTTCCCTTCCATGTTAGACCTTCTGGATCATCGTTTCACTGTCCAGGTTTTGTCCCTTTCATGTTAGACATGCTGGATCATCCTTTCACTGTCCAGTTTTGTTCCCTTCCATGTTAGACCTGCTGGATCATCCTTTCACTGTCCAGGTTTGCTCCCTTCCATTTTAGACCTGCTGGATCATCGTTTCACTGTCCAGGTTTGTTCCCTTCCATGTTAGACCTGCTGGATCATCTTTTCACTGTCCAGGTTTGCACCCTTCCATGTTAGACCTGCTGAATCATCCTTTCACTGTCCAGGTTTGTTCCCTTCCATGTTAGACCTGCTGGATCATCCTTTCACTGTCCAGGTTTGTTCCCTTTCATGTTAGACCTGCTGGATCATCCTTTCACTGTCCAGGTTTGTTCCCTTCCATGTTAGACCTGCTGGATCATCCTTTCATTGTCCAGGTTTACTCCCTTCCATGTTTGACATGCTGGATCATCCTTTCACTGTCCAGGTTTGTTCGCTTCCATGTTAGACCTGCTGTATCATCCTTTCACTGTCCAGGTTTGTTCCCTTTCATGTTAGACCTGCTGGTTCATCCTTTCACTGTCCAGGTTTGTTCCTTTCAATGTTACACCTGCTGGATCATCCTTTCTCTGTCCAGGTTTGTTCCCTTCCATGTTAGACCTGCTGGATCATCCTTTCACTGTCCAGGTTTGCTCCCTTCCATGTTAGACCTGCTGGATCATCCTTTCACTGTCCAGGTTTGTTCCCTTCCATGTTAGACCTGCTGGATCATCGTTTCACTGTCCAGGTTTTATCCCTTTCATGTTAGACCTGCTGGATCATCCTTTCATTGTCCAGGTTTGTTCCCTTCCATGTTAGTCCTGCTGGATCATCCTTTCACTGTCCAGGTTTGCTCCCTTCCATGTTACACCTGCTGTGTCTTCCTTTCACTGTCCAGGTTTGTTCCCTTCCATGTTAGACCTGCTGGATCATCCTTTCAATGTCCAGGTTTACTACCTTCCATGTTAGACCTGCTGGATCATGCTTTCACTGTCCAGGTTTGCCCCCTTCGATGTTAGACATGCTGGATCATCCTTTCACTGTCCAGGTTTGTTCTCTTCCATGTTAGACCTGCTGGATCATCCTTTCACTGTCCAGGTTTGTTCCTTTCAATGTTACACCTGCTGGATCCTCCTTTCACTGTCCAGGTTTGTTCAGTTTCATGTGAGACCTGCTGGATCATCATTTCACTGTCCAGGTTTGTTCCCTTCCATGTTAGACCTGCTGGATCATCCTTTCAATGTCCAGGTTTACTACCTTCCATGTTAGATCTGCTGGATCATCCTTTCACTGTCCAGGTTTGCTCCCTTCCATGTTAGACCTGCTGGATCATCCTTTCACTGTCCAGGTTTGTTCCTTTCAATGTTAGACCTGCTGGATCATCCTTTCACTGTCCAGGTTTGTTCCCTTCCATGTTAGACCTGCTGGATCATCCTTTAACTGTCCAGGTTTGCTCCCTTCCATGTTAGACCTGCTGGATCATCCTTTCACTGTCCAGGTTTGTTCCCTTCCATGTTAGACCTGCTGGATCATCCTTTCACTGTCCTGGTTTGCTCCCTTCCATGTTAGACCTGCTGGATCATCCTTTCACTTTCCAGGCTTGCTCCCTTCCATGTTAGACCTGCTGGATCATCCTTTCAATGTCCAGGTTTGCTACCTTCCATGTTAAACCTGCTGGATCATCCTTTCACTGTGAAGGTTTGCTCCCTTCCATGTTAAACCTGCTGGATCATCCTTTCACTGTCCAGGTTTGTTTTCTTCCATGTTAGACCTGCAGGATCATCCTTTCACTGTCCAGGTTTGTTCCCTTCCATGTTAAACATGCTGGATCATCCTTTTACTGTCCATGTTTACTCCCTTCCATGTTAGACCTGCTGGATCATCCTTTCACTGTCCAGGTTTGCTCCCTTCCATCTTAGACCTGCTGGATCATCCTTTCACTGTCCAGGTATGTTCCCTTCCATGTTAAACCTGCTGGTTCATCCTTTCACTGTCCAGGTTTACTCCCTTCCATGTTAGACCTGCTGGATCATCCTTTCACTGTCCAGGTTTGCTCCCTTTCATGTTAGACCTGCTGGATCATCCTTTCACTGTCTAGGTTTGCTCCCTTCCATGTTAGACCTGCTGGATCATCAATTCACTGTCCAGGTTTGTTCCCTTCCATGTTACCCCTGCTGGATCATCCTTTCACTGTCCAGGTTTATTCCCTTCCATGTTAGACCTGCTGGATCATCCTTTCACTGTCCAGGTTTGTTCCCTTCCATGTTAGACCTGCTGGATCATCCTTTCACTGTCCAGGTTTGTTCCCTTTCATGTTAGACCTGCTGGATCATCCTTTCACTGTCCAGGTTTGTTCCCTTTCATGTGAGACCTACTGGATCATCCTTTCACTGTCCAGGTTTGCTCCCTTCCATGTTAGACCTGCTGGATCATCCTTTCACTGTCCAGGTTGGTTCCCTTCCATGTTAGACCTGCTGTATCATCCTTTCAATGTCCAGTTTTGTTCCCTTCCATGTTAGACCTTCTGGATCATCGTTTCACTGTCCAGGTTTTGTCCCTTTCATGTTAGACATGCTGGATCATCCTTTCACTGTCCAGTTTTGTTCCCTTCCATGTTAGACCTGCTGGATCATCCTTTCACTGTCCAGGTTTGCTCCCTTCCATTTTAGACCTGCTGGATCATCCTTTCACTGTCCAGGTTTGTTCCCCTCCATGTTAGACCTGCTGTATCATCCTTTCACTGTCCAGTTTTGTTCTCTTCCATGTTAGACCTGCTGGATCATCCTTTCACTGTCCAGGTTTGTTCCCTTCCATGTTAGACCTGCTGTATCATCCTTTCACTGTCCAGGTTTGTTCCCTTCCATGTTAGACCTGCTAGATTATCGTTTCACTGTCCAGGTTTTCTCCCTTTCATGTTAGACCTGCTAGATCATCCTTTCACTGTCCAGGTTTGTTCCCTTCCATGTTAGTCCTGCTAGATCATCCTTTCACTGTCCAGGTTTGCTCCCTTCCATGTTAGACCTGCTGTATCATCCTTTCACTGTCCAGGTTTGTTCCCTTCCATGTTAGACCTGCTGGATCATCCTTTATCTGTCCAGGTTTGTTCCCTTCCATGTTAGACCTGGTGGATCATCCTTTCACTGTCCAGGTTTGCCCCCTTCCATGTTAGACCTGCTGGATCATCCTTTCACTGTCCAGGTTTGTTCCTTTCAATGTTAGTCCTGCTGGATCATCCTTTCACTGTCCAGGTTTGCTCCCTTCCATGTTAGACCTGCTGGATCATCCTTTCACTGTCCAGGTTTGCTCCCTTCCATGTTAGACCTGCTGGATCATTCTTTCACTGTCCAGGTTTGTTCCCTTCCATGTTAGACCTGCTGGATCATCCTTTCATTGTCCAGGTTTACTCCCTTCCATGTTAGACATGCTGGATCATCCTTTCACTGTCCAGGTTTGTTCGCTTCCATGTTAGACCTGCTGTATCATCCTTTCACTGTCCAGGTTTGTTCCCTTTCATGTTAGACCTGCTGGTTCATCCTTTCACTGTCCAGGTTTGTTCCTTTCAATGTTACACCTGCTGGATCATCCTTTCTCTGTCCAGGTTTGTTCCCTTCCATGTTAGACCTGCTGGATCATCCTTTCACTGTCCAGGTTTGCTCCCTTCCATGTTAGACCTGCTGGATCATCCTTTCACTGTCCAGGTTTGTTCCCTTCCATGTTAGTCCTGCTGGATCATCCTTTCACTGTCCAGGTTTGCTCCCTTCCATGTTACACCTGCTGTGTCTTCCTTTCACTGTCCAGGTTTGTTCCCTTCCATGTTAGACCTGCTGGATCATCCTTTCAATGTCCAGGTTTACTACCTTCCATGTTGGACCTGCTGGATCATGCTTTCACTGTCCAGGTTTGCCCCCTTCGATGTTAGACATGCTGGATCATCCTTTCACTGTCCAGGTTTGTTCCTTTCAATGTTAGACCTGCTAGATCATCCTTTCACTGTCCAGGTTTGTTCCATTCCATGTTAAACCTGCTGGATCATCCTTTCACTGTCCTGGTTTGTTCCCTTTCATGTTAGACGTGCGGGATCATCCTTTCACTGTCCAGGTTTGTTCACTTTGATGTGAGACCTGCTGGATCATCCTTTCACTGTCCAGGTTTGCTCCCTTCCATGTTAGACCTGCTGTATCATCCTTTCACTGTCCAGGTTTGTTCCCTTCCATGTTAGACCTGCTGGATCATCCTTTATCTGTCCAGGTTTGTTCCCTTCCATGTTAGACCTGGTGGATCATCCTTTCACTGTCCAGGTTTGCCCCCTTCCATGTTAGACCTGCTGGATCATCCTTTCACTGTCAAGGTTTGTTCCTTTCAATGTTAGTCCTGCTGGATCATCCTTTCACTGTCCAGGTTTGCTCCCTTCCATGTTAGACCTGCTGGATCATCCTTTCACTGTCCAGGTTTGCTCCCTTCCATGTTAGACCTGCTGGATCATTCTTTCACTGTCCAGGTTTGTTCCCTTCCATGTTAGACCTGCTGGATCATCCTTTCATTGTCCAGGTTTACTCCCTTCCATGTTAGACATGCTGGATCATCCTTTCACTGTCCAGGTTTGTTCGCTTCCATGTTAGACCTGCTGTATCATCCTTTCACTGTCCAGGTTTGTTCCCTTTCATGTTAGACCTGCTGGTTCATCCTTTCACTGTCCAGGTTTGTTCCTTTCAATGTTACACCTGCTGGATCATCCTTTCTCTGTCCAGGTTTGTTCCCTTCCATGTTAGACCTGCTGGATCATTCTTTCACTGTCCAGGTTTGTTCCCTTCCATGTTAGACCTGCTGGATCATCCTTTCATTGTCCAGGTTTACTCCCTTCCATGTTAGACATGCTGGATCATCCTTTCACTGTCCAGGTTTGTTCGCTTCCATGTTAGACCTGCTGTATCATCCTTTCACTGTCCAGGTTTGTTCCCTTTCATGTTAGACCTGCTGGTTCATCCTTTCACTGTCCAGGTTTGTTCCTTTCAATGTTACACCTGCTGGATCATACTTTCTCTGTCCAGGTTTGTTCCCTTCCATGTTAGACCTGCTGGATCATCCTTTCACTGTCCAGGTTTGCTCCCTTCCATGTTAGACCTGCTGGATCATCCTTTCACTGTCCAGGTTTGTTCCCTTCCATGTTAGACCTGCTGGATCATCGTTTCACTGTCCAGGTTTTATCCCTTTCATGTTAGACCTGCTGGATCATCCTTTCATTGTCCAGGTTTGTTCCCTTCCATGTTAGTCCTGCTGGATCATCCTTTCACTGTCCATGTTTGCTCCCTTCCATGTTACACCTGCTGTGTCTTCCTTTCACTGTCCAGGTTTGTTCCCTTCCATGTTAGACCTGCTGGATCATCCTTTCAATGTCCAGGTTTACTACCTTCCATGTTAGACCTGCTGGATCATGCTTTCACTGTCCAGGTTTGCCCCCTTCGATGTTAGACATGCTGGATCATCCTTTCACTGTCCAGGTTTGTTCCTTTCAATGTTAGACCTGCTGGATCATCCTTTCACTGTCCAGGTTTGTTCCATTCCATGTTAAACCTGCTGGATCATCCTTTCACTGTCCTGGTTTGTTCCCTTTCATGTTAGACGTGCTGGATCATCCTTTCACTGTCCAGGTTTGTTCACTTTGATGTGATACCTGCTGGATCATCCTTTCACTGTCCAGGTTTGTTCCCTTCCATGTTAGACCTGCTGTATCATCCTTTCACTGTCCAGGTTTGTTCCCTTCCATGTTAGACCTGCTGGAACATCCTTTCACTGTCCAGGTTTGCTCCCTTCCATGTTAGACCTGCTGGATCATCCTTTCACTGTCCAGATTTGTTCCTTTCAATGTTACACCTGCTGGATCATCCTTTCACTGTCCAGGTTTGTTGCCTTCCATGTTAGACCTGCTGGATCATCCTTTCACTGTCCAGGGTTGCTCCCTTCCATGTTAGACATGCTGGATCATCCTTTCACTGTCCAGGTTTGTTCGCTTCCATGTTAGACCTGCTGTATCATCCTTTCACTGTCCAGGTTTGTTCCCTTTCATGTTAGACCTGCTGGTTCATCCTTTCACTGTCCAGGTTTGTTCCTTTCAATGTTACACCTGCTGGATCATCCTTTCTCTGTCCAGGTTTGTTCCCTTCCATGTTAGACCTGCTGGATCATCCTTTCACTGTCCAGGTTTGCTCCCTTCCATGTTAGACCTGCTGGATCATCCTTTCACTGTCCAGGTTTGTTCCCTTTCATGTTAGACCTGCTGGATCATCCTTTCACTGTCCAGGTTTGTTCCCTTCCATGTTAGACCTGCTGGATCATCCTTTCACTGTACAGGTTTGTTCGCTTCCATGTTAGACCTGCTGTATCATCCTTTCACTGTCCAGGTTTGTTCGCCTCCATGTTAGACCTGCTGTATCATCCTTTCACTGTCCAGGTTTGTTCCCTTCCATGTTAGACCTGCTGGATCATCCTTTCACTGTCCAGGTTTGTTCCCTTCCATGTTAGACCTGCTGTATCATCCTTTCACTGTCCAGGTTTGTTCCCTTCCATGTTAGACCTGCTGGATCATCGTTTCACTGTCCAGGTTTTATCCCTTTCATGTTAGACCTGCTGGATCATCCTTTCATTGTCCAGGTTTGTTCCCTTCCATGTTAGACCTGCTGGAACATCCTTTCACTGTCCAGGTTTGTTCCCCTCCATGTTAGACCTGCTGTATCATCCTTTCACTGTCCAGGTTTGTTCCTTTCAATGTTAGTCCTGCTGGATCATCCTTTCACTGTCCAGGTTTGCTCCCTTACATGTTAGACCTGCTGTATCATCCTTTCACTGTCCAGGTTTGTTCCCTTCCATGTTAGACCTGCTAGATCATCGTTTCACTGTCCAGGTTTTCTCCCTTTCATGTTAGACCTGCTGGATCATCCTTTCACTGTCCAGGTTTGTTCCCTTCCATGTTAGTCCTGCTGGATCATCCTTTCACTGTCCAGGTTTGCTCCCTTCCATGTTAGACCTGCTGTATCATCCTTTCACTGTCCAGGTTTGTTCCCTTCCATGTTAGACCTGCTGGATCATCCTTTATCTGTCCAGGTTTACTACCTTCCATGTTAGACCTGCTGGATCATCCTTTCACTGTCCAGGTTTGCCCTCTTCCATGTTAGACCTGCTGGATCATCATTTCACTGTCCAGGTTTGTTCCTTTCAATGTTAGTCCTGCTGGATCATCCTTTCACTGTCCAGGTTTGCTCCCTTACATGTTAGACCTGCTGGATCATCCTTTCACTGTCCAGGTTTGCCCCCTTCCATGTTAGACCTGCTGGATCATCCTTTCACTGTCCAGGTTTGTTCCTTTCAATGTTAGTCCTGCTGGATCATCCTTTCACTGTCCAGGTTTGCTCCCTTACATGTTAGACCTGCTGGATCATCCTTTCACTGTCCAGGTTTGTTCGCTTCCATGTTAGACCTGCTGTATCATCCTTTCACTGTCCAGGTTTGTTCCCTTTCATGTTAGACCTGCTGGTTCATCCTTTCACTGTCCAGGTTTGTTCCTTTCAATGTTACACCTGCTGGATCATCCTTTCTCTGTCCAGGTTTGTTCCCTTCCATGTTAGACCTGCTGGATCATCCTTTCACTGTCCAGGTTTGCTCCCTTCCATGTTAGACCTGCTGGATCATCCTTTCACTGTCCAGGTTTGTTCCCTTTAATGTTAGACCTGCTGGATCATTCTTTTACTGTCCAGGGTTGTTCCCTTCCATGTTAGACCTGCTGGATCATCCTTTCACTGTACAGGTTTGTTCGCTTCCATGTTAGACCTGCTGTATCATCCTTTCACTGTCCAGGTTTGTTCGCCTCCATGTTAGACCTGCTGTATCATCCTTGTTACTGTCCAGGTTTGTTCCCTTCCATGTTAGACCTGCTGGATCATCCTTTCACTGTCCAGGTTTGTTCGCTTCCTTGTTAGACCTGCTGGATCATCCTTTCACTGTCCAGGTTTGTTCCCTTTCATGTTAGACCTGCTGGTTCATCCTTTCACTGTCCAGGTTTGTTCCTTTCAATGTTACACCTGCTGGATCATCCTTTCTCTGTCCAGGTTTGTTCCCTTCCATGTTAGACCTGCTGGATCATCCTTTCACTGTCCAGGTTTGCTCCCTTCCATGTTAGACCTGCTGGATCATCCTTTCACTGTCCAGGTTTGTTCCCTTTCATGTTAGACCTGCTGGATCATCCTTTTACTGTCCAGGTTTGTTCCCTTCCATGTTAGACCTGCTGGATCATCCTTTCACTGTACAGGTTTGTTCGCTTCCATGTTAGACCTGCTGTATCATCCTTTCACTGTCCAGGTTTGTTCGCCTCCATGTTAGACCTGCTGTATCATCCTTTCACTGTCCAGGTTTGTTCCCTTCCATGTTAGACCTGCTGGATCATCCTTTCACTGTCCAGGTTTGTTCCCTTCCATGTTAGACCTGCTGTATCATCCTTTCACTGTCCAGGTTTGTTCCCTTCCATGTTAGACCTGCTGGATCATCGTTTCACTGTCCAGGTTTTATCCCTTTCATGTTAGACCGGCTGGATCATCCTTTCATTGTCCAGGTTTGTTCCCTTCCATGTTAGTCCTGCTTGATCATCCTTTCACTGCCCAGGTTTGCTCCCTTCCATTTAGACCTGCTGTGTCATCCTTTCACTGTCCAGGTTTGTTCCCTTCCATGTTAGACCTGCTGGATCATCCTTTCACTGTCCAGGTTTGCTCCCTTCCATGTTAGACCTGCTGGATCATCCTTTCACTGTCCAGGTTTGTTCCCTTTCATGTTAGACCTGCTGGATCATCCTTTCACTGTCCAGGTTTGTTCCCTTCCATGTTAGACCTGCTGGATCATCCTTTCACTGTACAGGTTTGTTCGCTTCCATGTTAGACCTGCTGTATCATCCTTTCACTGTCCAGGTTTGTTCGCCTCCATGTTAGACCTGCTGTATCATCCTTTCACTGTCCAGGTTTGTTCCCTTCCATGTTAGACCTGCTGGATCATCCTTTCACTGTCCAGGTTTGTTCCCTTCCATGTTAGACCTGCTGTATCATCCTTTCACTGTCCAGGTTTGTTCCCTTCCATGTTAGACCTGCTGGATCATCGTTTCACTGTCCAGGTTTTATCCCTTTCATGTTAGACCTGCTGGATCATCCTTTCATTGTCCAGGTTTGTTCCCTTCCATGTTAGACCTGCTGGATCATCCTTTCACTGTCCAGGTTTGTTCCCTTCCATGTTAGACCTGCTGTATCATCCTTTCACTGTCCAGGTTTGTTCTCTTCCATGTTAGACCTGCTGGATCATCCTTTCACTGTCCAGGTTTGTTCCCTTCCATGTTAGACCTGCTGTATCATCCTTTCACTGTCCAGGTTTGTTCCCTTCCATGTTAGACCTGCTAGATCATCGTTTCACTGTCCAGGTTTTCTCCCTTTCATGTTAGACCTGCTGGATCATCCTTTCACTGTCCAGGTTTGTTCCCTTCCATGTTAGTCCTGCTGGATCATCCTTTCACTGTCCAGGTTTGCTCCCTTCCATGTTAGACCTGCTGTATCATCCTTTCACTGTCCAGGTTTGTTCCCTTCCATGTTAGACCTGCTGGATCATCCTTTATCTGTCCAGGTTTACTACCTTCCATGTTAGACCTGCTGGATCATCCTTTCACTGTCCAGGTTTGCCCTCTTCCATGTTAGACCTGCTGGATCATCATTTCACTGTCCAGGTTTGTTCCTTTCAATGTTAGTCCTGCTGGATCATCCTTTCACTGTCCAGGTTTGCTCCCTTACATGTTAGACCTGCTGGATCATCCTTTCACTGTCCAGGTTTGCCCCCTTCCATGTTAGACCTGCTGGATCATCCTTTCACTGTCCAGGTTTGTTCCTTTCAATGTTAGTCCTGCTGGATCATCCTTTCACTGTCCAGGTTTGCTCCCTTACATGTTAGACCTGCTGGATCATCCTTTCACTGTCCAGGTTTGTTCGCTTCCATGTTAGACCTGCTGTATCATCCTTTCACTGTCCAGGTTTGTTCCCTTTCATGTTAGACCTGCTGGTTCATCCTTTCACTGTCCAGGTTTGTTCCTTTCAATGTTACACCTGCTGGATCATCCTTTCTCTGTCCAGGTTTGTTCCCTTCCATGTTAGACCTGCTGGATCATCCTTTCACTGTCCAGGTTTGCTCCCTTCCATGTTAGACCTGCTGGATCATCCTTTCACTGTCCAGGTTTGTTCCCTTTAATGTTAGACCTGCTGGATCATCCTTTTACTGTCCAGGGTTGTTCCCTTCCATGTTAGACCTGCTGGATCATCCTTTCACTGTAGAGGTTTGTTCGCTTCCATGTTAGACCTGCTGTATCATCCTTTCACTGTCCAGGTTTGTTCGCCTCCATGTTAGACCTGCTGTATCATCCTTGTTACTGTCCAGGTTTGTTCCCTTCCATGTTAGACCTGCTGGATCATCCTTTCACTGTCCAGGTTTGTTCGCTTCCTTGTTAGACCTGCTGTATCATCCTTTCACTGTCCAGGTTTGTTCCCTTTCATGTTAGACCTGCTGGTTCATCCTTTCACTGTCCAGGTTTGTTCCTTTCAATGTTACACCTGCTGGATCATCCTTTCTCTGTCCAGGTTTGTTCCCTTCCATGTTAGACCTGCTGGATCATCCTTTCACTGTCCAGGTTTGCTCCCTTCCATGTTAGACCTGCTGGATCATCCTTTCACTGTCCAGGTTTGTTCCCTTTCATGTTAGACCTGCTGGATCATCCTTTTACTGTCCAGGTTTGTTCCCTTCCATGTTAGACCTGCTGGATCATCCTTTCACTGTACAGGTTTGTTCGCTTCCATGTTAGACCTGCTGTATCATCCTTTCACTGTCCAGGTTTGTTCGCCTCCATGTTAGACCTGCTGTATCATCCTTTCACTGTCCAGGTTTGTTCCCTTCCATGTTAGACCTGCTGGATCATCCTTTCACTGTCCAGGTTTGTTCCCTTCCATGTTAGACCTGCTGTATCATCCTTTCACTGTCCAGGTTTGTTCCCTTCCATGTTAGACCTGCTGGATCATCGTTTCACTGTCCAGGTTTTATCCCTTTCATGTTACACCTGCTGGATCATCCTTTCATTGTCCAGGTTTGTTCCCTTCCATGTTAGTCCTGCTTGATCATCCTTTCACTGCCCAGGTTTGCTCCCTTCCATGTTAGACCTGCTGTGTCATCCTTTCACTGTCCAGGTTTGTTCCCTTCCATGTTAGACCTGCTGGATCATCCTTTCACTGTCCAGGTTTACTACCTTCCATGTTAGACCTGCTGGATCATGCTTTCACTGTCCAGGTTTGCCCCCTTCGATGTTAGACCTGCTGGATCATCGTTTCACTGTCCAGGTTTTATCCCTTTCATGTTAGACCTGCTGGATCATCCTTTCATTGTCCAGGTTTGTTCCCTTCCATGTTAGTCCTGCTGGATCATCCTTTCACTGTCCAGGTTTGCTCCCTTCCATGTTACACCTGCTGTGTCTTCCTTTCACTGTCCAGGTTTGTTCCCTTTCATGTTAGACCTGCTGGTTTATCCTTTCACTCTCCATGTTTGTTCCTTTCAATGTTACACCTGCTGGATCATCCTTTCTCTGTCCAGGTTTGTTCCCTTCCATGTTAGACCTGCTGGATCATCCTTTCACTGTCCAGGTTTGCTCCCTTCCATGTTAGACCTGCTGGATCATCCTTTCACTGTCCAGGTTTGTTCCCTTCCATGTTAGACCTGCTGGATCATCGTTTCACTGTCCAGGTTTTATCCCTTTCATGTTAGACCTGCTGGATCATCCTTTCATTGTCCAGGTTTGTTCCCTTCCATGTTAGTCCTGCTGGATCATCCTTTCACTGTCCAGGTTTGCTCCCTTCCATGTTACACCTGCTGTGTCTTCCTTTCACTGTCCAGGTTTGTTCCCTTCCATGTTAGACCTGCTGGATCATCCTTTCAATGTCCAGGTTTACTACCTTCCATGTTAGACCTGCTGGATCATCCTTTCACTGTCCAGGTTTGCTCCCTTCCATGTTAGACCTGCTGGATCATTCTTTCACTGTCCAGGTTTGTTCCCTTCCATGTTAGACCTGCTGGATCATCCTTTCATTGTCCAGGTTTACTCCCTTCCATGTTAGACATGCTGGATCATCCTTTCACTGTCCAGGTTTGTTCGCTTCCATGTTAGACCTGCTGTATCATCCTTTCACTGTCCAGGTTTGTTCCCTTTCATGTTAGACCTGCTGGTTCATCCTTTCACTGTCCAGGTTTGTTCCTTTCAATGTTACACCTGCTGGATCATCCTTTCTCTGTCCAGGTTTGTTCCCTTCCATGTTAGACCTGCTGGATCATCCTTTCACTGTCCAGGTTTGCTCCCTTCCATGTTAGACCTGCTGGATCATCCTTTCACTGTCCAGGTTTGTTCCCTTCCATGTTAGACCTGCTGGATCATCGTTTCACTGTCCAGGTTTTATCCCTTTCATGTTAGACCTGCTGGATCATCCTTTCATTGTCCAGGTTTGTTCCCTTCCATGTTAGTCCTGCTGGATCATCCTTTCACTGTCCAGGTTTGCTCCCTTCCATGTTACACCTGCTGTGTCTTCCTTTCACTGTCCAGGTTTGTTCCCTTCCATGTTAGACCTGCTGGATCATCCTTTCAATGTCCAGGTTTACTACCTTCCATGTTAGACCTGCTGGATCATGCTTTCACTGTCCAGGTTTGCCCCCTTCGATGTTAGACATGCTGGATCATCCTTTCACTGTCCAGGTTTGTTCCTTTCAATGTTAGACCTGCTAGATCATCCTTTCACTGTCCAGGTTTGTTCCATTCCATGTTAAACCTGCTGGATCATCCTTTCACTGTCCTGGTTTGTTCCCTTTCATGTTAGACGTGCTGGATCATCCTTTCACTGTCCAGGTTTGTTCACTTTGATGTGAGACCTGCTGGATCATCCTTTCACTGTCCAGGTTTGTTCCTTTCCATGTTAGACCTGCTGTATCATCCTTTGACTGTCCAGGTTTGTTCCCTTCCATGTTAGACCTGCTGGAACATCCTTTCACTGTCCAGGTTTGCTCTATTCCATGTTAGACCTGCTGGATCATCCTTTCACTGTCCAGATTTGTTCCTTTCAATGTTACACCTGCTGGATCATCCTTTCACTGTCCAGGTTTGTTGCCTTCCATGTTAGACCTGCTGGATCATCCTTTCACTGTCCAGGGTTGCTCCCTTCCATGTTAGACATGCTGGATCATCCTTTCACTGTCCAGGTTTGTTCGCTTCCATGTTAGACCTGCTGTATCATCCTTTCACTGTCCAGGTTTGTTCCCTTTCATGTTAGACCTGCTGGTTCATCCTTTCACTGTCCAGGTTTGTTCCTTTCAATGTTAGACCTGCTGGATCATCCTTTCACTGTCCAGGTTTGTTCCCTTCCATGTTAGACCTGCTGGATCATCCTTTCACTGTACAGGTTTGTTCGCTTCCATGTTAGACCTGCAGTATCATCCTTTCACTGTCCAGGTTTGTTCGCCTCCATGTTAGACCTGCTGTATCATCCTTTCACTGTCCAGGTTTGTTCCCTTCCATGTTAGACCTGCTGGATCATCCTTTCACTGTCCAGGTTTGTTCCCTTCCATGTTAGACCTGCTGTATCATCCTTTCACTGTCCAGGTTTGTTCCCTTCCATGTTAGACCTGCTGGATCATCGTTTCACTGTCCAGGTTTTATCCCTTTCATGTTAGACCTGCTGGATCATCCTTTCATTGTCCAGGTTTGTTCCCTTCCATGTTAGACCTGCTGTATCATCCTTTCACTGTCCAGGTTTGTTCTCTTCCATGTTAGACCTGCTGGATCATCCTTTCACTGTCCAGGTTTGTTCCCTTCCATGTTAGACCTGCTGTATCATCCTTTCACTGTCCAGGTTTGTTCCCTTCCATGTTAGACCTGCTAGATCATCGTTTCACTGTCCAGGTTTTCTCCCTTTCATGTTAGACCTGCTGGATCATCCTTTCACTGTCCAGGTTTGTTCCCTTCCATGTTAGTCCTGCTGGATCATCCTTTCACTGTCCAGGTTTGCTCCCTTCCATGTTAGACCTGCTGTATCATCCTTTCACTGTCCAGGTTTGTTCCCTTCCATGTTAGACCTGCTGGATCATCCTTTATCTGTCCAGGTTTACTACCTTCCATGTTAGACCTGCTGGATCATCCTTTCACTGTCCAGGTTTGCCCTCTTCCATGTTAGACCTGCTGGATCATCATTTCACTGTCCAGGTTTGTTCCTTTCAATGTTAGTCCTGCTGGATCATCCTTTCACTGTCCAGGTTTGCTCCCTTACATGTTAGACCTGCTGGATCATCCTTTCACTGTCCAGGTTTGCCCCCTTTCATGTTAGACCTGCTGGTTCATCCTTTCACTGTCCAGGTTTGTTCCTTTCAATGTTAGTCCTGCTGGATCATCCTTTCACTGTCCAGGTTTGCTCCCTTACATGTTAGACCTGCTGGATCATCCTTTCACTGTCCAGGTTTGCTCCCTTCCATGTTAGACCTGCTGGATCATCCTTTCACTGTCCAGGTTTGTTCCCTTCCATGTTAGACCTGCTGGATCATCGTTTCACTGTCCAGGTTTTATCCCTTTCATGTTAGACCTGCTGGATCATCCTTTCATTGTCCAGGTTTGTTCCCTTCCATGTTAGTCCTGCTGGATCATCCTTTCACTGTCCAGGTTTGCTCCCTTCCATGTTACACCTGCTGTGTCTTCCTTTCACTGTCCAGGTTTGTTCCCTTCCATGTTAGACCTGCTGGATCATCCTTTCAATGTCCAGGTTTACTACCTTCCATGTTAGACCTGCTGGATCATGCTTTCACTGTCCAGGTTTGCCCCCTTCGATGTTCGACATGCTGGATCATCCTTTCACTGTCCAGGTTTGTTCCTTACAATGTTAGACCTGCTAGATAATCCTTTCACTGTCCAGGTTTGTTCCATTCCATGTTAAACCTGCTGGATCATCCTTTCACTGTCCTGGTTTGTTCCCTTTCATGTTAGACGTGCTGGATCATCCTTTCACTGTCCAGGTTTGTTCACTTTGATGTGAGACCTGCTGGATCATCCTTTCACTGTCCAGGTTTGTTCCCTTCCATGTTAGACCTGCTGTATCATCCTTTCACTGTCCAGGTTTGTTCCCTTCCATGTTAGACCTGCTGGAACATCCTTTCACTGTCCAGGTTTGCTCTCTTCCATGTTAGACCTGCTGGATCATCCTTTCACTGTCCAGATTTGTTCCTTTCAATGTTACACCTGCTGGATCATCCTTTCACTGTCCAGGTTTGTTGCCTTCCATGTTAGACCTGCTGGATCATCCTTTCACTGTCCAGGGTTGCTCCCTTCCATGTTAGACATGCTGGATCATCCTTTCACTGTCCAGGTTTGTTCGCTTCCATGTTAGACCTGCTGTATCATCCTTTCACTGTCCAGGTTTGTTCCCTTTCATGTTAGACCTGCTGGTTCATCCTTTCACTGTCCAGGTTTGTTCCTTTCAATGTTAGACCTGCTGGATCATCCTTTCACTGTCCAGGTTTGTTCCCTTCCATGTTAGACCTGCTGGATCATCCTTTCACTGTACAGGTTTGTGCGCTTCCATGTTAGACCTGCAGTATCATCCTTTCACTGTCCAGGTTTGTTCGCCTCCATGTTAGACCTGCTGTATCATCCTTTCACTGTCCAGGTTTGTTCCCTTCCATGTTAGACCTGCTGGATCATCCTTTCACTGTCCAGGTTTGTTCCCTTCCATGTTAGACCTGCTGTATCATCCTTTCACTGTCCAGGTTTGTTCCCTTCCATGTTAGACCTGCTGGATCATCGTTTCACTGTCCAGGTTTTATCCCTTTCATGTTAGACCTGCTGGATCATCCTTTCATTGTCCAGGTTGGTTCCCTTCCATGTTAGACCTGCTGGATCATCCTTTCACTGTCCAGGTTTGTTCCCCTCCATGTTAGACCTGCTGTATCATCCTTTCACTGTCCAGGTTTGTTCTCTTCCATGTTAGACCTGCTGGATCATCCTTTCACTGTCCAGGTTTGTTCCCTTCCATGTTAGACCTGCTGTATCATCCTTTCACTGTCCAGGTTTGTTCCCTTCCATGTTAGACCTGCTAGATCATCGTTTCACTGTCCAGGTTTTCTCCCTTTCATGTTAGACCTGCTGGATCATCCTTTCACTTTCCAGGTTTGTTCCCTTCCATGTTAGTCCTGCTGGATCATCCTTTCACTGTCCAGGTTTGCTCCCTTCCATGTTAGACCTGCTGTATCATCCTTTCACTGTCCAGGTTTGTTCCATTCCATGTTAGACCTGCTGGATCATCCTTTATCTGTCCAGGTTTACTACCTTCCATGTTAGACTTGCTGGATCATCCTTTCACTGTCCAGGTTTGCCCTCTTCCATGTTAGACCTGCTGGATCATCATTTCACTGTCCAGGTTTGTTCCTTTCAATGTTAGTCCTGCTGGATCATCCTTTCACTGTCCAGGTTTGCTCCCTTACATGTTAGACCTGCTGGATCATCCTTTCACTGTCCAGGTTTGCCCCCTTCGATGTTAGACCTGCTGGATCATCCTTTCACTGTCCAGGTTTGTTCCTTTCAATGTTAGTCCTGCTGGATCATCCTTTCACTGTCCAGGTTTGCTCCCTTACATGTTAGACCTGCTGGATCATCCTTTCACTGTCGAGGTTTGTTCGCTTCTATGTTAGACCTGCTGTATCATCCTTTCACTGTCCAGGTTTGTTCCCTTTCATGTTAGACCTGCTGGTTCATCCTTTCACTGTCCAGGTTTGTTCCTTTCAATGTTACACCTGCTGGATCATCCTTTCTCTGTCCAGGTTTGTTCCCTTCCATGTTAGACCAGCTGGATCATCCTTTCACTGTCCAGGTTTGCTCCCTTCCATGTTAGACCTGCTGGATCATCCTTTCACTGTCCAGGTTTGTTCCCTTTCATGTTAGACCTGCTGGATCATCCTTTTACTGTCCAGGTTTGTTCCCTTCCATGTTAGACCTGCTGGATCATCCTTTCACTGTACAGGTTTGTTCGCTTCCATGTTAGACCTGCTGTATCATCCTTTCACTGTCCAGGTTTGTTCGCCTCCATGTTAGATCTGCTGTATCATCCTTTCACTGTCCAGGTTTGTTCCCTTCCATGTTAGACCTGCTGGATCATCCTTTCACTGTCCAGGTTTGTTCCCTTCCATGTTAGACCTGCTGTATCATCCTTTCACTGTCCAGGTTTGTTCCCTTCCATGTTAGACCTGCTGGATCATCGTTTCACTGTCCAGGTTTTATCCCTTTCATGTTAGACCCTCTGGATCATCCTTTCATTGTCCAGGTTTGTTCCCTTCCATGTTAGTCCTGCTTGATCATCCTTTCACTGCCCAGGTTTGCTCCCTTCCATGTTAGACCTGCTGTGTCATCCTTTCACTGTCCAGGTTTGTTCCCTTCCATGTTAGACCTGCTGGATCATCCTTTCACTGTCCAGGTTTACTACCTTCCATGTTAGACCTGCTGGATCATGCTTTCACTGTCCAGGTTTGCCCCCTTCGATGTTAGACCTGCTGGATCATCCTTTCACTGTCCAGGTTTGTTCCTTTCAATGTTAGACCTGCTGGATCATCCTTTCACTGTCCAGGTTTGTTCCCTTCCATGTTAAACCTGCTGGATCATCCTTTCACTCTCCTGGTTTGTTCCCTTTCATGTTAGACGTGCTGGATCATCCTTTCACTGTCCAGGTTTGTTCACTTTGATGTGAGACCTGCTGGATCATCCTTTCACTGTCCAGGTTTTTTCCCTTCCATGTTAGACCTGCTGTATCATCCTTTCACTGTCCAGGTTTGTTCCCTTCCATGTTAGACCTGCTGGAACATCCTTTCACTGTCCAGGTTTGCTCTCTTCCATGTTAGACCTGCTGGATCATCCTTTCACTGTCCAGATTTGTTCCTTTCAATGTTACACCTGCTGGATCATCCTTTAACTGTCCAGGTTTGTTGCCTTCCATGTTAGACCTGCTGGATCATCCTTTCACTGTCCAGGGTTGCTCCCTTCCATGTTAGACCTGCTGGATCATCCTTTCACTGTCCAGGTTTGTTCCCTTCCATGTTAGACCTGCTGGATCATCCTTTCACAGTCCAGGTTTACTCCCTTGCATGTTAGACCTGCTGGATCATCCTTTCACTGTCCAGGTTTGTTCCCTTGCATGTTAGACCTGCTGTATCATCATTTCACTGTCCAGGTTTGCTCCCTTCCAATTTAGACCTGCTGGATCATCCTTTCACTGTCCAGGTTTGCTCCCTTCCATGTTAGACCTGCTGGATCATCCTTTCACTGTCCAGGTTTCTTCGCTTCCATGTTAGACCTGCTGTATCATCCTTTCACTGTCCAGGTTTGTTCCCTTTCATGTTAGACCTGCTGGTTCATCCTTTCACTGTCCAGGTTTGTTCCTTTCAATGTTACACCTGCTGGATCATCCTTTTACTGTCCAGGTTTGTTCCCTTCCATGTTAGACATGCTGGATCATCCTTTCACTGTCCAGGTTTGCTCCCTTCCATGTTAGACCTGCTGGATCATCCTTTCACAGTCCAGGTTTGTTCCCTTTCATGTTAGACCTGCTGGATCATCCTTTCACTGTCCAGGTTTGTTCCCTTCCATGTTTGACCTGCTGGATCATCCGTCACTGTCCAGGTTTGTTCGCTTCCATGTTAGACCTGCTGTATCATCCTTTCACTGTCCAGGTTTGTTCCCTTCCATGTTAGACCTGCTGTATCATCCTTTCACTGTCCAGGTTTGTTCCCTTCCATGTTAGACCTGCTGGATCATCCTTTCACTGTCCAGGTTTGTTCCTTTCAATGTTACACCTGCTGGATCATTCTTTCACTGTCCAGGTTTGTTCCCTTCCATGTTAGACCTGCTGGATCATCCTTTCACTGTCCAGGTTTCCTCCCTTCCATGTTAGACCTGCTGGATCATCCTTTCACTGTCCAGGTTTGTTCCCCTCCATGTTAGACCTGCTGTATCATCCTTTCACTGTCCAGGTTTTTTCCCTTCCATGTTAGACCTGCTGGATCATCGTTTCACTGTCCATGTTTTCTCCATTTCATGTCAGACCTGCTGGATCATCCTTTCATTGTCCAGGTTTGTTCCCTTCCATGTTAGTCCTGCTGGATCATCCTTTCACTGTCCAGGTTTGCTCCCTTCCATGTTAGACCTGCTGGATCATCCTTTCACTGTCCAGGTTTGTTCCCTTCCATGTTAGACCTGCTGGATCATCCTTTCACTGTCCAGGTTTACTACCTTCCATGTTAGACCTGCTGGATCATCCTTTCAATGTCCAGGTTTGCCCCCTTCCATGTTAGACCTGGTGGATCATCCTTTCACTGTCCAGGTTTTTTCCTTTCAATGTTAGACCTGCTGGATCATCCTTTCACTGTCCAGGTTTGTTCTTTTCCATGTGAGACCTGCTGGATCATCCTTTCACTGTCCAGGTTTGCTCCCTTCCATGTTAGACATGCTGGATCATCCTTTCACTGTCCAGGTTTGTTCGCTTCCATGTTAGACCTGCTGTATCATCCTTTCACTGTCCAGGTTTGTTCCCTTCCATGTTAGACCTGCTGTATCATCCTTTCACTGTCCAGGTTTGTTCCCTTCCATGTTAGACCTGCTGTATCATCCTTTCACTGTCCAGGTTTGTTCCCTTCCATGTTAGACCTGCTGTATCATCCTTTCACTGTCCAGGTTTGTTCCTTTCAATGTTACACCTGCTGGATCATCCTTTCACTGTCCAGGTTTGTTCCCTTCCATGTTAGACCTGCTGTATCATCCTTTCACTGTCCAGGTTTGCTCCCTTCCATGTTAGACCTGCTGGATCATCCTTTCACTGTCCAGGTTTTTTCCCTTCCATGTTAGACCTGCTGGATCTTCCTTTCACTGTCCAGGTTTACTCCCTTCCATGTTAGACCTGCTGGATCATCCTTTCACTGTCCAGGTTTGTTCCCTTGCATGTTAGACCTGCTGTATAATCCTTTCACTGTCCAGGTTTGCTCCCTTCCATGTTAGACCTGCTGGATCATCCTTTCACTGTCCAGGTTTGCTCCCTTCCATGTTAGACCTGCTGGATCATCCTTTCACTGTCCAGGTTTATTCCCTTTCATGTTAGACCTGCTGGAACATCCTTTCACTGTCCAGGTTTGTTCCTTTCAATTTACACCTGCTGGATCCTCCTTTCACTATCCAGGTTTGTTCCCTTCCATGTTAGACCTGCTGTATCATCCTTTCACTGTCCAGGTTTGCTCCCTTCCATGTTAGACCTGCTGGATCATCCTTTCACTGTCCAGGTTTGTTCCCTTTCTTGTTAGACCTGCTGGATAATCCTTTCACTGTCCAGGTTTGTTCCCTTCCATGTTAGACCTGCTGGATCATCCTTTCACTGTCCTGGTTTGCTCCCTTCCACGTTAGTCCTGCTGGATCATCCTTTCACTGTCCAGGTTTGTTCCCTTTCATGTTAGACATGCTGGATCATCCTTTCACTGTCCAGGTTTGCTCCCTTCCATGTTAGACCTGCTGGATCATCCTTTCACTGTCCAGGTTTGTTCCCTTTCATGTTAGACCTGCTGGATCATCCTTTCACTGTCCAGGTTTGTTCCCTTCCATGTTAGACCTGCTGGATCATCCTTTCACTGTCCAGGTTTGTTACCTTCCATGTTAGACCTGCTGGATCATCCTTTCACTGTCCAGGTTTGTTCCCTTCCATGTTAGACCTGCTGTATCATCCTTTCACTGTCCAGGTTTGTTCCCTTTAATGTTAGACCTGCTGGTTCATACTTTCACTGTCCAGGTTTGTTCCTTTCAATGTTACACCTGCTGGATCATCCTTTCACTGTCCAGGTTTGTTCCCTTCCATGTTAGACCTGCTGGATCATTCTTTCACTGTCCAGGTTTGTTCCCTTCCATGTTAGACCTGCTGGATCATCCTTTCACTGTCCAGGTTTACTCCCTTCCATGTTAGACCTGCTGGATCATCCTTTCACTGTCCAGGTTTGTTCGCTTCCATGTTAGACCTGCTCGATCATCCTTTCACTGTCCAGGTTTACTCCCTTCCATGTTAGACCTGCTGGATCATCCTTTCACTGTCCAGGTTTGTTCGCTTCCATGTTAGACCTACTGTATCATCCTTTCACTGTCCAGGTTTGTTCCCTTCCATGTTAGATCTGCAGGATCACCCTTTCACTGTCCAGGTTTGTTCCCTTCCATGTTAAACATGCTGGATCATCCTTTCACTGTCCAGGTTTACTCCCTTCCATGTTAGACCTGCTGGATCATCCTTTCACTGTCCAATGTTGCTCACTTCCATCTTAGACCTGCTGGATCATCCTTTCACTGTCCAGGTATGTTCCCTTCCATGTTAAACCTGCTGGTTCATCCTTTCACTGTCCAGGTTTACTCCCTTCCATGTTAGACCTGCTGGATCATCCTTTCACTGTCCAGGTTTGCTCCCTTTCATGTTAGACCTGCTGGATCATCCTTTCACTGTCTAGGTTTGCTCCCTTCCATGTTAGACCTGCTGGATCATCAATTCACTGTCGAGGTTTGTTCCCTTCCATGTTAGACCTGCTGGATCATCCTTTCACTGTCCAGGTTTATTCCCTTCCATGTTAGACCTGCTGGATCATCCTTTCACTGTCCAGGTTTGTTCCCTTCCATGTTAGACCTGCTGGATCATCCTTTCACTGTCCAGGTTTGTTCCCTTTCATGTTAGACCTGCTGGATCATCCTTTCACTGTCCAGGTTTGTTCCCTTTCATGTGAGACCTACTGGATCATCCTTTCACTGTCCACGTTTGCTCCCTTCCATGTTAGACCTGCTGGATCATCCTTTCACTGTCCAGGATGGTTCCCTTCCATGTTAGACCTGCTGTATCATCCTTTCAATGTCCAGGTTTGTTCCCTTCCATGTTAGACCTTCTGGATCATCGTTTCACTGTCGAGGTTTTCTCCCTTTCATGTTAGACATGCTGGATCATCCTTTCACTGTCCAGTTTTGTTCCCTTCCATGTTAGACCTGCTGGATCATCCTTTCACTGTCCAGGTTTGCTCCCTTCCATGTTAGACCTGCTGGATTATCCTTTCACTGTCCAGGTTTGCTCCCTTCCATGTTAGACCTGCTGTATCATCCTTTCACTGTCCAGGTTTGCCCCCTTCCATGTTAGACCTGCTGGATCATCCTTTCACTGTCCAGGTTTGTTCCTTTCAATGTTAGACCCACTGGATCATCCTTTCACTGTCCAGGTTTGTTCCCTTCCATGTTAGACCTGCTGGATCATCCTTTCACTGTCCAGGTTTGCTCCCTTCCATGCTAGACCTGCTGGATCATTCTTTCACTGTCCAGGTTTGTTCCCTTCCATGTTAGACCTGCTGGATCATCCTTTCACTGTCCAGGTTTACTCCCTTCCATGTTAGACCTGCTGGATCATCCTTTCACTGTCCAGGTTTGTTCGCTTCCATGTTAGACCTACTGTATCATCCTTTCACTGTCCAGGTTTGTTCCCTTTAATGTTAGACCTGCTGGTTCATCCTTTCACTGTCCAGGTTCGTTCCTTTCAATGTTACACCTGCTGGATCATCCTTTCACTGTTCAGGTTTGTTCCCTTCCATGTTAGACCTGCTGGATCATCCTTTCACTGTCCAGGTTTGCTCCCTTCCATGTTAGACCTGCTGGATCATCCTTTCACTGTCCAGGTTTGTTCCCTTTCATGTTAGACCTGCTGGATCATCCTTTCACTGTCCAGGTTTGTTCCCTTCCATGTTAGACCTGCTGGATCATCCTTTCACTGTCCAGGTTTCTTCGCTTCCATGTTGGACCTGCTGTATCATCCTTTCACTGTCCAGGTTTGTTCCTTTCAATGTTACACCTGCTGGATCATCCTTTTACTGTCCAGGTTTATTCCCTTCCATGTTAGCCCTGCTGGATCATCCTTTCACTGTCCAGGTTTGTTCCCTTCCATGTTAGACCTGCTGGATCATCCTTTCACTGTCCAGGTTTGTTCCCTTTCATGTTAGACCTGCTGGATCATCCTTTCACTGTCCAGGTTTGTTCCCTTTCATGTGAGACCTACTGGATCATCCTTTCACTGTCCACGTTTGCTCCCTTCCAATTTAGACCTGCTGGATCATCCTTTCACTGTACAGGTTTGTTCCCTTCCATGTTAGACCTGCTGTATCATCCTTTCACTGTCCAGGTTTGTTCCCTTCCATGTTAGACCTGCTGGATCATCCTTTCACTGTCCAGGTTTGTTCCTTTCAATGTTACACCTGCTGGATCATTCTTTCACTGTCCAGGTTTGTTCCCTTCCATGTTAGACCTGCTGGATCATCCTTTCACTGTCCAGGTTTCCTCCCTTCCATGTTAGACCTGCTGGATCATCCTTTCACTGTCCAGGTTTGTTCCCCTCCATGTTAGACCTGCTGTATCATCCTTTCACTGTCGAGGTTTTCTCCCTTTCATGTTAGACATGCTGGATCATCCTTTCACTGTCCAGTTTTGTTCCCTTCCATGTTAGACCTGCTGGATCATTCTTTCACTGTCCAGGTTTGTTCCCTTCCATGTTAGACCTGCTGGATCATCCTTTCATTGTCCAGGTTTACTCCCTTCCATGTTAGACATGCTGGATCATCCTTTCACTGTCCAGGTTTGTTCCCTTCCATGTTAGACCTGCTGGATCATCCTTTCACTGTCCAGGTTTGCCCCCTTCCATGTTAGACCTGGTGGATCATCCTTTCACTGTCCAGGTTTTTTCCTTTCAATGTTAGACCTGCTGGATCATCCTTTCACTGTCCAGGTTTGTTCCCTTCCATGTTAGACCTGCTGGATCATCCTTTCACTGTCCAGGTTTGCTCCCTTCCATGTTAGACCTGCTGGATCATCCTTTCACAGTCCAGGTTTGTTCCCTTTCATGTTAGACCTGCTGGATCATCGTTTCACTGTCCAGGTTTGTTCCCTTCCATGTTAGACCTGCTGGATCATCCGTCACTGTCCAGGTTTGTTCGCTTCCATGTTAGACCTGCTGTATCATCCTTTCACTGTCCAGGTTTGTTCCCTTCCATGTTAGACCTGCTGTATCATCCTTTCACTGTCCAGGTTTGTTCCCTTCCATGTTAGACCTGCTGGATCATCCTTTCACTGTCCAGGTTTGTTCCTTTCAATGTTACACCTGCTGGATCATCCTTTCACTGTCCAGGTTTGTTCCCTTCCATGTTAGACCTGCTGGATCATCCTTTCACTGTCCAGGTTTCCTCCCTTCCATGTTAGACCTGCTGGATCATCCTTTCACTGTCCAGGTTTGTTCCCCTCCATGTTAGACCTGCTGTATCATCCTTTCACTGTCCAGGTTTGTTCCCTTCCATGTTAGACCTGCTGGATCATCCTTTCACTGTCCAGGTTTGTTCCCTTCCATGTTAGAGCTGCTGTATCATCCTTTCACTGTCCAGGTTTGTTCCCTTCCATGTTAGACCTGCTGGATCATCGTTTCACTGTCCAGGTTTTCTTCATTTCATGTCAGACCTGCTGGATCATCCTTTCATTGTCCAGGTTTGTTCCCTTCCATGTTAGTCCTGCTGGATCATCCTTTCACTGTCCAGGTTTGCTCCCTTCCATGTTAGACCTGCTGTATCATCCTTTCACTGTCCATGTTTGTTCCCTTCCATGTTAGACCTGCTGGATCATCCTTTCACTGTCCAGGTTTGCCCCCTTCCATGTTAGACCTGGTGGATCATCCTTTCACTGTCCAGGTTTTTTCCTTTCAATGTTAGACCTGCTGTATCATCCTTTCACTGTCCAGGTTTGTTCTTTTCCATGTTTGACCTGCTGGATCATCCTTTCACTGTCCAGGTTTGTTCCCTTTCTTGTTAGACCTGCTGGATAATCCTTTCACTGTCCAGGTTTGTTCCCTTCCATGTTAGACCTGCTGGATCATCCTTTCACTGTCCAGGTTTGCTCCCTTCCACGTTAGTCCTGCTGGATCATCCTTTCACTGTCCAGGTTTGTTCCCTTTCATGTTAGACATGCTGGATCATCCTTTCACTGTCCAGGATTGTTCCCTTTCATGTGAGACCTACTGGATCATCCTTTCACTGTCCACGTTTGCTCCCTTCCATGTTAGACCTGCTGGATCATCCTTTCACTGTCCAGGTTTGTTCCCTTCCATGTTGGACCTGCTGTATCATCCTTTCACTGTCCAGGTTTGTTCCCTTCCATGTTAGACCTGCTGTATCATCCTTTCACTGTCCAGGTTTGTTCCCTTCCATGTTAGACCTGCTAGATCATCGTTTCAATGTCCAGGTTTTCTCCCTTTCATGTTAGACCTGCTGGATCATACTTTCACTGTCCAGGTTTGTTCCCTTCCATGTTAGTCCTGCTGGATCATCCTTTCACTGTCCAGGTTTGCTCCCTTCCATGTTAGACCTGCTGTATCATCCTTTCACTGTCCAGGTTTGTTCCCTTCCATGTTAGACCTGCTGGATCATCCTTTATCTGTCCAGGTTTACTACCTTCCATGTTAGACCTGCTGGATCATCCTTTCACTGTCCAGGTTTGCCCTCTTCCATGTTAGACCTGCTGGATCATCATTTCACTGTCCAGGTTTGTTCCTTTCAATGTTAGTCCTGCTGGATCATCCTTTCACTGTCCAGGTTTGCTCCCTTACATGTTAGACCTGCTGGATCATCCTTTCACTGTCCAGGTTTGCCCCCTTCGATGTTAGACCTGCTGGATCATCCTTTCACTGTCCAGGTTTGTTCCTTTCAATGTTAGTCCTGCTGGATCATCCTTTCACTGTCCAGGTTTGCTCCCTTACATGTTAGACCTGCTGGATCATCCTTTCACTGTCCAGGTTTGTTCGCTTCTATGTTAGACCTGCTGTATCATCCTTTCACTGTCCAGGTTTGTTCCCTTTCATGTTAGACCTGCTGGTTCATCCTTTCACTGTCCAGGTTTGTTCCTTTCAATGTTACACCTGCTGGATCATCCTTTCTCTGTCCAGGTTTGTTCCCTTCCATGTTAGACCAGCTGGATCATCCTTTCACTGTCCAGGTTTGCTCCCTTCCATGTTAGACCTGCTGGATCATCCTTTCACTGTCCAGGTTTGTTCCCTTTCATGTTAGACCTGCTGGATCATCCTTTTACTGTCCAGGTTTGTTCCCTTCCATGTTAGACCTGCTGGATCATCCTTTCACTGTACAGGTTTGTTCGCTTCCATGTTAGACCTGCTGTATCATCCTTTCACTGTCCAGGTTTGTTCGCCTCCATGTTAGATCTGCTGTATCATCCTTTCACTGTCCAGGTTTGTTCCCTTCCATGTTAGACCTGCTGGATCATCCTTTCACTGTCCAGGTTTGTTCCCTTCCATGTTAGACCTGCTGTATCATCCTTTCACTGTCCAGGTTTGTTCCCTTCCATGTTAGACCTGCTGGATCATCGTTTCACTGTCCAGGTTTTATCCCTTTCATGTTAGACCCTCTGGATCATCCTTTCATTGTCCAGGTTTGTTCCCTTCCATGTTAGTCCTGCTTGATCATCCTTTCACTGCCCAGGTTTGCTCCCTTCCATGTTAGACCTGCTGTGTCATCCTTTCACTGTCCAGGTTTGTTCCCTTCCATGTTAGACCTGCTGGATCATCCTTTCACTGTCCAGGTTTACTACCTTCCATGTTAGACCTGCTGGATCATGCTTTCACTGTCCAGGTTTGCCCCCTTCGATGTTAGACCTGCTGGATCATCCTTTCACTGTCCAGGTTTGTTCCTTTCAATGTTAGACCTGCTGGATCATCCTTTCACTGTCCAGGTTTGTTCCCTTCCATGTTAAACCTGCTGGATCATCCTTTCACTCTCCTGGTTTGTTCCCTTTCATGTTAGACGTGCTGGATCATCCTTTCACTGTCCAGGTTTGTTCACTTTGATGTGAGACCTGCTGGATCATCCTTTCACTGTCCAGGTTTTTTCCCTTCCATGTTAGACCTGCTGTATCATCCTTTCACTGTCCAGGTTTGTTCCCTTCCATGTTAGACCTGCTGGAACATCCTTTCACTGTCCAGGTTTGCTCTCTTCCATGTTAGACCTGCTGGATCATCCTTTCACTGTCCAGATTTGTTCCTTTCAATGTTACACCTGCTGGATCATCCTTTCACTGTCCAGGTTTGTTGCCTTCCATGTTAGACCTGCTGGATCATCCTTTCACTGTCCAGGGTTGCTCCCTTCCATGTTAGACCTGCTGGATCATCCTTTCACTGTCCAGGTTTGTTCCCTTCCATGTTAGACCTGCTGGATCATCCTTTCACAGTCCAGGTTTACTCCCTTGCATGTTAGACCTGCTGGATCATCCTTTCACTGTCCAGGTTTGTTCCCTTGCATGTTAGACCTGCTGTATCATCATTTCACTGTCCAGGTTTGCTCCCTTCCATGTTAGACCTGCTGGATCATCCTTTCACTGTCCAGGTTTGCTCCCTTCCATGTTAGACCTGCTGGATCATCCTTTCACTGTCCAGGTTTCTTCGCTTCCATGTTAGACCTGCTGTATCATCCTTTCACTGTCCAGGTTTGTTCCCTTTCATGTTAGACCTGCTGGTTCATCCTTTCACTGTCCAGGTTTGTTCCTTTCAATGTTACACCTGCTGGATCATCCTTTTACTGTCCAGGTTTGTTCCCTTCCATGTTAGACCTGCTGGATCATCCTTTCACTGTCCAGGTTTGCTCCCTTCCATGTTAGACCTGCTGGATCATCCTTTCACAGTCCAGGTTTGTTCCCTTTCATGTTAGACCTGCTGGATCATCCTTTCACTGTCCAGGTTTGTTCCCTTCCATGTTTGACCTGCTGGATCATCCGTCACTGTCCAGGTTTGTTCGCTTCCATGTTAGACCTGCTGTATCATCCTTTCACTGTCCAGGTTTGTTCCCTTCCATGTTAGACCTGCTGTATCATCCTTTCACTGTCCAGGTTTGTTCCCTTCCATGTTAGACCTGCTGGATCATCCTTTCACTGTCCAGGTTTGTTCCTTTCAATGTTACACCTGCTGGATCATTCTTTCACTGTCCAGGTTTGTTCCCTTCCATGTTAGACCTGCTGGATCATCCTTTCACTGTCCAGGTTTCCTCCCTTCCATGTTAGACCTGCTGGATCATCCTTTCACTGTCCAGGTTTGTTCCCCTCCATGTTAGACCTGCTGTATCATCCTTTCACTGTCCAGGTTTTTTCCCTTCCATGTTAGACCTGCTGGATCATCGTTTCACTGTCCATGTTTTCTCCATTTCATGTCAGACCTGCTGGATCATCCTTTCATTGTCCAGGTTTGTTCCCTTCCATGTTAGTCCTGCTGGATCATCCTTTCACTGTCCAGGTTTGCTCCCTTCCATGTTAGACCTGCTGGATCATCCTTTCACTGTCCAGGTTTGTTCCCTTCCATGTTAGACCTGCTGGATCATCCTTTCACTGTCCAGGTTTACTACCTTCCATGTTAGACCTGCTGGATCATCCTTTCACTGTCCAGGTTTGCCCCCTTCCATGTTAGACCTGGTGGATCATCCTTTCACTGTCCAGGTTTTTTCCTTTCAATGTTAGACCTGCTGGATCATCCTTTCACTGTCCAGGTTTGTTCTTTTCCATGTGAGACCTGCTGGATCATCCTTTCACTGTCCAGGTTTGCTCCCTTCCATGTTAGACATGCTGGATCATCCTTTCACTGTCCAGGTTTGTTCGCTTCCATGTTAGACCTGCTGTATCATCCTTTCACTGTCCAGGTTTGTTCCCTTCCATGTTAGACCTGCTGTATCATCCTTTCACTGTCCAGGTTTGTTCCCTTCCATGTTAGACCTGCTGTATCATCCTTTCACTGTCCAGGTTTGTTCCCTTCCATGTTAGACCTGCTGTATCATCCTTTCACTGTCCAGGTTTGTTCCTTTCAATGTTACACCTGCTGGATCATCCTTTCACTGTCCAGGTTTGTTCCCTTCCATGTTAGACCTGCTGTATCATCCTTTCACTGTCCAGGTTTGCTCCCTTCCATGTTAGACCTGCTGGATCATCCTTTCACTGTCCAGGTTTGTTCCCTTCCATGTTAGACCTGCTGGATCTTCCTTTCACTGTCCAGGTTTACTCCCTTCCATGTTAGACCTGCTGGATCATCCTTTCACTGTCCAGGTTTGTTCCCTTGCATGTTAGACCTGCTGTATCATCCTTTCACTGTCCAGGTTTGCTCCCTTCCATGTTAGACCTGCTGGATCATCCTTTCACTGTCCAGGTTTGCTCCCTTCCATGTTAGACCTGCTGGATCATCCTTTCACTGTCCAGGTTTGTTCCCTTGCATGTTAGACCTGCTGGATCATCCTTCACTGTCCAGGTTTGCTCCCTTCCATGTTAGACCTGCTGGATCACCCTTTCACTGTCCAGGTTTGTTCCCTTCCATGTTAGACCTGCTGGATCATCCTTTCACTGTCCAGGTTTATTCCCTTTCATGTTAGACCTGCTGGAACATCCTTTCACTGTCCAGGTTTGTTCCTTTCAATTTACACCTGCTGGATCCTCCTTTCACTGTCCAGGTTTGTTCCCTTCCATGTTAGACCTGCTGTATCATCCTTTCACTGTCCAGGTTTGCTCCCTTCCATGTTAGACCTGCTGGATCATCCTTTCACTGTCCAGGTTTGTTCCCTTTCTTGTTAGACCTGCTGGATAATCCTTTCACTGTCCAGGTTTGTTCCCTTCCATGTTAGACCTGCTGGATCATCCTTTCACTGTCCTGGTTTGCTCCCTTCCACGTTAGTCCTGCTGGATCATCCTTTCACTGTCCAGGTTTGTTCCCTTTCATGTTAGACATGCTGGATCATCCTTTCACTGTCCAGGTTTGCTCCCTTCCATGTTAGACCTGCTGGATCATCCTTTCACTGTCCAGGTTTGTTCCCTTTCATGTTAGACCTGCTGGATCATCCTTTCACTGTCCAGGTTTGTTCCCTTCCATGTTAGACCTGCTGTATCATCCTTTCACTGTCCAGGTTTGTTCCCTTCCATGTTAGACCTGCTGGATCATCCTTTCACTGTCCAGGTTTACTACCTTCCATGTTAGACCTGCTGGATCATCCTTTCACTGTCCAGGTTTGTTCCCTTTCATGTGAGACCTACTGGATCATCCTTTCACTGTCCAGGTTTGCTCCCTTCCATGTTAGACCTGCTTGATCATCCTTTCACTGTCCAGGATGGTTCCCTTCCATGTTAGACCTGCTGTATCATCCTTTCAATGTCCAGGTTTGTTCCCTTCCATGTTAGACCTTCTGGATCATCGTTTCACTGTCGAGGTTTTCTCCCTTTCATGTTAGACATGCTGGATCATCCTTTCACTGTCCAGTTTTGTTCCCTTCCATGTTAGACCTGCTGGATCATCCTTTCACTGTCCAGGTTTGCTCCCTTCCATGTTAGACCTGCTGGATCATCCTTTCACTGTCCAGGTTTGTTCCCTTCCATGTTAGTCCTGTTGGATCATCCTTTCACTGTCCAGGTTTGCTCCCTTCCATGTTAGACCTGCTGTATCATCCTTTCACTGTCCAGGTTTGCCCCCTTCCATGTTAGACTTGCTGGATCATCCTTTCACTGTCCAGGTTTGTTCCTTTCAATGTTAGACCTACTGGATCATCCTTTCACTGTCCAGGTTTGTTCCCTTCCATGTTAGACCTGCTGGATCATCCTTTCACTGTCCAGGTTTGCTCCCTTCCATGTTAGACCTGCTGGATCATTCTTTCACTGTCCAGGTTTGTTCCCTTCCATGTTAGACCTGCTGGATCATCCTTTCACTGTCCAGGTTTACTCCCTTCCATGTTAGACCTGCTGGATCATCCTTTCACTGTCCAGGTTTGTTCGCTTCCCTGTTAGACCTACTGTATCATCCTTTCACTGTCCAGGTTTGTTCTCTTTAATGTTAGACCTGCTGGTTCATCCTTTCACTGTCCAGGTTTGTTCCTTTCAATGTTACACATGCTGGATCATCCTTTCACTGTTCAGGTTTGTTCCCTTCCATGTTAGACCTGCTGGATCATCCTTTCACTGTCCAGGTTTGCTCCCTTCCATGTTAGACCTGCTGGATCATCCTTTCACTGTCCAGGTTTGTTCCCTTTCATGTTAGACCTGCTGGATCATCCTTTCACTGTCCAGGTTTGTTCCCTTCCATGTTAGACCTGCTGGATCATCCTTTCACTGTCCAGGTTTGTTACCTTCCATGTTAGACCTGCTGGATCATCCTTTCACTGTCCAGGTTTGTTCCCTTCCATGTTAGACCTGCTGTATCATCCTTTCACTGTCCAGGTTTGTTCCCTTTAATGTTAGACCTGCTGGTTCATCCTTTCACTGTCCAGATTTGTTCCTTTCAATGTTACACCTGCTGGATCATCCTTTCACTGTCCAGGTTTGTTCCCTTCCATGTTAGACCTGCTGGATCATTCTTTCACTGTCCAGGTTTGTTCCCTTCCATGTTAGACCTGCTGGATCATCCTTTCACTGTCCAGGTTTACTCCCTTCCATGTTAGACCTGCTGGATCATCCTTTCACTGTCCAGGTTTGTTCGCTTCCATGTTAGACCTGCTGGATCATCCTTTCACTGTCCAGGTTTACTCCCTTCCATGTTAGACCTGCTGGATCATCCTTTCACTGTCCAGGTTTGTTCGCTTCCATGTTAGACCTACTGTATCATCCTTTCACTGTCCAGGTTTGTTCCCTTTAATGTTAGACCTGCTGGTTCATCCTTTCACTGTCCAGGTTTGTTCCTTTCAATGTTACACCTGCTGGATCATCCTTTCACTGTTCAGGTTTGTTCCCTTCCATGTTAGACCTGCTGGATCATCCTTTCACTGTCCAGGTTTGCTCCCTTCCATGTTAGACCTGCTGGATCATCCTTTCACTGTCCAGGTTTGTTCCCTTTCATGTTAGACCTGCTGGATCATCCTTTCACTGTCCAGGTTTGTTCCCTTCCATGTTAGACCTGCTGGATCATCCTTTCACTGTCCAGGTTTGTTCGCTTCGATGTTAGACCTGGTGTATCAACCTTTCACTGTCCAGGTTTGTTCCCTTCCATGTTACACCTGCTGGATCATCCTTTCACTGTCCAGGTTTGTTCCCTTCCATGTTAAACCTGCTGGATCATCGTTTCACTGTCCAGGTTTTCTCCCTTTCATGTTAGACCTGCTGGATCATCCTTTCATTGTCCAGGTTTGTTCCCTTCCATGTTAGTCCTGCTGGATCATCCTTTCACAGTCCAGGTTTACTCCCTTCCATGTTAGACCTGCTGTATCATCCTTTCACTGTCCAGGTTTGTTCCCTTCCATGTTAGACCTGCTGGATCATCCTTTCACTGTCCAGGTTTACTAGCTTCCATGTTGGACCTGCTGGATCATCCTTTCACTGTCCAGGTTTGCCCCCTTCCATGTTAGACCTGCTGGATCATGCTTCACTGTCCAGGTTTGTTCCTTTCAATGTTAGACCTGCTGGATCATGCTTTCACTGTCCAGGTTTGTTCCCTTCCATGTTAGACCTCCTGGATCATCCTTTCACTGTCCAGGTTTGCTCCCTTCCATGTTAGACATGCTGGATCATCCTTTCACTGTCCAGGTTTGTTCCCTTCCATGTTAGACCTGCTGGATCATCCTTTCACTGTTCAGGTTTACTCCCATCCATGTTAGACCTGCTGGATCATCCTTTCACTGTCCAGGTTTGTTCGCTTCCATGTTAGACCTGCTGTATCATCCTTTCACTGTCCAGGTTTGTTCCCTTCCATGTTACACCTGCTGTATCATCCTTTCACTGTCCAGGTTTGTTCCCTTCCATGTTAGACCTGCTGTATCATCCTTTCACTGTTCAGGTTTGTTCCCTTCCATGTTAGACCTGCTGTATCATCCTTTCACTGTCCAGGTTTGTTCCCTTCCATGTTAGACCTTTTGGATCATCCTTTCACTGTCCAGGTTTGCTCCCTTCCATGTTAGACCTGCTGGATCATCCTTTCACTGTCCAGGTTTGTTCCTATCAATGTTACACCTGCTGGATCATCCTTTCACTGTCCAGGTTTGTTCCCTTCCATGTTAGACCTGCTGGATCACCCTTGCACTGTCCAGGTTTGCTCCCTTCCATGTTAGACCTGTTGGATCATCCTTTCACTGTCCTGGTTTGTTCCCTTCCATGTTAGACCTGCTGGATCATCCTTTCACTGTCCAGGTTTACTCGCTTCCATGTTAGACCTGCTGGATCATCCTTTCACTGTCCAGGTTTGTTCGCTTCCATGTTAGACCTGCTGGATCATCCTTTCACTGTCCAGGTTTGTTCCCTTCCATGTTAGACCTGCTGTATCATCCTTTCACTGTCCAGGTTTGTTCCCTTTAATGTTAGACCTGCTGGTTCATCCTTTCACTGTCCAGGTTTGTTCCGTTCAATGTTACACCTGCTGGATCATCCTTTCACTGTCCAGGTTTGTTCCCTTCCATGTTAGACCTGCTGGATCATCCTTTCACTGTCCAGGTTTGCTCCCTTCCATGTTAGACCTGCTGGATCATCCTTTCACTGTCCAGGTTTGTTCCCTTTCATGTTAGACCTGCTGGATCATCCTTTCACTGTCCAGGTTTGTTCCCTTCCATGTTAGACCTGCTGGATCATCCTTTCACTGTCCAGGTTTGTTCGCTTCGATGTTAGACCTGCTGTATCATCCTTTCACTGTCCAGGTTTGTTCCCTTCCATGTTAGACCTGCTGGATCATCCTTTCACTGTCCAGGTTTGTTCCTTTCAATGTTACACCTGCTGGATCATCCTTTCACTGTCCAGGTTTGTTCCCTTCCATGTTAGACCTGCTGGATCATCCTTTCACTGTCCAGGTTTGCTCCCTTCCATGTTAGACCTGCTGGATCATTCTTTCACTGTCCAGGTTTGTTCCCCTCCATGTTAGACCTGCTGTATCATCCTTTCACTGTCCAAGTTTGTTCCCTTCCATGTTAGATCTGCTGGATCATCCTTTCACTGTCCAGGTTTGTTCCCTTCCATGTTAGACCTGCTGGATCATCCTTTCACTGTCCAGGTTTGTTCCCTTCCATGTTAGACCTGCTGGATCATCCTTTCACTGTCCAGGATTGTTCCCTTTCATGTTAGACCTGCTGGATCATCCTTTCACTGTCCAGGTTTGTTCCCTTTGATGTGAGACCTACTGGATCATCCTTTCACTGTCCAGGTTTGCTCCCTTCCATGTTAGACCTGCTGGATCATCCTTTCACTGTCCAGGTTGGTTCCCTTCCATGTTAGACCTGCTGTATCATCCTTTCAATGTCCAGGTTTGTTCCCTTTCATGTTAGACCTTCTGGATCATCGTTTCACTGTCCAGGTTTTCTCCCTTTCATGTTAGACATGCTGGATCATCCTTTCACTGTCCAGTTTTGTTCCCTTCCATGTTAGACCTGCTGGATCATCCTTTCACTGTCCAGGTTTGCTCCCTTCCATGTTAGACCTGCTGTATCATCCTTTCACTGTCCAGGTTTGTTCCCTTCCATGTTAGACCTGCTGGATCATCCTTTCTCTGTCCAGGTTTACTATCTTCCATGTTAGACCTGCTGGATCATCCTTTCACTGTCCAGGTTTGCCCCCTTCCATGTTAGACCTGCTGGACCATCCTTTCACTGTCCAGGTTTGTTCCTTTCAATGTTAGACCTGCTGGATCATACTTTCACTGTCCAGGTTTGTTCCCTTCCATGTTAGACCTGCTGGATCATCCTTTCACTGTCCAGGTTTGCACCCTTCCATGTTAGACCTGCTGGATCATTCTTTCACTGTCCAGGTTTGTTCCCTTCCATGTTAGACCTGCTGGATCATCATTTCACTGTCCAGGTTTACTCCCTTCCATGTTAGACCTGCTGGATCATCCTTTCACTGTCCAGGTTTCTTCGCTTCCATGTTAGACCTGCTGTATCATCCTTTCACTGTCGAGGTTTGTTCCCTTTCATGTTAGACCTGCTGGTTCACCCTTTCACTGTCCAGGTTTGTTCCTTTCAATGTTACACCTGCTGGATCATCCTTTTACTGTCCAGGTTTGTTCCCTTCCATGTTAGACCTGCTGGATCATCCTTTCACTGTCCAGGTTTGCTCCCTTCCATGTTAGACCTGCTGGATCATCCATTCACAGTCCAGGTTTGTTCCCTTTCATGTTAGACCTGCTGTATCATCCTTTCACTGTCCAGGTTTGTTCCCTTCCATGTTAGACCTGCTGTATCATCCTTTCACTGTCCAGGTTTGTTCCCTTCCATGTTAGACCTGCTGGATCATCCTTTCACTGTCCAGGTTTGTTCCTTTCAATGTTACACCTGCTGGATCATCCTTTCACTGTCCAGGTTTGTTCCCTTCCATGTTAGACCTGCTGGATCATCCTTTCACTGTCCAGGTTTGCTCCCTTCCATGTTAGACCTGCTGGATCATCCTTTCACTGTCCAGGTTTGTTCCCCTCCATGTTAGACCTGCTGTATCATCCTTTCACTGTCCAGGTTTGTTCCCTTCCATGTTAGACCTGCTGGATCATCCTTTCACTGTCCAGGTTTGTTCCCTTCCATGTTAGAGCTGCTGTATCATCCTTTCACTGTCCAGGTTTGTTCGCTTCCATGTTAGACCTGCTGTATCATCCTTTCACTGTCCAGGTTTGTTCCCTTTCATGTCAGACCTGCTGGATCATCCTTTCATTGTCCAGGTTTGTTCCCTTCCATGTTAGTCCTGCTGGATCATCCTTTCACTGTCCAGGTTTGCTCCCTTCCATGTTAGACCTGCTGTATCATCCTTTCACTGTCCAGGTTTGTTCCCTTCCATGTTAGACCTGCTGGATCATCCTTTCACTGTCCAGGTTTACTACCTTCCATGTTAGACCTGCTGGATCATCCTTTCACTGTCCAGGTTTGCCCCCTTCCATGTTAGACCTGGTGGATCATCCTTTTACTGTCCAGGTTTTTTCCTTTCAATGTTAGACCTGCTGGATCATCCTTTCACTGTCCAGGTTTGTTCTTTTCCATGTTAGACCTGCTGGATCATCCTTTCACTGTCCAGGTTTGCTCCCTTCCATGTTAGACATGCTGGATCATCCTTTCACTGTCCAGGTTTGTTCGCTTCCATGTTAGACCTGCTGTATCATCCTTTCACTGTCCAGGTTTGTTCCCTTCCATGTTAGACCTGCTGTATCATCCTTTCACTGTCCAGGTTTCTTCCCTTCCATGTTAGACCTGCTGTATCATCCTTTCACTGTCCAGGTTTGTTCCCTTCCATGTTAGACCTGCTGTATCATCCTTTCACTGTCCAGGTTTGCTCCCTTTCATGTTAGACCTGCTGGATCATCCTTTCACTGTCCAGGTTTGCTCCCTTCCATGTTCGACCTGCTGGATCATCCTTTCACTGTCCAGGTTTGTTCCTTTCAATGTTACACCTGCTGGATCCTCCTTTCACTGTCCAGGTTTGTTCCCTTCCATGTTAGACCTGCTGGATCATCCTTTCACTGTCCAGGTTTGCTCCCTTCCATGTTAGACCTGCTGGATCATTCTTTCACTGTCCAGGTTTGTTCCCTTTCATGTTAGACCTGCTGGATCATCCTTTCACTGTCCAGGTTTGTTCCCTTCCATGTTAGACCTGCTGGATCATCCTTTCACTGTCCAGGTTTGTTTGCTTCCATGTTAGACCTGCTGTATCATCCTTTCACTGTCCAGGTTTGTTCCCTTCCACGTTAGACCTGCTGTATCATCCTTTCACTGTCCAGGTTTGTTCCCTTCCATGTTAGACCTGCTGGATCATCCTTTCACTGTCCAGGTTTGTTCCTTTCAATGTTACACCTGCTGGATCATCCTTTCACTGTCCAGGTTTGTTCCTTTCCATGTTAGACCTGCTGGATCATCCTTTCACTGTCCACGTTTGCTCCCTTCCATGTTAGACCCGCTGGATCATCCTTTCAATGTCCAGGATTGTTCCCTTCCATGTTAGACCTGCTGGATCATCCTTTCACTGTCCAGGTTTACTCCCATCCATGTTAGACCTGCTGGATCATCCTTTCACTGTCCAGGTTTGTTCCCTTCCATGTTAGACCTGCTGTATCATCCTTTCACTGTCCAGGTTTGCTCCCTTCCATGTTAGACCTGCTGGATCATCCTTTCACTGTCCAGGTTTGCTCCCTTCCATGTTAGACCTGCTGGATCATCCTTTCATTGTCCAGGTTTGCTCCCTTCCATGTTAGACCTGCTGGATCATCCTTTCACTGTCCAGGTTTGCTCCCTTCCATGTTAGACCTGCTGGATCATCCTTTCACTGTCCAGGTTTGTTCCCCTCCATGTTAGACCTGCTGTATCATCCTTTCACTGTCCAGGTTTGTTCCCTTTAATGTTAGACCTGCTGGTTCATCCTTTCACTGTCCAGGTTTGTTCCTTTCAATGTTACACCTGCTGGATCATCCTTTCACTGTTCAGGTTTGTTCCCTTCCATGTTAGACCTGCTGGATCATCCTTTCACTGTCCAGGTTTGCTCCCTTCCATGTTAGACCTGCTGGATCATCCTTTCACTGTCCAGGTTTGTTCCCTTTCATGTTAGACCTGCTGGATCATCCTTTCACTGTCCAGGTTTGTTCCCTTCCATGTTAGACCTGCTGGATCATCCTTTCACTGTCCAGGTTTGTTCGCTTCGATGTTAGACCTGGTGTATCAACCTTTCACTGTCCAGGTTTGTTCCCTTCCATGTTACACCTGCTGGATCATCCTTTCACTGTCCAGGTTTGTTCCCTTCCATGTTAAACCTGCTGGATCATCGTTTCACTGTCCAGGTTTTCTCCCTTTCATGTTAGACCTGCTGGATCATCCTTTCATTGTCCAGGTTTGTTCCCTTCCATGTTAGTCCTGCTGGATCATCCTTTCACAGTCCAGGTTTACTCCCTTCCATGTTAGACCTGCTGTATCATCCTTTCACTGTCCAGGTTTGTTCCCTTCCATGTTAGACCTGCTGGATCATCCTTTCACTGTCCAGGTTTACTAGCTTCCATGTTGGACCTGCTGGATCATCCTTTCACTGTCCAGGTTTGCCCCCTTCCATGTTAGACCTGCTGGATCATGCTTCACTGTCCAGGTTTGTTCCTTTCAATGTTAGACCTGCTGGATCATGCTTTCACTGTCCAGGTTTGTTCCCTTCCATGTTAGACCTCCTGGATCATCCTTTCACTGTCCAGGTTTGCTCCCTTCCATGTTAGACATGCTGGATCATCCTTTCACTGTCCAGGTTTGTTCCCTTCCATGTTAGACCTGCTGGATCATCCTTTCACTGTTCAGGTTTACTCCCATCCATGTTAGACCTGCTGGATCATCCTTTCACTGTCCAGGTTTGTTCGCTTCCATGTTAGACCTGCTGTATCATCCTTTCACTGTCCAGGTTTGTTCCCTTCCATGTTACACCTGCTGTATCATCCTTTCACTGTCCAGGTTTGTTCCCTTCCATGTTAGACCTGCTGTATCATCCTTTCACTGTTCAGGTTTGTTCCCTTCCATGTTAGACCTGCTGTATCATCCTTTCACTGTCCAGGTTTGTTCCCTTCCATGTTAGACCTTTTGGATCATCCTTTCACTGTCCAGGTTTGCTCCCTTCCATGTTAGACCTGCTGGATCATCCTTTCACTGTCCAGGTTTGTTCCTATCAATGTTACACCTGCTGGATCATCCTTTCACTGTCCAGGTTTGTTCCCTTCCATGTTAGACCTGCTGGATCACCCTTGCACTGTCCAGGTTTGCTCCCTTCCATGTTAGACCTGTTGGATCATCCTTTCACTGTCCTGGTTTGTTCCCTTCCATGTTAGACCTGCTGGATCATCCTTTCACTGTCCAGGTTTACTCGCTTCCATGTTAGACCTGCTGGATCATCCTTTCACTGTCCAGGTTTGTTCGCTTCCATGTTAGACCTGCTGGATCATCCTTTCACTGTCCAGGTTTGTTCCCTTCCATGTTAGACCTGCTGTATCATCCTTTCACTGTCCAGGTTTGTTCCCTTTAATGTTAGACCTGCTGGTTCATCCTTTCACTGTCCAGGTTTGTTCCGTTCAATGTTACACCTGCTGGATCATCCTTTCACTGTCCAGGTTTGTTCCCTTCCATGTTAGACCTGCTGGATCATCCTTTCACTGTCCAGGTTTGCTCCCTTCCATGTTAGACCTGCTGGATCATCCTTTCACTGTCCAGGTTTGTTCCCTTTCATGTTAGACCTGCTGGATCATCCTTTCACTGTCCAGGTTTGTTCCCTTCCATGTTAGACCTGCTGGATCATCCTTTCACTGTCCAGGTTTGTTCGCTTCGATGTTAGACCTGCTGTATCATCCTTTCACTGTCCAGGTTTGTTCCCTTCCATGTTAGACCTGCTGGATCATCCTTTCACTGTCCAGGTTTGTTCCTTTCAATGTTACACCTGCTGGATCATCCTTTCACTGTCCAGGTTTGTTCCCTTCCATGTTAGACCTGCTGGATCATCCTTTCACTGTCCAGGTTTGCTCCCTTCCATGTTAGACCTGCTGGATCATTCTTTCACTGTCCAGGTTTGTTCCCCTCCATGTTAGACCTGCTGTATCATCCTTTCACTGTCCAAGTTTGTTCCCTTCCATGTTAGATCTGCTGGATCATCCTTTCACTGTCCAGGTTTGTTCCCTTCCATGTTAGACCTGCTGGATCATCCTTTCACTGTCCAGGTTTGTTCCCTTCCATGTTAGACCTGCTGGATCATCCTTTCACTGTCCAGGATTGTTCCCTTTCATGTTAGACCTGCTGGATCATCCTTTCACTGTCCAGGTTTGTTCCCTTTGATGTGAGACCTACTGGATCATCCTTTCACTGTCCAGGTTTGCTCCCTTCCATGTTAGACCTGCTGGATCATCCTTTCACTGTCCAGGTTGGTTCCCTTCCATGTTAGACCTGCTGTATCATCCTTTCAATGTCCAGGTTTGTTCCCTTTCATGTTAGACCTTCTGGATCATCGTTTCACTGTCCAGGTTTTCTCCCTTTCATGTTAGACATGCTGGATCATCCTTTCACTGTCCAGTTTTGTTCCCTTCCATGTTAGACCTGCTGGATCATCCTTTCACTGTCCAGGTTTGCTCCCTTCCATGTTAGACCTGCTGTATCATCCTTTCACTGTCCAGGTTTGTTCCCTTCCATGTTAGACCTGCTGGATCATCCTTTCTCTGTCCAGGTTTACTATCTTCCATGTTAGACCTGCTGGATCATCCTTTCACTGTCCAGGTTTGCCCCCTTCCATGTTAGACCTGCTGGACCATCCTTTCACTGTCCAGGTTTGTTCCTTTCAATGTTAGACCTGCTGGATCATACTTTCACTGTCCAGGTTTGTTCCCTTCCATGTTAGACCTGCTGGATCATCCTTTCACTGTCCAGGTTTGCACCCTTCCATGTTAGACCTGCTGGATCATTCTTTCACTGTCCAGGTTTGTTCCCTTCCATGTTAGACCTGCTGGATCATCATTTCACTGTCCAGGTTTACTCCCTTCCATGTTAGACCTGCTGGATCATCCTTTCACTGTCCAGGTTTCTTCGCTTCCATGTTAGACCTGCTGTATCATCCTTTCACTGTCGAGGTTTGTTCCCTTTCATGTTAGACCTGCTGGTTCACCCTTTCACTGTCCAGGTTTGTTCCTTTCAATGTTACACCTGCTGGATCATCCTTTTACTGTCCAGGTTTGTTCCCTTCCATGTTAGACCTGCTGGATCATCCTTTCACTGTCCAGGTTTGCTCCCTTCCATGTTAGACCTGCTGGATCATCCATTCACAGTCCAGGTTTGTTCCCTTTCATGTTAGACCTGCTGTATCATCCTTTCACTGTCCAGGTTTGTTCCCTTCCATGTTAGACCTGCTGTATCATCCTTTCACTGTCCAGGTTTGTTCCCTTCCATGTTAGACCTGCTGGATCATCCTTTCACTGTCCAGGTTTGTTCCTTTCAATGTTACACCTGCTGGATCATCCTTTCACTGTCCAGGTTTGTTCCCTTCCATGTTAGACCTGCTGGATCATCCTTTCACTGTCCAGGTTTGCTCCCTTCCATGTTAGACCTGCTGGATCATCCTTTCACTGTCCAGGTTTGTTCCCCTCCATGTTAGACCTGCTGTATCATCCTTTCACTGTCCAGGTTTGTTCCCTTCCATGTTAGACCTGCTGGATCATCCTTTCACTGTCCAGGTTTGTTCCCTTCCATGTTAGAGCTGCTGTATCATCCTTTCACTGTCCAGGTTTGTTCGCTTCCATGTTAGACCTGCTGTATCATCCTTTCACTGTCCAGGTTTGTTCCCTTTCATGTCAGACCTGCTGGATCATCCTTTCATTGTCCAGGTTTGTTCCCTTCCATGTTAGTCCTGCTGGATCATCCTTTCACTGTCCAGGTTTGCTCCCTTCCATGTTAGACCTGCTGTATCATCCTTTCACTGTCCAGGTTTGTTCCCTTCCATGTTAGACCTGCTGGATCATCCTTTCACTGTCCAGGTTTACTACCTTCCATGTTAGACCTGCTGGATCATCCTTTCACTGTCCAGGTTTGCCCCCTTCCATGTTAGACCTGGTGGATCATCCTTTTACTGTCCAGGTTTTTTCCTTTCAATGTTAGACCTGCTGGATCATCCTTTCACTGTCCAGGTTTGTTCTTTTCCATGTTAGACCTGCTGGATCATCCTTTCACTGTCCAGGTTTGCTCCCTTCCATGTTAGACATGCTGGATCATCCTTTCACTGTCCAGGTTTGTTCGCTTCCATGTTAGACCTGCTGTATCATCCTTTCACTGTCCAGGTTTGTTCCCTTCCATGTTAGACCTGCTGTATCATCCTTTCACTGTCCAGGTTTCTTCCCTTCCATGTTAGACCTGCTGTATCATCCTTTCACTGTCCAGGTTTGTTCCCTTCCATGTTAGACCTGCTGTATCATCCTTTCACTGTCCAGGTTTGCTCCCTTTCATGTTAGACCTGCTGGATCATCCTTTCACTGTCCAGGTTTGCTCCCTTCCATGTTCGACCTGCTGGATCATCCTTTCACTGTCCAGGTTTGTTCCTTTCAATGTTACACCTGCTGGATCCTCCTTTCACTGTCCAGGTTTGTTCCCTTCCATGTTAGACCTGCTGGATCATCCTTTCACTGTCCAGGTTTGCTCCCTTCCATGTTAGACCTGCTGGATCATTCTTTCACTGTCCAGGTTTGTTCCCTTTCATGTTAGACCTGCTGGATCATCCTTTCACTGTCCAGGTTTGTTCCCTTCCATGTTAGACCTGCTGGATCATCCTTTCACTGTCCAGGTTTGTTTGCTTCCATGTTAGACCTGCTGTATCATCCTTTCACTGTCCAGGTTTGTTCCCTTCCACGTTAGACCTGCTGTATCATCCTTTCACTGTCCAGGTTTGTTCCCTTCCATGTTAGACCTGCTGGATCATCCTTTCACTGTCCAGGTTTGTTCCTTTCAATGTTACACCTGCTGGATCATCCTTTCACTGTCCAGGTTTGTTCCTTTCCATGTTAGACCTGCTGGATCATCCTTTCACTGTCCACGTTTGCTCCCTTCCATGTTAGACCCGCTGGATCATCCTTTCAATGTCCAGGATTGTTCCCTTCCATGTTAGACCTGCTGGATCATCCTTTCACTGTCCAGGTTTACTCCCATCCATGTTAGACCTGCTGGATCATCCTTTCACTGTCCAGGTTTGTTCCCTTCCATGTTAGACCTGCTGTATCATCCTTTCACTGTCCAGGTTTGCTCCCTTCCATGTTAGACCTGCTGGATCATCCTTTCACTGTCCAGGTTTGCTCCCTTCCATGTTAGACCTGCTGGATCATCCTTTCATTGTCCAGGTTTGCTCCCTTCCATGTTAGACCTGCTGGATCATCCTTTCACTGTCCAGGTTTGCTCCCTTCCATGTTAGACCTGCTGGATCATCCTTTCACTGTCCAGGTTTGTTCCCCTCCATGTTAGACCTGCTGTATCATCCTTTCACTGTCCAGGTTTGTTCCCTTCCATGTTAGACCTGCTGGATCATCCTTTCACTGTCCAGGTTTGTTCCCTTCCATGTTAGAGCTGCTGTATCATCCTTTCACTGTCCAGGTTTGTTCGCTTCCATGTTAGACCTGCTGTATCATCCTTTCACTGTCCAGGTTTGTTCCCTTTCATGTCAGACCTGCTGGATCATCCTTTCATTGTCCAGGTTTGTTCCCTTCCATGTTAGTCCTGCTGGATCATCCTTTCACTGTCCAGGTTTGCTCCCTTCCATGTTAGACCTGCTGTATCATCCTTTCACTGTCCAGGTTTGTTCCCTTCCATGTTAGACCTGCTGGATCATCCTTTCACTGTCCAGGTTTACTACCTTCCATGTTAGACCTGCTGGATCATCCTTTCACTGTCCAGGTTTGCCCCCTTCCATGTTAGACCTGGTGGATCATCCTTTTACTGTCCAGGTTTTTTCCTTTCAATGTTAGACCTGCTGGATCATCCTTTCACTGTCCAGGTTTGTTCTTTTCCATGTTAGACCTGCTGGATCATCCTTTCACTGTCCAGGTTTGCTCCCTTCCATGTTAGACATGCTGGATCATCCTTTCACTGTCCAGGTTTGTTCGCTTCCATGTTAGACCTGCTGTATCATCCTTTCACTGTCCAGGTTTGTTCCCTTCCATGTTAGACCTGCTGTATCATCCTTTCACTGTCCAGGTTTCTTCCCTTCCATGTTAGACCTGCTGTATCATCCTTTCACTGTCCAGGTTTGTTCCCTTCCATGTTAGACCTGCTGTATCATCCTTTCACTGTCCAGGTTTGCTCCCTTTCATGTTAGACCTGCTGGATCATCCTTTCACTGTCCAGGTTTGCTCCCTTCCATGTTCGACCTGCTGGATCATCCTTTCACTGTCCAGGTTTGTTCCTTTCAATGTTACACCTGCTGGATCCTCCTTTCACTGTCCAGGTTTGTTCCCTTCCATGTTAGACCTGCTGGATCATCCTTTCACTGTCCAGGTTTGCTCCCTTCCATGTTAGACCTGCTGGATCATTCTTTCACTGTCCAGGTTTGTTCCCTTTCATGTTAGACCTGCTGGATCATCCTTTCACTGTCCAGGTTTGTTCCCTTCCATGTTAGACCTGCTGGATCATCCTTTCACTGTCCAGGTTTGTTTGCTTCCATGTTAGACCTGCTGTATCATCCTTTCACTGTCCAGGTTTGTTCCCTTCCACGTTAGACCTGCTGTATCATCCTTTCACTGTCCAGGTTTGTTCCCTTCCATGTTAGACCTGCTGGATCATCCTTTCACTGTCCAGGTTTGTTCCTTTCAATGTTACACCTGCTGGATCATCCTTTCACTGTCCAGGTTTGTTCCTTTCCATGTTAGACCTGCTGGATCATCCTTTCACTGTCCACGTTTGCTCCCTTCCATGTTAGACCCGCTGGATCATCCTTTCAATGTCCAGGATTGTTCCCTTCCATGTTAGACCTGCTGGATCATCCTTTCACTGTCCAGGTTTGTTCCCTTCCATGTTAGACCTGCTGGATCATCCTTTCACTGTCCAGGTTTGTTCCCTTCCATGTTAGACCTGCTGTATCATCCTTTCACTGTCCAGGTTTGCTCCCTTCCATGTTAGACCTGCTGGATCATCCTTTCACTGTCCAGGTTTGCTCCCTTCCATGTTAGACCTGCTGGATCATCCTTTCACTGTCCAGGTTTGCTCCCTTCCATGTTAGACCTGCTGGATCATCCTTTCACTGTCCAGGTTTGTTCCCTTCCATGTTAGACCTGCTGGATCATCCTTTCACTGTCCAGGTTTGCTCCCTTCCATGTTAGACCTGCTGGATCATCCTTTCACTGTCCAGGTTTGTTCCCCTCCATGTTAGACCTGCTGTATCATCCTTTCACTGTCCAGGTTTGTTCCCTTCCATGTTAGACCTGCTGGATCATCCTTTCACTGTCCAGGTTTGTTCCCTTCCATGTTAGAGCTGCTGTATCATCCTTTCACTGTCCAGGTTTGTTCGCTTCCATGTTAGACCTGCTGTATCATCCTTTCACTGTCCAGGTTTGTTCCCTTTCATGTCAGACCTGCTGGATCATCCTTTCATTGTCCAGGTTTGTTCCCTTCCATGTTAGTCCTGCTGGATCATCCTTTCACTGTCCAGGTTTGCTCCCTTGCATGTTAGACCTGCTGTATCATCCTTTCACTGTCCAGGTTTGTTCCCTTCCATGTTAGACCTGCTGGATCATCCTTTCACTGTCCAGGTTTACTACCTTCCATGTTAGACCTGCTGGATCATCCTTTCACTGTCCAGGTTTGCCCCCTTCCATGTTAGACCTGGTGGATCATCCTTTCACTGTCCAGGTTTTTTCCTTTCAATGTTAGACCTGCTGGATCATCCTTTCACTGTCCAGGTTTGTTCTTTTCCATGTTAGACCTGCTGGATCATCCTTTCACTGTCCAGGTTTGCTCCCTTCCATGTTAGACATGCTGGATCATCCTTTCACTGTCCAGGTTTGTTCGCTTCCATGTTAGACCTGCTGTATCATCCTTTCACTGTCCAGGTTTGTTCCCTTCCATGTTAGACCTGCTGTATCATCCTTTCACTGTACAGGTTTGCTCCCTTCCATGTTAGACCTGCTGGATCATCCTTTCACTGTCCAGGTTTGTGCCCTTCCATGTTAGACCTGCTGTATCATCCTTTCACTGTCCAGGTTTGCTCCCTTCCATGTTAGACCTGCTGGATCATCCTTTCACTGTCCAGGTTTGCTCCCTTCCATGTTAGACCTGCTGGATCATCCTTTCACTGTCCAGGTTTGTTCCCTTGCATGTTAGACCTGCTGGATCACCCTTTCACTGTCCAAGTTTGCTCCCTTCCATGTTAGACCTGCTGGATCACCCTTTCACTGTCCAGGTTTGTTCCCTTTCATGTTAGACCTGCTGGATCATCCTTTCACTGTCCAGGTTTGTTCCTTTCAATGTTACACCTGCTGGATCCTCCTTTCACTGTCCAGATTTGTTCCCTTCCATGTTAGACCTGCTGGATCATCCTTTCACTGTCCAGGTTTGCTCCCTTCCATGTTAGACCTGCTGGATCATCCTTTCACTGTCCAGGTTTGTTCCTTTTCATGTTTGACCTGCTGGATCATCCTTTCACTGTCCAGGTTTGTTCCCTTCCATGTTAGACCTGCTGGATCATCCTTTCACTGTCCAGGTTTGTTCGCTTCCATGTTAGACCTGCTGTATCATCCTTTCACTGTCCAGGTTTGTTCCCTTTCATGTCAGACCTGCTGGATCATCCTTTCATTGTCCAGGTTTGTTCCCTTCCATGTTAGTCCTGCTGGATCATCCTTTCACTGTCCAGGTTTGCTCCCTTCCATGTTAGACCTGCTGTATCATCCTTTCACTGTCCAGGTTTGTTCCCTTCCATGTTAGACCTGCTGGATCATCCTTTCACTGTCCAGGTTTACTACCTTCCATGTTAGACCTGCTGGATCATCCTTTCACTGTCCAGGTTTGCCCCCTTCCATGTTAGACCTGGTGGATCATCCTTTTACTGTCCAGGTTTTTTCCTTTCAATGTTAGACCTGCTGGATCATCCTTTCACTGTCCAGGTTTGTTCTTTTCCATGTTAGACCTGCTGGATCATCCTTTCACTGTCCAGGTTTGCTCCCTTCCATGTTAGACATGCTGGATCATCCTTTCACTGTCCAGGTTTGTTCGCTTCCATGTTAGACCTGCTGTATCATCCTTTCACTGTCCAGGTTTGTTCCCTTCCATGTTAGACCTGCTGTATCATCCTTTCACTGTCCAGGTTTCTTCCCTTCCATGTTAGACCTGCTGTATCATCCTTTCACTGTCCAGGTTTGTTCCCTTCCATGTTAGACCTGCTGTATCATCCTTTCACTGTCCAGGTTTGCTCCCTTTCATGTTAGACCTGCTGGATCATCCTTTCACTGTCCAGGTTTGCTCCCTTCCATGTTCGACCTGCTGGATCATCCTTTCACTGTCCAGGTTTGTTCCTTTCAATGTTACACCTGCTGGATCCTCCTTTCACTGTCCAGGTTTGTTCCCTTCCATGTTAGACCTGCTGGATCATCCTTTCACTGTCCAGGTTTGCTCCCTTCCATGTTAGACCTGCTGGATCATTCTTTCACTGTCCAGGTTTGTTCCCTTTCATGTTAGACCTGCTGGATCATCCTTTCACTGTCCAGGTTTGTTCCCTTCCATGTTAGACCTGCTGGATCATCCTTTCACTGTCCAGGTTTGTTTGCTTCCATGTTAGACCTGCTGTATCATCCTTTCACTGTCCAGGTTTGTTCCCTTCCACGTTAGACCTGCTGTATCATCCTTTCACTGTCCAGGTTTGTTCCCTTCCATGTTAGACCTGCTGGATCATCCTTTCACTGTCCAGGTTTGTTCCTTTCAATGTTACACCTGCTGGATCATCCTTTCACTGTCCAGGTTTGTTCCTTTCCATGTTAGACCTGCTGGATCATCCTTTCACTGTCCACGTTTGCTCCCTTCCATGTTAGACCCGCTGGATCATCCTTTCAATGTCCAGGATTGTTCCCTTCCATGTTAGACCTGCTGGATCATCCTTTCACTGTCCAGGTTTACTCCCATCCATGTTAGACCTGCTGGATCATCCTTTCACTGTCCAGGTTTGTTCCCTTCCATGTTAGACCTGCTGTATCATCCTTTCACTGTCCAGGTTTGCTCCCTTCCATGTTAGACCTGCTGGATCATCCTTTCACTGTCCAGGTTTGCTCCCTTCCATGTTAGACCTGCTGGATCATCCTTTCACTGTCCAGGTTTGCTCCCTTCCATGTTAGACCTGCTGGATCATCCTTTCACTGTCCAGGTTTGTTCCCTTCCATGTTAGACCTGCTGGATCATCCTTTCACTGTCCAGGTTTGCTCCCTTCCATGTTAGACCTGCTGGATCATCCTTTCACTGTCCAGGTTTGTTCCCCTCCATGTTAGACCTGCTGTATCATCCTTTCACTGTCCAGGTTTGTTCCCTTCCATGTTAGACCTGCTGGATCATCCTTTCACTGTCCAGGTTTGTTCCCTTCCATGTTAGAGCTGCTGTATCATCCTTTCACTGTCCAGGTTTGTTCGCTTCCATGTTAGACCTGCTGTATCATCCTTTCACTGTCCAGGTTTGTTCCCTTTCATGGCAGACCTGCTGGATCATCCTTTCATTGTCCAGGTTTGTTCCCTTCCATGTTAGTCCTGCTGGATCATCCTTTCACTGTCCAGTTTTGCTCCCTTGCATGTTAGACCTGCTGTATCATCCTTTCACTGTCCAGGTTTGTTCCCTTCCATGTTAGACCTGCTGGATCATCATTTCACTGTCCAGGTTTACTACCTTCCATGTTAGACCTGCTGGATCATCCTTTCACTGTCCAGGTTTGCCCCCTTCCATGTTAGACCTGGTGGATCATCCTTTCACTGTCCAGGTTTTTTCCTTTCAATGTTAGACCTGCTGGATCATCCTTTCACTGTCCAGGTTTGTTCTTTTCAATGTTAGACCTGCTGGATCATCCTTTCACTGTCCAGGTTTGCTCCCTTCCATGTTAGACATGCTGGATCATCCTTTCACTGTCCAGGTTTGTTCGCTTCCATGTTAGACCTGCTGTATCATCCTTTCACTGTCCAGGTTTGTTCCCTTCCATGTTAGACCTGCTGTATCATCCTTTCACTGTACAGGTTTGCTCCCTTCCATGTTAGACCTGCTGGATCATCCTTTCACTGTCCAGGTTTGTGCCCTTCCATGTTAGACCTGCTGTATCATCCTTTCACTGTCCAGGTTTGCTCCCTTCCATGTTAGACCTGCTGGATCATCCTTTCACTGTCCAGGTTTGCTCCCTTCCATGTTAGACCTGCTGGATCATCCTTTCACTGTCCAGGTTTGTTCCCTTGCATGTTAGACCTGCTGGATCACCCTTTCACTGTCCAAGTTTGCTCCCTTCCATGTTAGACCTGCTGGATCACCCTTTCACTGTCCAGGTTTGTTCCCTTCCATGCTAGACCAGCTGGATCATCCTTTCACTGTCCAGGTTTGTTCCCTTTCATGTTAGACCTGCTGGATCATCCTTTCACTGTCCAGGTTTGTTCCTTTCAATGTTACACCTGCTGGATCCTCCTTTCACTGTCCAGATTTGTTCCCTTCCATGTTAGACCTGCTGGATCATCCTTTCACTGTCCAGGTTTGCTCCCTTCCATGTTAGACCTGCTGGATCATCCTTTCACTGTCCAGGTTTGTTCCTTTTCATGTTTGACCTGCTGGATCATCCTTTCACTGTCCAGGTTTGTTCCCTTCCATGTTAGACCTGCTGGATCATCCTTTCACTGTCCAGGTTTGCTCCCTTGTATGTTAGACCTGCTGGATCATCCTTCACAGTCCAGGTTTGCTCCCTTCCATGTTAGACCTGCTGGATCACCGTTTCACTGTCCAGGTTTGTTCCCTTCCATGTTAGACCTGCTGGATCATCCTTTCACTGTCCAGGTTTGTTCCCTTTCATGTTAGACCTGCTGGATCATCCTTTCACTGTCCAGGTTTGTTCCTTTCAATGTTACACCTGCTGGATCCTCCTTTCACTGTCCAGGTTTGTTCCCTTCCATGTTAGACCTGCTTGATCATCCTTTCACTGTCCAGGTTTGCTCCCTTCCATGTTAGACCTGCTGGATCATCCTTTCACTGTCCAGGTTTGTTCCCTTGCATGTTAGACCTGCTGGATCATCCTTCACTGTCCAGGTTTGCTCCCTTCCATGTTAGACCTGCTGGATCACCCTTTCACTGTCCAGGTTTGTTCCCTTCCATGCTAGACCTGCTGGATCATCCTTTCACTGTCCAGGTTTGTTCCCTTTCATGTTAGACCTGCTGGATCATCCTTTCACTGTCCAGGTTTGCCCCCTTCCATGTTAGACCTGCTGGATCATCCTTTCACTGTCCAGGTTTGTTCCTTTCAATGTTAGACCTACTGGATCATCCTTTCACTGTCCAGGTTTGTTCCCTTCCATGTTAGACCTGCTGGATCATCCTTTCACTGTCCAGGTTTGCTCCCTTCCATGCTAGACCTGCTGGATCATTCTTTCACTGTCCAGGTTTGTTCCCTTCCATGTTAGACCTGCTGGATCATCCTTTCACTGTCCAGGTTTACTCCCTTCCATGTTAGACCTGCTGGATCATCCTTTCACTGTCCAGGTTTGTTCGCTTCCATGTTAGACCTACTGTATCATCCTTTCACTGTCCAGGTTTGTTCCCTTTAATGTTAGACCTGCTGGTTCATCCTTTCACTGTCCAGGTTTGTTCCTTTCAATGTTACACCTGCTGGATCATCCTTTCACTGTTCAGGTTTGTTCCCTTCCATGTTAGACCTGCTGGATCATCCTTTCACTGTCCAGGTTTGCTCCCTTCCATGTTAGACCTGCTGGATCATCCTTTCACTGTCCAGGTTTGTTCCCTTTCATGTTAGACCTGCTGGATCATCCTTTCACTGTCCAGGTTTGTTCCCTTACATGTTAGACCTGCTGGATCATCCTTTCACTGTCCAGGTTTCTTCGCTTCCATGTTGGACCTGCTGTATCATCCTTTCACTGTCCAGGTTTGTTCCCTTTCATGTTAGACCTGCTGGTTCATCCTTTCACTGTCCAGGTTTGTTCCTTTCAATGTTACACCTGCTGGATCATCCTTTTACTGTCCAGGTTTGTTCCCTTCCATGTTAGACCTGCTGGATCATCCTTTCACTGTCCAGGTTTGCTCCCTTCCATGTTACACCTGCTGGATTCTCCTTTCACTGTCCAGATTTGTTCCCTTCCATGTTAGACCTGCTGGATCATCCTTTCACTGTCCAGGTTTGCTCCCTTCCATGTTAGACCTGCTGGATCATCCTTTCACTGTCCAGGTTTGTTCCTTTTCATGTTTGACCTGCTGGATCATCCTTTCACTGTCCAGGTTTGTTCCCTTCCATGTTAGACCTGCTGGATCATCCTTTCACTGTCCAGGTTTGCTCCCTTGTATGTTAGACCTGCTGGATCATCCTTCACAGTCCAGGTTTGCTCCCTTCCATGTTAGACCTGCTGGATCACCGTTTCACTGTCCAGGTTTGTTCCCTTCCATGTTAGACCTGCTGGATCATCCTTTCACTGTCCAGGTTTGTTCCCTTTCATGTTAGACCTGCTGGATCATCCTTTCACTGTCCAGGTTTGTTCCTTTCAATGTTACACCTGCTGGATCCTCCTTTCACTGTCCAGGTTTGTTCCCTTCCATGTTAGACCTGCTTGATCATCCTTTCACTGTCCAGGTTTGCTCCCTTCCATGTTAGACCTGCTGGATCATCCTTTCACTGTCCAGGTTTGTTCCCTTGCATGTTAGACCTGCTGGATCATCCTTCACTGTCCAGGTTTGCTCCCTTCCATGTTAGACCTGCTGGATCACCCTTTCACTGTCCAGGTTTGTTCCCTTCCATGCTAGACCTGCTGGATCATCCTTTCACTGTCCAGGTTTGTTCCCTTTCATGTTAGACCTGCTGGATCATCCTTTCACTGTCCAGGTTTGCCCCCTTCCATGTTAGACCTGCTGGATCATCCTTTCACTGTCCAGGTTTGTTCCTTTCAATGTTAGACCTACTGGATCATCCTTTCACTGTCCAGGTTTGTTCCCTTCCATGTTAGACCTGCTGGATCATCCTTTCACTGTCCAGGTTTGCTCCCTTCCATGCTAGACCTGCTGGATCATTCTTTCACTGTCCAGGTTTGTTCCCTTCCATGTTAGACCTGCTGGATCATCCTTTCACTGTCCAGGTTTACTCCCTTCCATGTTAGACCTGCTGGATCATCCTTTCACTGTCCAGGTTTGTTCGCTTCCATGTTAGACCTACTGTATCATCCTTTCACTGTCCAGGTTTGTTCCCTTTAATGTTAGACCTGCTGGTTCATCCTTTCACTGTCCAGGTTTGTTCCTTTCAATGTTACACCTGCTGGATCATCCTTTCACTGTTCAGGTTTGTTCCCTTCCATGTTAGACCTGCTGGATCATCCTTTCACTGTCCAGGTTTGCTCCCTTCCATGTTAGACCTGCTGGATCATCCTTTCACTGTCCAGGTTTGTTCCCTTTCATGTTAGACCTGCTGGATCATCCTTTCACTGTCCAGGTTTGTTCCCTTACATGTTAGACCTGCTGGATCATCCTTTCACTGTCCAGGTTTCTTCGCTTCCATGTTGGACCTGCTGTATCATACTTTCACTGTCCAGGTTTGTTCCCTTTCATGTTAGACCTGCTGGTTCATCCTTTCACTGTCCAGGTTTGTTCCTTTCAATGTTACACCTGCTGGATCATCCTTTTACTGTCCAGGTTTGTTCCCTTCCATGTTAGACCTGCTGGATCATCCTTTCACTGTCCAGGTTTGCTCCCTTCCATGTTAGACCTGCTGGATCATCCTTTCACAGTCCAGGTTTGTTCCCTTTCATGTTAGACCTGCTGGATCATCCTTTCACTGTCCAGGTTTGTTCCCTTCCATGTTAGACCTGCTGGATCATCCGTCACTGTCAAGGTTTGTTCGCTTCCATGTTAGACCTGCTGTATCATCCTTTCACTGTCCAGGTTTGTTCCCTTCCATGTTAGACCTGCTGTATCATCCTTTCACTGTCCAGGTTTGTTCCCTTCCATGTTAGACCTGCTGGATCATCCTTTCACTGTCCAGGTTTGTTCCTTTCAATGTTACACCTGCTGGATCATCCTTTCACTGTCCAGGTTTGTTCCCTTCCATGTTAGACCTGCTGGATCATCCTTTCACTGTCCAGGTTTCCTCCCTTCCATGTTAGACCTGCTGGATCATCCTTTCACTGTCCAGGTTTGTTCCCTTTCATGTCAGACCTGCTGGATCATCCTTTCATTGTCCAGGTTTGTTCCCTTCCATGTTAGTCCTGCTGGATCATCCTTTCACTGTCCAGGTTTGCTCCCTTGCATGTTAGACCTGCTGTATCATCCTTTCACTGTCCAGGTTTGTTCCCTTCCATGTTAGACCTGCTGGATCATCCTTTCACTGTCCAGGTTTACTACCTTCCATGTTAGACCTGCTGGATCATCCTTTCACTGTCCAGGTTTGCCCCCTTCCATGTTAGACCTGGTGGATCATCCTTTCACTGTCCAGGTTTTTTCCTTTCAATGTTAGACCTGCTGGATCATCCTTTCACTGTCCAGGTTTGTTCTTTTCCATGTTAGACCTGCTGGATCATCCTTTCACTGTCCAGGTTTGCTCCCTTCCATGTTAGACATGCTGGATCATCCTTTCACTGTCCAGGTTTGTTCGCTTCCATGTTAGACCTGCTGTATCATCCTTTCACTGTCCAGGTTTGTTCCCTTCCATGTTAGACCTGCTGTATCATCTTTTCACTGTACAGGTTTGCTCCCTTCCATGTTAGACCTGCTGGATCATCCTTTCACTGTCCAGGTTTGTGCCCTTCCATGTTAGACCTGCTGTATCATCCTTTCACTGTCCAGGTTTGCTCCCTTCCATGTTAGACCTGCTGGATCATCCTTTCACTGTCCAGGTTTGCTCCCTTCCATGTTAGACCTGCTGGATCATCCTTTCACTGTCCAGGTTTGTTCCCTTGCATGTTAGACCTGCTGGATCACCCTTTCACTGTCCAAGTTTGCTCCCTTCCATGTTAGACCTGCTGGATCACCCTTTCACTGTCCAGGTTTGTTCCCTTCCATGCTAGACCAGCTGGATCATCCTTTCACTGTCCAGGTTTGCCCCCTTCCATGTTAGACCTGCTGGATCATCCTTTCACTGTCCAGGTTTGTTCCTTTCAATGTTAGACCTACTGGATCATCCTTTCACTGTCCAGGTTTGTTCCCTTCCATGTTAGACCTGCTGGATCATCCTTTCACTGTCCAGGTTTGCTCCCTTCCATGCTAGACCTGCTGGATCATTCTTTCACTGTCCAGGTTTGTTCCCTTCCATGTTAGACCTGCTGGATCATCCTTTCACTGTCCAGGTTTACTCCCTTCCATGTTAGACCTGCTGGATCATCCTTTCACTGTCCAGGTTTGTTCGCTTCCATGTTAGACCTACTGTATCATCCTTTCACTGTCCAGGTTTGTTCCCTTTAATGTTAGACCTGCTGGTTCATCCTTTCACTGTCCAGGTTTGTTCCTTTCAATGTTACACCTGCTGGATCATCCTTTCACTGTTCAGGTTTGTTCCCTTCCATGTTAGACCTGCTGGATCATCCTTTCACTGTCCAGGTTTGCTCCCTTCCATGTTAGACCTGCTGGATCATCCTTTCACTGTCCAGGTTTGTTCCCTTTCATGTTAGACCTGCTGGATCATCCTTTCACTGTCCAGGTTTGTTCCCTTACATGTTAGACCTGCTGGATCATCCTTTCACTGTCCAGGTTTCTTCGCTTCCATGTTGGACCTGCTGTATCATACTTTCACTGTCCAGGTTTGTTCCCTTTCATGTTAGACCTGCTGGTTCATCCTTTCACTGTCCAGGTTTGTTCCTTTCAATGTTACACCTGCTGGATCATCCTTTTACTGTCCAGGTTTGTTCCCTTCCATGTTAGACCTGCTGGATCATCCTTTCACTGTCCAGGTTTGCTCCCTTCCATGTTAGACCTGCTGGATCATCCTTTCACAGTCCAGGTTTGTTCCCTTTCATGTTAGACCTGCTGTATCATCCTTTCACTGTCCAGGTTTGTTCCCTTCCATGTTAGACCTGCTGGATCATCCGTCACTGTCAAGGTTTGTTCGCTTCCATGTTAGACCTGCTGTATCATCCTTTCACTGTCCAGGTTTGTTCCCTTCCATGTTAGACCTGCTGTATCATCCTTTCACTGTCCAGGTTTGTTCCCTTCCATGTTAGACCTGCTGGATCATCCTTTCACTGTCCAGGTTTGTTCCTTTCAATGTTACACCTGCTGGATCATCCTTTCACTGTCCAGGTTTGTTCCCTTCCATGTTAGACCTGCTGGATCATCCTTTCACTGTCCAGGTTTCCTCCCTTCCATGTTAGACCTGCTGGATCATCCTTTCACTGTCCAGGTTTGTTCCCTTTCATGTCAGACCTGCTGGATCATCCTTTCATTGTCCAGGTTTGTTCCCTTCCATGTTAGTCCTGCTGGATCATCCTTTCACTGTCCAGGTTTGCTCCCTTGCATGTTAGACCTGCTGTATCATCCTTTCACTGTCCAGGTTTGTTCCCTTCCATGTTAGACCTGCTGGATCATCCTTTCACTGTCCAGGTTTACTACCTTCCATGTTAGACCTGCTGGATCATCCTTTCACTGTCCAGGTTTGCCCCCTTCCATGTTAGACCTGGTGGATCATCCTTTCACTGTCCAGGTTTTTTCCTTTCAATGTTAGACCTGCTGGATCATCCTTTCACTGTCCAGGTTTGTTCTTTTCCATGTTAGACCTGCTGGATCATCCTTTCACTGTCCAGGTTTGCTCCCTTCCATGTTAGACATGCTGGATCATCCTTTCACTGTCCAGGTTTGTTCGCTTCCATGTTAGACCTGCTGTATCATCCTTTCACTGTCCAGGTTTGTTCCCTTCCATGTTAGACCTGCTGTATCATCCTTTCACTGTACAGGTTTGCTCCCTTCCATGTTAGACCTGCTGGATCATCCTTTCACTGTCCAGGTTTGTGCCCTTCCATGTTAGACCTGCTGTATCATCCTTTCACTGTCCAGGTTTGCTCCCTTCCATGTTAGACCTGCTGGATCATCCTTTCACTGTCCAGGTTTGCTCCCTTCCATGTTAGACCTGCTGGATCATCCTTTCACTGTCCAGGTTTGTTCCCTTGCATGTTAGACCTGCTGGATCACCCTTTCACTGTCCAAGTTTGCTCCCTTCCATGTTAGACCTGCTGGATCACCCTTTCACTGTCCAGGTTTGTTCCCTTCCATGCTAGACCAGCTGGATCATCCTTTCACTGTCCAGGTTTGTTCCCTTTCATGTTAGACCTGCTGGATCATCCTTTCACTGTCCAGGTTTGTTCCCTTCCATGTTAGACCTGCTGTATCATCCTTTCACTGTTCAGGTTTGTTCCCTTCCATGTTAGACCTGCTGTATCATCCTTTCACTGTCCAGGTTTGTTCCCTTCCATGTTAGACCTGTTGGATCATCCTTTCACTGTCCAGGTTTGCTCCCTTCCATGTTAGACCTGCTGGATCATCCTTTCACTGTCCAGGTTTGCTCCCTTCCATGTTAGACCTGCTGGATCATCCTTTCACTGTCCAGGTTTGTTCCTTTTCATGTTTGACCTGCTGGATCATCCTTTCACTGTCCAGGTTTGTTCCCTTCCATGTTAGACCTGCTGGATCATCCTTTCACTGTCCAGGTTTGCTCCCTTGTATGTTAGACCTGCTGGATCATCCTTCACAGTCCAGGTTTGCTCCCTTCCATGTTAGACCTGCTGGATCACCGTTTCACTGTCCAGGTTTGTTCCCTTCCATGTTAGACCTGCTGGATCATCCTTTCACTGTCCAGGTTTGTTCCCTTTCATGTTAGACCTGCTGGATCATCCTTTCACTGTCCAGGTTTGTTCCTTTCAATGTTACACCTGCTGGATCCTCCTTTCACTGTCCAGGTTTGTTCCCTTCCATGTTAGACCTGCTTGATCATCCTTTCACTGTCCAGGTTTGCTCCCTTCCATGTTAGACCTGCTGGATCATCCTTTCACTGTCCAGGTTTGTTCCCTTGCATGTTAGACCTGCTGGATCATCCTTCACTGTCCAGGTTTGCTCCCTTCCATGTTAGACCTGCTGGATCACCCTTTCACTGTCCAGGTTTGTTCCCTTCCATGCTAGACCTGCTGGATCATCCTTTCACTGTCCAGGTTTGTTCCCTTTCATGTTAGACCTGCTGGATCATCCTTTCACTGTCCAGGTTTGCCCCCTTCCATGTTAGACCTGCTGGATCATCCTTTCAATGTCCAGGTTTGTTCCTTTCAATGTTAGACCTACTGGATCATCCTTTCACTGTCCAGGTTTGTTCCCTTCCATGTTAGACCTGCTGGATCATCCTTTCACTGTCCAGGTTTGCTCCCTTCCATGCTAGACCTGCTGGATCATTCTTTCACTGTCCAGGTTTGTTCCCTTCCATGTTAGACCTGCTGGATCATCCTTTCACTGTCCAGGTTTACTCCCTTCCATGTTAGACCTGCTGGATCATCCTTTCACTGTCCAGGTTTGTTCGCTTCCATGTTAGACCTACTGTATCATCCTTTCACTGTCCAGGTTTGTTCCCTTTAATGTTAGACCTGCTGGTTCATCCTTTCACTGTCCAGGTTTGTTCCTTTCAATGTTACACCTGCTGGATCATCCTTTCACTGTTCAGGTTTGTTCCCTTCCATGTTAGACCTGCTGGATCATCCTTTCACTGTCCAGGTTTGCTCCCTTCCATGTTAGACCTGCTGGATCATCCTTTCACTGTCCAGGTTTGTTCCCTTTCATGTTAGACCTGCTGGATCATCCTTTCACTGTCCAGGTTTGTTCCCTTACATGTTAGACCTGCTGGATCATCCTTTCACTGTCCAGGTTTCTTCGCTTCCATGTTGGACCTGCTGTATCATCCTTTCACTGTCCAGGTTTGTTCCTTTCAATGTTACACCTGCTGGATCATCCTTTCACTGTTCAGGTTTGTTCCCTTCCATGTTAGACCTGCTGGATCATCCTTTCACTGTCCAGGTTTGTTCCTTTCAATGTTACACCTGCTGGATCATCCTTTTACTGTCCAGGTTTGTTCCCTTCCATGTTAGACCTGCTGGATCATCCTTTCACTGTCCAGGTTTGCTCCCTTCCATGTTAGACCTGCTGGATCATCCGTCACTGTCAAGGTTTGTTCGCTTCCATGTTAGACCTGCTGTATCATCCTTTCACTGTCCAGGTTTGTTCCCTTCCATGTTAGACCTGCTGTATCATCCTTTCACTGTCCAGGTTTGTTCCCTTCCATGTTAGACCTGCTGGATCATCCTTTCACTGTCCAGGTTTGTTCCTTTCAATGTTACACCTGCTGGATCATCCTTTCACTGTCCAGGTTTGTTCCCTTCCATGTTAGACCTGCTGGATCATCCTTTCACTGTCCAGGTTTCCTCCCTTCCATGTTAGACCTGCTGGGTCATCCTTTCACTGTCCAGGTTTGTTCCCTTTCATGTCAGACCTGCTGGATCATCCTTTCATTGTCCAGGTTTGTTCCCTTCCATGTTAGTCCTGCTGGATCATCCTTTCACTGTCCAGGTTTGCTCCCTTGCATGTTAGACCTGCTGGATCATCCTTTCACTGTCCAGGTTTACTACCTTCCTTGTTAGACCTGCTGGATCATCCTTTCACTGTCCAGGTTTGCCCCCTTCCATGTTAGACCTGGTGGATCATCCTTTCACTGTCCAGGTTTTTTCCTTTCAATGTTAGACCTGCTGGATCATCCTTTCACTGTCCAGGTTTGTTCTTTTCCATGTTGGACCTGCTGGATCATCCTTTCACTGTCCAGGTTTGCTCCCTTCCATGTTAGACATGCTGGATCATCCTTTCACTGTCCAGGTTTGTTCGCTTCCATGTTAGACCTGCTGTATCATCCTTTCACTGTCCAGGTTTGTTCCCTTCCATGTTAGACCTGCTGTATCATCCTTTCACTGTACAGGTTTGCTCCCTTCCATGTTAGACCTGCTGGATCATCCTTTCACTGTCCAGGTTTGTGCCCTTCCATGTTAGACCTGCTGTATCATCCTTTCACTGTCCAGGTTTGCTCCCTTCCATGTTAGACCTGCTGGATCATCCTTTCACTGTCCAGGTTTGCTCCCTTCCATGTTAGACCTGCTGGATCATCCTTTCACTGTCCAGGTTTGTTCCCTTGCATGTTAGACCTGCTGGATCACCCTTTCACTGTCCAAGTTTGCTCCCTTCCATGTTAGACCTGCTGGATCACCCTTTCACTGTCCAGGTTTGTTCCCTTCCATGCTAGACCAGCTGGATCATCCTTTCACTGTCCAGGTTTGCCCCCTTCCATGTTAGACCTGCTGGATCATCCTTTCACTGTCCAGGTTTGTTCCTTTCAATGTTAGACCTACTGGATCATCCTTTCACTGTCCAGGTTTGTTCCCTTCCATGTTAGACCTGCTGGATCATCCTTTCACTGTCCAGGTTTGCTCCCTTCCATGCTAGACCTGCTGGATCATTCTTTCACTGTCCAGGTTTGTTCCCTTCCATGTTAGACCTGCTGGATCATCCTTTCACTGTCCAGGTTTACTCCCTTCCATGTTAGACCTGCTGGATCATCCTTTCACTGTCCAGGTTTGTTCGCTTCCATGTTAGACCTACTGTATCATCCTTTCACTGTCCAGGTTTGTTCCCTTTAATGTTAGACCTGCTGGTTCATCCTTTCACTGTCCAGGTTTGTTCCTTTCAATGTTACACCTGCTGGATCATCCTTTCACTGTTCAGGTTTGTTCCCTTCCATGTTAGACCTGCTGGATCATCCTTTCACTGTCCAGGTTTGCTCCCTTCCATGTTAGACCTGCTGGATCATCCTTTCACTGTCCAGGTTTGTTCCCTTTCATGTTAGACCTGCTGGATCATCCTTTCACTGTCCAGGTTTGTTCCCTTACATGTTAGACCTGCTGGATCATCCTTTCACTGTCCAGGTTTCTTCGCTTCCATGTTGGACCTGCTGTATCATACTTTCACTGTCCAGGTTTGTTCCCTTTCATGTTAGACCTGCTGGTTCATCCTTTCACTGTCCAGGTTTGTTCCTTTCAATGTTACACCTGCTGGATCATCCTTTTACTGTCCAGGTTTGTTCCCTTCCATGTTAGACCTGCTGGATCATCCTTTCACTGTCCAGGTTTGCTCCCTTCCATGTTAGACCTGCTGGATCATCCTTTCACAGTCCAGGTTTGTTCCCTTTCATGTTAGACCTGCTGGATCATCCTTTCACTGTCCAGGTTTGTTCCCTTCCATGTTAGACCTGCTGGATCATCCGTCACTGTCAAGGTTTGTTCGCTTCCATGTTAGACCTGCTGTATCATCCTTTCACTGTCCAGGTTTGTTCCCTTCCATGTTAGACCTGCTGTATCATCCTTTCACTGTCCAGGTTTGTTCCCTTCCATGTTAGACCTGCTGGATCATCCTTTCACTGTCCAGGTTTGTTCCTTTCAATGTTACACCTGCTGGATCATCCTTTCACTGTCCAGGTTTGTTCCCTTCCATGTTAGACCTGCTGGATCATCCTTTCACTGTCCAGGTTTCCTCCCTTCCATGTTAGACCTGCTGGATCATCCTTTCACTGTCCAGGTTTGTTCCCTTTCATGTCAGACCTGCTGGATCATCCTTTCATTGTCCAGGTTTGTTCCCTTCCATGTTAGTCCTGCTGGATCATCCTTTCACTGTCCAGGTTTGCTCCCTTGCATGTTAGACCTGCTGTATCATCCTTTCACTGTCCAGGTTTGTTCCCTTCCATGTTAGACCTGCTGGATCATCCTTTCACTGTCCAGGTTTACTACCTTCCATGTTAGACCTGCTGGATCATCCTTTCACTGTCCAGGTTTGCCCCCTTCCATGTTAGACCTGGTGGATCATCCTTTCACTGTCCAGGTTTTTTCCTTTCAATGTTAGACCTGCTGGATCATCCTTTCACTGTCCAGGTTTGTTCTTTTCCATGTTAGACCTGCTGGATCATCCTTTCACTGTCCAGGTTTGCTCCCTTCCATGTTAGACATGCTGGATCATCCTTTCACTGTCCAGGTTTGTTCGCTTCCATGTTAGACCTGCTGTATCATCCTTTCACTGTCCAGGTTTGTTCCCTTCCATGTTAGACCTGCTGTATCATCCTTTCACTGTACAGGTTTGCTCCCTTCCATGTTAGACCTGCTGGATCATCCTTTCACTGTCCAGGTTTGTGCCCTTCCATGTTAGACCTGCTGTATCATCCTTTCACTGTCCAGGTTTGCTCCCTTCCATGTTAGACCTGCTGGATCATCCTTTCACTGTCCAGGTTTGCTCCCTTCCATGTTAGACCTGCTGGATCATCCTTTCACTGTCCAGGTTTGTTCCCTTGCATGTTAGACCTGCTGGATCACCCTTTCACTGTCCAAGTTTGCTCCCTTCCATGTTAGACCTGCTGGATCACCCTTTCACTGTCCAGGTTTGTTCCCTTCCATGCTAGACCAGCTGGATCATCCTTTCACTGTCCAGGTTTGTTCCCTTTCATGTTAGACCTGCTGGATCATCCTTTCACTGTCCAGGTTTGTTCCCTTCCATGTTAGACCTGCTGTATCATCCTTTCACTGTTCAGGTTTGTTCCCTTCCATGTTAGACCTGCTGTATCATCCTTTCACTGTCCAGGTTTGTTCCCTTCCATGTTAGACCTGTTGGATCATCCTTTCACTGTCCAGGTTTGCTCCCTTCCATGTTAGACCTGCTGGATCATCCTTTCACTGTCCAGGTTTGCTCCCTTCCATGTTAGACCTGCTGGATCATCCTTTCACTGTCCAGGTTTGTTCCTTTTCATGTTTGACCTGCTGGATCATCCTTTCACTGTCCAGGTTTGTTCCCTTCCATGTTAGACCTGCTGGATCATCCTTTCACTGTCCAGGTTTGCTCCCTTGTATGTTAGACCTGCTGGATCATCCTTCACAGTCCAGGTTTGCTCCCTTCCATGTTAGACCTGCTGGATCACCGTTTCACTGTCCAGGTTTGTTCCCTTCCATGTTAGACCTGCTGGATCATCCTTTCACTGTCCAGGTTTGTTCCCTTTCATGTTAGACCTGCTGGATCATCCTTTCACTGTCCAGGTTTGTTCCTTTCAATGTTACACCTGCTGGATCCTCCTTTCACTGTCCAGGTTTGTTCCCTTCCATGTTAGACCTGCTTGATCATCCTTTCACTGTCCAGGTTTGCTCCCTTCCATGTTAGACCTGCTGGATCATCCTTTCACTGTCCAGGTTTGTTCCCTTGCATGTTAGACCTGCTGGATCATCCTTCACTGTCCAGGTTTGCTCCCTTCCATGTTAGACCTGCTGGATCACCCTTTCACTGTCCAGGTTTGTTCCCTTCCATGCTAGACCTGCTGGATCATCCTTTCACTGTCCAGGTTTGTTCCCTTTCATGTTAGACCTGCTGGATCATCCTTTCACTGTCCAGGTTTGCCCCCTTCCATGTTAGACCTGCTGGATCATCCTTTCACTGTCCAGGTTTGTTCCTTTCAATGTTAGACCTACTGGATCATCCTTTCACTGTCCAGGTTTGTTCCCTTCCATGTTAGACCTGCTGGATCATCCTTTCACTGTCCAGGTTTGCTCCCTTCCATGCTAGACCTGCTGGATCATTCTTTCACTGTCCAGGTTTGTTCCCTTCCATGTTAGACCTGCTGGATCATCCTTTCACTGTCCAGGTTTACTCCCTTCCATGTTAGACCTGCTGGATCATCCTTTCACTGTCCAGGTTTGTTCGCTTCCATGTTAGACCTACTGTATCATCCTTTCACTGTCCAGGTTTGTTCCCTTTAATGTTAGACCTGCTGGTTCATCCTTTCACTGTCCAGGTTTGTTCCTTTCAATGTTACACCTGCTGGATCATCCTTTCACTGTTCAGGTTTGTTCCCTTCCATGTTAGACCTGCTGGATCATCCTTTCACTGTCCAGGTTTGCTCCCTTCCATGTTAGACCTGCTGGATCATCCTTTCACTGTCCAGGTTTGTTCCCTTTCATGTTAGACCTGCTGGATCATCCTTTCACTGTCCAGGTTTGTTCCCTTACATGTTAGACCTGCTGGATCATCCTTTCACTGTCCAGGTTTCTTCGCTTCCATGTTGGACCTGCTGTATCATCCTTTCACTGTCCAGGTTTGTTCCTTTCAATGTTACACCTGCTGGATCATCCTTTCACTGTTCAGGTTTGTTCCCTTCCATGTTAGACCTGCTGGATCATCCTTTCACTGTCCAGGTTTGTTCCTTTCAATGTTACACCTGCTGGATCATCCTTTTACTGTCCAGGTTTGTTCCCTTCCATGTTAGACCTGCTGGATCATCCTTTCACTGTCCAGGTTTGCTCCCTTCCATGTTAGACCTGCTGGATCATCCGTCACTGTCAAGGTTTGTTCGCTTCCATGTTAGACCTGCTGTATCATCCTTTCACTGTCCAGGTTTGTTCCCTTCCATGTTAGACCTGCTGTATCATCCTTTCACTGTCCAGGTTTGTTCCCTTCCATGTTAGACCTGCTGGATCATCCTTTCACTGTCCAGGTTTGTTCCTTTCAATGTTACACCTGCTGGATCATCCTTTCACTGTCCAGGTTTGTTCCCTTCCATGTTAGACCTGCTGGATCATCCTTTCACTGTCCAGGTTTCCTCCCTTCCATGTTAGACCTGCTGGGTCATCCTTTCACTGTCCAGGTTTGTTCCCTTTCATGTCAGACCTGCTGGATCATCCTTTCATTGTCCAGGTTTGTTCCCTTCCATGTTAGTCCTGCTGGATCATCCTTTCACTGTCCAGGTTTGCTCCCTTGCATGTTAGACCTGCTGGATCATCCTTTCACTGTCCAGGTTTACTACCTTCCTTGTTAGACCTGCTGGATCATCCTTTCACTGTCCAGGTTTGCCCCCTTCCATGTTAGACCTGGTGGATCATCCTTTCACTGTCCAGGTTTTTTCCTTTCAATGTTAGACCTGCTGGATCATCCTTTCACTGTCCAGGTTTGTTCTTTTCCATGTTGGACCTGCTGGATCATCCTTTCACTGTCCAGGTTTGCTCCCTTCCATGTTAGACATGCTGGATCATCCTTTCACTGTCCAGGTTTGTTCGCTTCCATGTTAGACCTGCTGTATCATCCTTTCACTGTCCAGGTTTGTTCCCTTCCATGTTAGACCTGCTGTATCATCCTTTCACTGTACAGGTTTGCTCCCTTCGATGTTAGACCTGCTGGATCATCCTTTCACTGTCCAGGTTTGTGCCCTTCCATGTTAGACCTGCTGTATCATCCTTTCACTGTCCAGGTTTGCTCCCTTCCATGTTAGACCTGCTGGATCATCCTTTCACTGTCCAGGTTTGCTCCCTTCCATGTTAGACCTGCTGGATCATCCTTTCACTGTCCAGGTTTGTTCCCTTGCATGTTAGACCTGCTGGATCACCCTTTCACTGTCCAAGTTTGCTCCCTTCCATGTTAGACCTGCTGGATCACCCTTTCACTGTCCAGGTTTGTTCCCTTCCATGCTAGACCAGCTGGATCATCCTTTCACTGTCCAGGTTTGTTCCCTTTCATGTTAGACCTGCTGGATCATCCTTTCACTGTCCAGGTTTGTTCCCTTCCATGTTAGACCTGCTGTATCATCCTTTCACTGTTCAGGTTTGTTCCCTTCCATGTTAGACCTGCTGTATCATCCTTTCACTGTCCAGGTTTGTTCCCTTCCATGTTAGACCTGTTGGATCATCCTTTCACTGTCCAGGTTGGCTCCCTTCCATGTTAGACCTGCTGGATCATCCTTTCACTGTCCAGGTTTGTTCCTATCAATGTTACACCTGCTGGATCATCCTTTCACTGTCCAGGTTTGTTCCCTTCCATGTTAGACCTGCTGGATCACCCTTGCACTGTCCAGGTATGCTCCCTTCCATGTTAGACCTGTTGGATCATCCTTTCACTGTCCTGGTTTGTTCCCTTCCATGTTAGACCTGCTGGATCATCCTTTCACTGTCCAGGTTTACTCGCTTCCATGTTAGACCTGCTGGATCATCCTTTCACTGTCCAGGTTTGTTCGCTTCCATGTTAGACCTGCTGGATCATCCTTTCACTGTCCAGGTTTGTTCCCTTCCATGTTAGACCTGCTGTATCATCCTTTCACTGTCCAGGTTTGTTCCCTTTAATGTTAGACCTGCTGGTTCATCCTTTCACTGTCCAGGTTTGTTCCGTTCAATGTTACACCTGCTGGATCATCCTTTCACTGTCCAGGTTTGTTCCCTTCCATGTTAGACCTGCTGGATCATCCTTTCACTGTCCAGGTTTGCTCCCTTCCATGTTAGACCTGCTGGATCATCCTTTCACTGTCCAGGTTTGTTCCCTTTCATGTTAGACCTGCTGGATCATCCTTTCACTGTCCAGGTTTGTTCCCTTCCATGTTAGACCTGCTGGATCATCCTTTCACTGTCCAGGTTTGTTCGCTTCGATGTTAGACCTGCTGTATCATCCTTTCACTGTCCAGGTTTGTTCCCTTCCATGTTAGACCTGCTGGATCATCCTTTCACTGTCCAGGTTTGTCCCTTTCAATGTTACACCTGCTGGATCATCCTTTCACTGTCCAGGTTTGTTCCCTTCCATGTTAGACCTGCTGGATCATCCTTTCACTGTCCAGGTTTGCTCCCTTCCATGTTAGACCTGCTGGATCATTCTTTCACTGTCCAGGTTTGTTCCCCTCCATGTTAGACCTGCTGTATCATCCTTTCACTGTCCAAGTTTGTTCCCTTCCATGTTAGACCTGCTGGATCATCCTTTCACTGTCCAGGTTTGTTCCCTTCCATGTTAGACCTGCTGGATCATCCTTTCACTGTCCAGGTTTGTTCCCTTCCATGTTAGACCTGCTGGATCATCCTTTCACTGTCCAGGATTGTTCCCTTTCATGTTAGACCTGCTGGATCATCCTTTCACTGTCCAGGTTTGTTCCCTTTGATGTGAGACCTACTGGATCATCCTTTCACTGTCCAGGTTTGCTCCCTTCCATGTTAGACCTGCTGGATCATCCTTTCACTGTCCAGGTTGGTTCCCTTCCATGTTAGACCTGCTGTATCATCCTTTCAATGTCCAGGTTTGTTCCCTTTCATGTTAGACCTTCTGGATCATCGTTTCACTGTCCAGGTTTTCTCCCTTTCATGTTAGACATGCTGGATCATCCTTTCACTGTCCAGTTTTGTTCCCTTCCATGTTAGACCTGCTGGATCATCCTTTCACTGTCCAGGTTTGCTCCCTTCCATGTTAGACCTGCTGTATCATCCTTTCACTGTCCAGGTTTGTTCCCTTCCATGTTAGACCTGCTGGATCATCCTTTCTCTGTCCAGGTTTACTATCTTCCATGTTAGACCTGCTGGATCATCCTTTCACTGTCCAGGTTTGCCCCCTTCCATGTTAGACCTGCTGGACCATCCTTTCACTGTCCAGGTTTGTTCCTTTCAATGTTAGACCTGCTGGATCATACTTTCACTGTCCAGGTTTGTTCCCTTCCATGTTAGACCTGCTGGATCATCCTTTCACTGTCCAGGTTTGCTCCCTTCCATGTTAGACCTGCTGGATCATTCTTTCACTGTCCAGGTTTGTTCCCTTCCATGTTAGACCTGCTGGATCATCATTTCACTGTCCAGGTTTACTCCCTTCCATGTTAGACCTGCTGGATCATCCTTTCACTGTCCAGGTTTCTTCGCTTCCATGTTAGACCTGCTGTATCATCCTTTCACTGTCGAGGTTTGTTCCCTTTCATGTTAGACCTGCTGGTTCACCCTTTCACTGTCCAGGTTTGTTCCTTTCAATGTTACACCTGCTGGATCATCCTTTTACTGTCCAGGTTTGTTCCCTTCCATGTTAGACCTGCTGGATCATCCTTTCACTGTCCAGGTTTGCTCCCTTCCATGTTAGACCTGCTGGATCATCCATTCACAGTCCAGGTTTGTTCCCTTTCATGTTAGACCTGCTGTATCATCCTTTCACTGTCCAGGTTTGTTCCCTTCCATGTTAGACCTGCTGTATCATCCTTTCACTGTCCAGGTTTGTTCCCTTCCATGTGAGACCTGCTGGATCATCCTTTCACTGTCCAGGTTTGTTCCTTTCAATGTTACACCTGCTGGATCATCCTTTCACTGTCCAGGTTTGTTCCCTTCCATGTTAGACCTGCTGGATCATCCTTTCACTGTCCAGGTTTGCTCCCTTCCATGTTAGACCTGCTGGATCATCCTTTCACTGTCCAGGTTTGTTCCCCTCCATGTTAGACCTGCTGTATCATCCTTTCACTGTCCAGGTTTGTTCCCTTCCATGTTAGACCTGCTGGATCATCCTTTCACTGTCCAGGTTTGTTCCCTTCCATGTTAGAGCTGCTGTATCATCCTTTCACTGTCCAGGTTTGTTCGCTTCCATGTTAGACCTGCTGTATCATCCTTTCACTGTCCAGGTTTGTTCCCTTTCATGTCAGACCTGCTGGATCATCCTTTCATTGTCCAGGTTTGTTCCCTTCCATGTTAGTCCTGCTGGATCATCCTTTCACTGTCCAGGTTTGCTCCCTTCCATGTTAGACCTGCTGTATCATCCTTTCACTGTCCAGGTTTGTTCCCTTCCATGTTAGACCTGCTGGATCATCCTTTCACTGTCCAGGTTTACTACCTTCCATGTTAGACCTGCTGGATCATCCTTTCACTGTCCAGGTTTGCCCCCTTCCATGTTAGACCTGGTGGATCATCCTTTTACTGTCCAGGTTTTTTCCTTTCAATGTTAGACCTGCTGGATCATCCTTTCACTGTCCAGGTTTGTTCTTTTCCATGTTAGACCTGCTGGATCATCCTTTCACTGTCCAGGTTTGCTCCCTTCCATGTTAGACATGCTGGATCATCCTTTCACTGTCCAGGTTTGTTCGCTTCCATGTTAGACCTGCTGTATCATCCTTTCACTGTCCAGGTTTGTTCCCTTCCATGTTAGACCTGCTGTATCATCCTTTCACTGTCCAGGTTTCTTCCCTTCCATGTTAGACCTGCTGTATCATCCTTTCACTGTCCAGGTTTGTTCCCTTCCATGTTAGACCTGCTGTATCATCCTTTCACTGTCCAGGTTTGCTCCCTTTCATGTTAGAACTGCTGGATCATCCTTTCACTGTCCAGGTTTGCTCCCTTCCATGTTCGACCTGCTGGATCATCCTTTCACTGTCCAGGTTTGTTCCTTTCAATGTTACACCTGCTGGATCCTCCTTTCACTGTCCAGGTTTGTTCCCTTCCATGTTAGACCTGCTGGATCATCCTTTCACTGTCCAGGTTTGCTCCCTTCCATGTTAGACCTGCTGGATCATTATTTCACTGTCCAGGTTTGTTCCCTTTCATGTTAGACCTGCTGGATCATCCTTTCACTGTCCAGGTTTGTTCCCTTCCATGTTAGACCTGCTGGATCATCCTTTCACTGTCCAGGTTTGTTTGCTTCCATGTTAGACCTGCTGTATCATCCTTTCACTGTCCAGGTTTGTTCCCTTCCACGTTAGACCTGCTGTATCATCCTTTCACTGTCCAGGTTTGTTCCCTTCCATGTTAGACCTGCTGGATCATCCTTTCACTGTCCAGGTTTGTTCCTTTCAATGTTACACCTGCTGGATCATCCTTTCACTGTCCAGGTTTGTTCCTTTCCATGTTAGACCTGCTGGATCATCCTTTCACTGTCCACGTTTGCTCCCTTCCATGTTAGACCTGCTGGATCATCCTTTCAATGTCCAGGATTGTTCCCTTCCATGTTAGACCTGCTGGATCATCCTTTCACTGTCCAGGTTTACTCCCATCCATGTTAGACCTGCTGGATCATCCTTTCACTGTCCAGGTTTGTTCCCTTCCATGTTAGACCTGCTGTATCATCCTTTCACTGTCCAGGTTTGCTCCCTTCCATGTTAGACCTGCTGGATCATCCTTTCACTGTCCAGGTTTGCTCCCTTCCATGTTAGACCTGCTGGATCATCCTTTCACTGTCCAGGTTTGCTCCCTTCCATGTTAGACCTGCTGGATCATCCTTTCACTGTCCAGGTTTGTTCCCTTCCATGTTAGACCTGCTGGATCATCCTTTCACTGTCCAGGTTTGCTCCCTTCCATGTTAGACCTGCTGGATCATCCTTTCACTGTCCAGGTTTGTTCCCCTCCATGTTAGACCTGCTGTATCATCCTTTCACTGTCCAGGTTTGTTCCCTTCCATGTTAGACCTGCTGGATCATCCTTTCACTGTCCAGGTTTGTTCCCTTCCATGTTAGAGCTGCTGTATCATCCTTTCACTGTCCAGGTTTGTTCGCTTCCATGTTAGACCTGCTGTATCATCCTTTCACTGTCCAGGTTTGTTCCCTTTCATGTCAGACCTGCTGGATCATCCTTTCATTGTCCAGGTTTGTTCCCTTCCATGTTAGTCCTGCTGGATCATCCTTTCACTGTCCAGGTTTGCTCCCTTGCATGTTAGACCTGCTGTATCATCCTTTCACTGTCCAGGTTTGTTCCCTTCCATGTTAGACCTGCTGGATCATCCTTTCACTGTCCAGGTTTACTACCTTCCATGTTAGACCTGCTGGATCATCCTTTCACTGTCCAGGTTTGCCCCCTTCCATGTTAGACCTGGTGGATCATCCTTTCACTGTCCAGGTTTTTTCCTTTCAATGTTAGACCTGCTGGATCATCCTTTCACTGTCCAGGTTTGTTCTTTTCCATGTGAGACCTGCTGGATCATCCTTTCACTGTCCAGGTTTGCTCCCTTCCATGTTAGACATGCTGGATCATCCTTTCACTGTCCAGGTTTGTTCGCTTCCATGTTAGACCTGCTGTATCATCCTTTCACTGTCCAGGTTTGTTCCCTTCCATGTTAGACCTGCTGTATCATCCTTTCACTGTACAGGTTTGCTCCCTTCCATGTTAGACCTGCTGGATCATCCTTTCACTGTCCAGGTTTGTGCCCTTCCATGTTAGACCTGCTGTATCATCCTTTCACTGTCCAGGTTTGCTCCCTTCCATGTTAGACCTGCTGGATCATCCTTTCACTGTCCAGGTTTGCTCCCTTCCATGTTAGACCTGCTGGATCATCCTTTAACTGTCCAGGTTTGTTCCCTTGCATGTTAGACCTGCTGGATCACCCTTTCACTGTCCAAGTTTGCTCCCTTCCATGTTAGACCTGCTGGATCACCCTTTCACTGTCCAGGTTTGTTCCCTTCCATGCTAGACCAGCTGGATCATCCTTTCACTGTCCAGGTTTGTTCCCTTTCATGTTAGACCTGCTGGATCATCCTTTCACTGTCCAGGTTTGTTCCTTTCAATGTTACACCTGCTGGATCCTCCTTTCACTGTCCAGATTTGTTCCCTTCCATGTTAGACCTGCTGGATCATCCTTTCACTGTCCAGGTTTGCTCCCTTCCATGTTAGACCTGCTGGATCATCCTTTCACTGTCCAGGTTTGTTCCTTTTCATGTTTGACCTGCTGGATCATCCTTTCACTGTCCAGGTTTGTTCCCTTCCATGTTAGACCTGCTGGATCATCCTTTCACTGTCCAGGTTTGCTCCCTTGTATGTTAGACCTGCTGGATCATCCTTCACAGTCCAGGTTTGCTCCCTTCCATGTTAGACCTGCTGGATCACCGTTTCACTGTCCAGGTTTGTTCCCTTCCATGTTAGACCTGCTGGATCATCCTTTCACTGTCCAGGTTTGTTCCCTTTCATGTTAGACCTGCTGGATCATCCTTTCACTGTCCAGGTTTGTTCCTTTCAATGTTACACCTGCTGGATCCTCCTTTCACTGTCCAGGTTTGTTCCCTTCCATGTTAGACCTGCTTGATCATCCTTTCACTGTCCAGGTTTGCTCCCTTCCATGTTAGACCTGCTGGATCATCCTTTCACTGTCCAGGTTTGTTCCCTTGCATGTTAGACCTGCTGGATCATCCTTCACTGTCCAGGTTTGCTCCCTTCCATGTTAGACCTGCTGGATCACCCTTTCACTGTCCAGGTTTGTTCCCTTCCATGCTAGACCTGCTGGATCATCCTTTCACTGTCCAGGTTTGTTCCCTTTCATGTTAGACCTGCTGGATCATCCTTTCACTGTCCAGGTTTGCCCCCTTCCATGTTAGACCTGCTGGATCATCCTTTCACTGTCCAGGTTTGTTCCTTTCAATGTTAGACCTACTGGATCATCCTTTCACTGTCCAGGTTTGATCCCTTCCATGTTAGACCTGCTGGATCATCCTTTCACTGTGCAGGTTTGCTCCCTTACATGCTAGACCTGCTGGATCATTCTTTCACTGTCCAGGTTTGTTCCCTTCCATGTTAGACCTGCTGGATCATCCTTTCACTGTCCAGGTTTACTCCCTTCCATGTTAGACCTGCTGGATCATCCTTTCACTGTCCAGGTTTGTTCGCTTCCATGTTAGACCTACTGTATCATCCTTTCACTGTCCAGGTTTGTTCCCTTTAATGTTAGACTTGCTGGTTCATCCTTTCACTGTCCAGGTTTGTTCCTTTCAATGTTACACCTGCTGGATCATCCTTTCACTGTTCAGGTTTGTTCCCTTCCATGTTAGACCTGCTGGATCATCCTTTCACTGTCCAGGTTTGCTCCCTTCCATGTTAGACCTGCTGGATCATCCTTTCACAGTCCAGGTTTGTTCCCTTTCATGTTAGACCTGCTGGATCATCCTTTCACTGTCCAGGTTTGTTCCCTTCCATGTTAGACCTGCTGGTTCATCCTTTCACTGTCCAGGTTTGTTCCTTTCAATGTTACACCTGCTGGATCATCCTTTTACTGTCCAGGTTTGTTCCCTTCCATGTTAGACCTGCTGGATCATCCTTTCACTGTCCAGGTTTGCTCCCTTCCATGTTAGACCTGCTGGATCATCCTTTCACAGTCCAGGTTTGTTCCCTTTCATGTTAGACCTGCTGGATCATCCTTTCACTGTCCAGGTTTGTTCCCTTCCATGTTAGACCTGCTGGATCATCCGTCACTGTCAAGGTTTGTTCGCTTCCATGTTAGACCTGCTGTATCATCCTTTCACTGTCCAGGTTTGTTCCCTTCCATGTTAGACCTGCTGTATCATCCTTTCACTGTCCAGGTTTGTTCCCTTCCATGTTAGACCTGCTGGATCATCCTTTCACTGTCCAGGTTTGTTCCTTTCAATGTTACACCTGCTGGATCATCCTTTCACTGTCCAGGTTTGTTCCCTTCCATGTTAGACCTGCTGGATCATCCTTTCACTGTCCAGGTTTCCTCCCTTCCATGTTAGACCTGCTGGATCATCCTTTCACTGTCCAGGTTTGTTCCCTTTCATGTCAGACCTGCTGGTTCATCCTTTCATTGTCCAGGTTTGTTCCCTTCCATGTTAGTCCTGCTGGATCATCCTTTCACTGTCCAGGTTTGCTCCCTTGCATGTTAGACCTGCTGTATCATCCTTTCACTGTCCAGGTTTGTTCCCTTCCATGTTAGACCTGCTGGATCATCCTTTCACTGTCCAGGTTTACTACCTTCCATGTTAGACCTGCTGGATCATCCTTTCACTGTCCAGGTTTGCCCCCTTCCATGTTAGACCTGGTGGATCATCCTTTCACTGTCCAGGTTTTTTCCTTTCAATGTTAGACCTGCTGGATCATCCTTTCACTGTCCAGGTTTGTTCTTTTCCATGTTAGACCTGCTGGATCATCCTTTCACTGTCCAGGTTTGCTCCCTTCCATGTTAGACATGCTGGATCATCCTTTCACTGTCCAGGTTTGTTCGCTTCCATGTTAGACCTGCTGTATCATCCTTTCACTGTCCAGGTTTGTTCCCTTCCATGTTAGACCTGCTGTATCATCCTTTCACTGTACAGGTTTGCTCCCTTCCATGTTAGACCTGCTGGATCATCCTTTCACTGTCCAGGTTTGTGCCCTTCCATGTTAGACCTGCTGTATCATCCTTTCACTGTCCAGGTTTGCTCCCTTCCATGTTAGACCTGCTGGATCATCCTTTCACTGTCCAGGTTTGCTCCCTTCCATGTTAGACCTGCTGGATCATCCTTTCACTGTCCAGGTTTGTTCCCTTGCATGTTAGACCTGCTGGATCACCCTTTCACTGTCCAAGTTTGCTCCCTTCCATGTTAGACCTGCTGGATCACCCTTTCACTGTCCAGGTTTGTTCCCTTCCATGCTAGACCAGCTGGATCATCCTTTCACTGTCCAGGTTTGTTCCCTTCCATGTTAGACCTGCTGGATCATCCTTTCACTGTCCAGGTTTGCTCCCTTCCATGTTAGACCTGCTGGATCATCCTTTCACTGTCCAGGTTTGTTCCTTTTCATGTTTGACCTGCTGGATCATCCTTTCACTGTCCAGGTTTGTTCCCTTCCATGTTAGACCTGCTGGATCATCCTTTCACTGTCCAGGTTTGCTCCCTTGTATGTTAGACCTGCTGGATCATCCTTCACAGTCCAGGTTTGCTCCCTTCCATGTTAGACCTGCTGGATCACCGTTTCACTGTCCAGGTTTGTTCCCTTCCATGTTAGACCTGCTGGATCATCCTTTCACTGTCCAGGTTTGTTCCCTTTCATGTTAGACCTGCTGGATCATCCTTTCACTGTCCAGGTTTGTTCCTTTCAATGTTACACCTGCTGGATCCTCCTTTCACTGTCCAGGTTTGTTCCCTTCCATGTTAGACCTGCTTGATCATCCTTTCACTGTCCAGGTTTGCTCCCTTCCATGTTAGACCTGCTGGATCATCCTTTCACTGTCCAGGTTTGTTCCCTTGCATGTTAGACCTGCTGGATCATCCTTCACTGTCCAGGTTTGCTCCCTTCCATGTTAGACCTGCTGGATCACCCTTTCACTGTCCAGGTTTGTTCCCTTCCATGCTAGACCTGCTGGATCATCCTTTCACTGTCCAGGTTTGTTCCCTTTCATGTTAGACCTGCTGGATCATCCTTTCACTGTCCAGGTTTGCCCCCTTCCATGTTAGACCTGCTGGATCATCCTTTCACTGTCCAGGTTTGTTCCTTTCAATGTTAGACCTACTGGATCATCCTTTCACTGTCCAGGTTTGTTCTCTTCCATGTTAGACCTGCTGGATCATCCTTTCACTGTCCAGGTTTACTCCCTTCCATGCTAGACCTGCCGGATCATTCTTTCACTGTCCAGGTTTGTTCCCTTCCATGTTAGACCTGCTGGATCATCCTTTCACTGTCCAGGTTTACTCCCTTCCATGTTAGACCTGCTGGATCATCCTTTCACTGTCCAGGTTTGTTCGCTTCCATGTTAGACCTACTGTATCATCCTTTCACTGTCCAGGTTTGTTCCCTTTAATGTTAGACCTGCTGGTTCATCCTTTCACTGTCCAGGTTTGTTCCTTTCAATCTTACACCTGCTGGATCATCCTTTCACTGTTCAGGTTTGTTCCCTTCCATGTTAGACCTGCTGGATCATCCTTTCACTGTCCAGGTTTGCTCCCTTCCATGTTAGACCTGCTGGATCATCCTTTCACTGTCCAGGTTTGTTCCCTTTCATGTTAGACCTGCTGGATCATCCTTTCACTGTCCAGGTTTGTTCCCTTACATGTTAGACCTGCTGGATCATCCTTTCACTGTCCAGGTTTCTTCGCTTCCATGTTGGACCTGCTGTATCATCCTTTCACTGTCCAGGTTTGTTCCCTTTCATGTTAGACCTGCTGGTTCATCCTTTCACTGTCCAGGTTTGTTCCTTTCAATGTTACACCTGCTGGATCATCCTTTTACTGTCCAGGTTTGTTCCCTTCCATGTTAGACCTGCTGGATCATCCTTTCACTGTCCAGGTTTGCTCCCTTCCATGTTAGACCTGCTGGATCATCCTTTCACAGTCCAGGTTTGTTCCCTTCCATGTTAGACCTGCTGGATCATCCTTTCACTGTCCAGGTTTGTTCCCTTCCATGTTAGACCTGCTGGATCATCCGTCACTGTCAAGGTTTGTTCGCTTCCATGTTAGACCTGCTGTATCATCCTTTCACTGTCCAGGTTTGTTCCCTTCCATGTTAGACCTGCTGTATCATCCTTTCACTGTCCAGGTTTGTTCCCTTCCATGTTAGACCTGCTGGATCATCCTTTCACTGTCCAGGTTTGTTCCTTTCAATGTTACACCTGCTGGATCATCCTTTCACTGTCCAGGTTTGTTCCCTTCCATGTTAGACCTGCTGGATCATCCTTTCACTGTCCAGGTTTCCTCCCTTCCATGTTAGACCTGCTGGATCATCCTTTCACTGTCCAGGTTTGTTCCCCTCCATGTTAGACCTGCTGTATCATCCTTTCACTGTCCAGGTTTGTTCCCTTCCATGTTAGACCTGCTGGATCATCCTTTCACTGTCCAGGTTTGTCCCTTCCATGTTAGAGCTGCTGTATCATCCTTTCACTGTCCAGGTTTGTTCCCTTCCATGTTAGACCTGCTGGATCATCGTTTCACTGTCCAGGTTTTCTCCATTTCATGTCAGACCTGCTGGATCATCCTTTCATTGTCCAGGTTTGTTCCCTTCCATGTTAGTCCTGCTGGATCATCCTTTCACTGTCCAGGTTTGCTCCCTTCCATGTTAGACCTGCTGTATCATCCTTTCACTGTCCAGGTTTGTTCCCTTCCATGTTAGCCCTGCTGTATCATCCTTTCACTGTCCAGGTTTGTTCCCTTCCATGTTAGACCTGCTGGATCATCCTTTCACTGTCCAGGTTTGCCCCCTTCCATGTTAGACCTGGTGGATCATCCTTTCACTGTCCAGGTTTTTTCCTTTCAATGTTAGACCTGCTGGCTCATACTTTCACTGTCCAGGTTTGTTCTTTTCCATGTTAGACCTGCTGGATCATCCTTTCAGTGTCCAGGTTTGCTCCCTTCCATGTTAGACATGCTGGATCATCCTTTCACTGTCCAGGTTTGTTCGCTTCCATGTTAGACCTGCTGTATCATCCTTTCACTGTCCAGGTTTGTTCCCTTTCTTGTTAGACCTGCTGGATAATCCTTTCACTGTCCAGGTTTGTTCCCTTCCATGTTAGACCTGCTGGATCATCCTTTCACTGTCCAGGTTTGCTCCCTTCCACGTTAGTCCTGCTGGATCATCCTTTCACTGTCCAGGTTTGTTCCCTTTCATGTTAGACATGCTGGATCATCCTTTCACTGTCCACGTTTGCTCCCTTCCATGTTAGACCTGCTGGATCATCCTTTCACTGTCCAGGTTTGTTCCCTTCCATGTTGGACCTGCTGTATCATCCTTTCAATGTCCAGGTTTGTTCCCTTTCATGTTAGACCTGCTGGATCATCCTTTCACTGTCCAGGTGTGTTCCCTTACATGTTAGACCTGCTGGATCATCCTTTCACTGTCCAGGTTTCTTCGCTTCCATGTTGGACCTGCTGTATCATCCTTTCACTGTCCAGGTTTGTTCCCTTTCATGTTAGACCTGCTGGTTCATCCTTTCACTGTCCAGGTTTGTTCCTTTCAATGTTACACCTGCTGGATCATCCTTTTACTGTCCAGGTTTGTTCCCTTCCATGTTAGACCTGCTGGATCATCCTTTCACTGTCCAGGTTTGCTCCCTTCCATGTTAGACCTGCTGGATCATCCTTTCACAGTCCAGGTTTGTTCCCTTTCATGTTAGACCTGCTGGATCATCCTTTCACTGTCCAGGTTTGTTCCCTTCCATGTTAGACCTGCTGGATCATCCGTCACTGTCAAGGTTTGTTCGCTTCCATGTTAGACCTGCTGTATCATCCTTTCACTGTCCAGGTTTGTTCCCTTCCATGTTAGACCTGCTGTATCATCCTTTCACTGTCCAGGTTTGTTCCCTTCCATGTTAGACCTGCTGGATCATCCTTTCACTGTCCAGGTTTGTTCCTTTCAATGTTACACCTGCTGGATCATCCTTTCACTGTCCAGGTTTGTTCCCTTCCATGTTAGACCTGCTGGATCATCCTTTCACTGTCCAGGTTTCCTCCCTTCCATGTTAGACCTGCTGGATCATCCTTTCACTGTCCAGGTTTGTTCCCCTCCATGTTAGACCTGCTGTATCATCCTTTCACTGTCCAGGTTTGTTCCCTTCCATGTTAGACCTGCTGGATCATCCTTTCACTGTCCAGGTTTGTTCCCTTCCATGTTAGAGCTGCTGTATCATCCTTTCACTGTCCAGGTTTGTTCCCTTCCATGTTAGACCTGCTGGATCATCGTTTCACTGTCCAGGTTTTCTCCATTTCATGTCAGACCTGCTGGATCATCCTTTCATTGTCCAGGTTTGTTCCCTTCCATGTTAGTCCTGCTGGATCATCCTTTCACTGTCCAGGTTTGCTCCCTTCCATGTTAGACCTGCTGTATCATCCTTTCACTGTCCAGGTTTGTTCCCTTCCATGTTAGCCCTGCTGTATCATCCTTTCACTGTCCAGGTTTGTTCCCTTCCATGTTAGACCTGCTGGATCATCCTTTCACTGTCCAGGTTTGCCCCCTTCCATGTTAGACCTGGTGGATCATCCTTTCACTGTCCAGGTTTTTTCCTTTCAATGTTAGACCTGCTGGATCATACTTTCACTGTCCAGGTTTGTTCTTTTCCATGTTAGACCTGCTGGATCATCCTTTCACTGTCCAGGTTTGCTCCCTTCCATGTTAGACATGCTGGATCATCCTTTCACTGTCCAGGTTTGTTCGCTTCCATGTTAGACCTGCTGTATCATCCTTTCACTGTCCAGGTTTGTTCCCTTTCTTGTTAGACCTGCTGGATAATCCTTTCACTGTCCAGGTTTGTTCCCTTCCATGTTAGACCTGCTGGATCATCCTTTCACTGTCCAGGTTTGCTCCCTTCCACGTTAGTCCTGCTGGATCATCCTTTCACTGTCCAGGTTTGTTCCCTTCCATGTTAGACCTGCTGGATCATCGTTTCACTGTCCAGGTTTTCTCCCTTTCATGTTAGACCTGCTGGATCATCCTTTCACTGTCCAGGTTTGCTCCCTTCCATGTTAGACCTGCTGGATCATCCTTTCACTCTCCAGGTTTGTTCCCCTCCATGTTAGACCTGCTGTATCATCCTTTCAGTGTCCAGGTTTGTTCCCTTCCATGTTAGACCTGCTGGATCAATCTTTCACTGTCCAGGTTTGCTCCCTTCCATGTTATACCTGCTGGATCATCCTTTCACTGTCCAGGTTTTCTCCCTTCCATGTTAGACCTGCTGGATCATCCTTTCACTGTCCAGGTTTGCTCCCTTCCATGTTAGACCTGCTGGATCATCCTTTCACTGTCAAGGTTTGCTCCCTTCCATGTTAGACCTGCTGAATCATCCTTTCACTGTCCAGGTTTGCTCCCTTACATGTTAGACCTGCTGGATCATCCTTTCCATTTCCAGGTTTGCTACCTTCCATGTTAAACCTGCTGGATCATCCTTTCACTGTGCAGGTTAGCTCCCTTCCATGTTAAACCTGCTGGATCATCCTTTCACTGTCCAGGTTTGTTCCCTTCCATGTTAGACCTGCAGGATCATCCTTTCACTGTCCAGGTTTGTTCCCTTCCATGTTAAACATGCTGGATCATCCTTTCACTGTCCAGGTTTACTCCCTTCTATGTTAGACCTGCTGGATCATCCTTTCACTGTCCAGGTTTGCTCACTTCCATCTTAGACCTGCTGGATCATCCTTTCACTGTCCAGGTATGTTCCCTTCCATGTTAAACCTGCTGGTTCATCCTTTCACTGTCCAGGTTTACTCCCTTCCATGTTAGACCTGCTGGATCATCCTTTCACTGTCCAGGTTTGCTCCCTTTCATGTTAGACCTGCTGGATCATCCTTTCACTGTCTAGGTTTGCTCCCTTCCATGTTAGACCTGCTGGATCATCAATTCACTGTCCAGGTTTGTTCCCTTCCATGTTAGACCTGCTGGATCATCCTTTCACTGTCCAGGTTTATTCCCTTCCATGTTAGACCTGCTGGATCATCCTTTCACTGTCCAGGTTTGTTCCCTTCCATGTTAGACCTGCTGGATCATCCTTTCACTGTCCAGGTTTGTTCCCTTTCATGTTAGACCTGCTGGATCATCCTTTCACTGTCCAGGTTTGTTCCCTTTCATGTGAGACCTACTGGATCATCCTTTCACTGTCCAGGTTTGCTCCCTTCCATGTTAGACCTGCTTGATCATCCTTTCACTGTCCAGGATGGTTCCCTTCCATGTTAGACCTGCTGTATCATCCTTTCAATGTCCAGGTTTGTTCCCTTCCATGTTAGACCTTCTGGATCATCGTTTCACTGTCGAGGTTTTCTCCCTTTCATGTTAGACATGCTGGATCATCCTTTCACTGTCCAGTTTTGTTCCCTTCCATGTTAGACCTGCTGGATCATCCTTTCACTGTCCAGGTTTGCTCCCTTCCATGTTAGACCTGCTGGATCATCCTTTCACTGTCCAGGTTTGTTCCCTTCCATGTTAGTCCTGCTGGATCATCCTTTCACCGTCCAGGTTTGCTCCCTTCCATGTTAGACCTGCTGTATCATCCTTTCACTGTCCAGGTTTGTTCCCTTCCATGTTAGTCCTGCTGGATCATCCTTTCACCGTCCAGGTTTGCTCCCTTCCATGTTAGACCTGCTGGATCATCCTTTCACTGTCCAGGTTTGTTCCTTTCAATGTTAGACCTACTGGATCATCCTTTCACTGTCCAGGTTTGTTCCCTTCCATGTTAGACCTGCTGGATCATCCTTTCACTGTCCAGGTTTGCTCCCTTCCATGTTAGACCTGCTGGATCATTCTTTCACTGTCCAGGTTTGTTCCCTTCCATGTTAGACCTGCTGGATCATCCTTTCACTGTCCAGGTTTACTCCCTTCCATGTTAGACCTGCTGGATCATCCTTTCACTGTCCAGGTTTGTTCGCTTCCATGTTAGACCTACTGTATCATCCTTTCACTGTCCAGGTTTGTTCCCTTTAATGTTAGACCTGCTGGTTCATCCTTTCACTGTCGAGGTTTGTTCCTTTCAATGTTACACCTGCTGGATCATCCTTTCACTGTTCAGGTTTGTTCCCTTCCATGTTAGACCTGCTGGATCATCCTTTCACTGTCCAGGTTTGCTCCCTTCCATGTTAGACCTGCTGGATCATCCTTTCACTGTCCAGGTTTGTTCCCTTTCATGTTAGACCTGCTGGATCATCCTTTCACTGTCCTGGTTTGTTCCCTTCCATGTTAGACCTGCTGGATCATCATTTCACTGTCCAGGTTTGTTACCTTCCATGTTAGACCTGCTGGATCATCCTTTCACTGTCCAGGTTTGTTCCCTTCCATGTTAGACCTTCTGTATCATCCTTTCACTGTCCAGTTTTGTTCCCTTTAATGTTAGACCTGCTGGTTCATCCTTTCACTGTCCAGGTTTGTTCCTTTCAATGTTACACCTGCTGTATCATCCTTTCACTGTCCAGGTTTGTTCCCTTCCATGTTAGACCTGCTGGATCATCCTTTCACTGCCCAGGTTTGCTCCCTTCCATGTTAGACCTGCTGGATCATCCTTTCACTGTCCAGGTTTGTTCCCTTTCATGTTAGACCTGCTGGATCATCCTTTCACTGTCCAGGTTTGTTCCCTTCCATGTTAGACCTGCTTGATCATCCTTTCACTGTCCAGGTTTGTTCGCTTCGATGTTAGACCTGCTGTATCATCCTTTCACTGTCCAGGTTTGTTCCCTTCCATGTTAGACCTGCTGGATCATCCTTTCACTGTCCAGGTTTGTTCCTTTCAATGTTACACCTGCTGGATCATCCTTTCACTGTCCAGGTTTGTTCCCTTCCATGTTAGACCTGCTGGATCATCCTTTCACTGTCCAGGTTTGCTCCCTTCCATGTTAGACCTGCTGGATCATCCTTTCACTGTCCAGGTTTGTTCCCCTCCATGTTAGACCTGGTGTATCATCCTTTCACTGTCCAGGTTTGTTCCCTTCCATGTTAGACCTGCTGGATCATCCTTTCACTGTCCAGGTTTGTTCCCTTCCATGTTAGACCTGCTGGATCATCGTTTCACTGTCCAGGTTTTCTCCCTTTCATGTTAGACCTGCTGGATCATCGTTTCATTGTCCAGGTTTGTTCCCATCCATGTTAGTCCTGCTGGATCATCCTTTCACAGTCCAGGTTTGCTCCCTTCCATGTTAGACCTGCTGTATCATCCTTTCACTGTCCAGGTTTGTTCCCTTCCATGTTAGACCTGCTGGATCATGCTTTCACTGTCCAGGTTTACTAGCTTCCATGTTGGACCTGCTGGATCATCCTTTCACTGTCCAGGTTTGCCCCCTTCCATGTTAGACCTGCTGGATCATGCTTCACTGTCCAGGTTTGTTCCTTTCAATGTTAGACCTGCTGGATTATGCTTTCACTGTCCAGGTTTGTTCCCTTCCATGTTAGACCTCCTGGATCATCCTTTCACTGTCCAGGTTTGCTCCCTTCCATGTTAGACATGCTGGATCATCCTTTCACTGTCCAGGTTTGTTCCCTTCCATGTTAGACCTGCTGGATCATCCTTTCACTGTCCAGGTTTGCTCCCTTCCATGTTAGACATGCTGGATCATCCTTTCACTGTCCAGGTTTGTTCCCTTCCATGTTAGACCTGCTGGATCATCCTTTCACTGTCCAGGTTTGTTCCCTTCCATGTTAGACCTGTTGGATCATCCTTTCACTGTCCAGGTTTGTTCGCTTCCATGTTAGACCTGCTGGATCATCCTTTCACTGTCCAGGTTTGTTCCCTTCCATGTTAGACCTGCTGTATCATCCTTTCACTGTCCAGGTTTGTTCCCTTTAATGTTAGACCTGCTGGTTCATCCTTTCACTGTCCAGGTTTGTTCCTTTCATTGTTACACCTGCTGGATCATCCTTTCACTGTCCAGGTTTGTTCCCTTCCATGTTAGACCTGCTGGATCATCCTTTCACTGTCCAGGTTTGCTCCCTTCCATGTTAGACCTGCTGGATCATCCTTTCACTGTCCAGGTTTGTTCCCTTTCATGTTAGACCTGCTGGATCATCCTTTCACTGTCCAGGTTTGTTCCCTTCCATGTTAGACCTGCTGGATCATCCTTTCACTGTCCAGGTTTGTTCGCTTCGATGTTAGACCTGCTGTATCATCCTTTCACTGTCCAGGTTTGTTCCCTTCCATGTTAGACCTGCTGGATCATCCTTTCACTGTCCAGGTTTGTTCCTTTCAATGTTACACCTGCTGGATCATCCTTTCACTGTCCAGGTTTGTTCCCTTCCATGTTAGACCTGCTGGATCATCCTTTCACTGTCCAGGTTTGCTCCCTTCCATGTTAGACCTGCTGGATCATCCTTTCACTGTCCAGGTTGTTTCCCTTCCATGTTAGACCTGCTGTATCATCCTTTCAATGTCCAGGTTTGTTCCCTTTCATGTTAGACCTTCTGGATCATCGTTTCACTGTCCAGGTTTTCTCCCTTTCATGTTAGACATGCTGGATCATCCTTTCACTGTCCAGTTTTGTTCCCTTCCATGTTAGACCTGCTGGATCATCCTTTCACTGTCCAGGTTTCCTCCCTTCCATGTTAGACCTGCTGTATCATCCTTTCACTGTCCAGGTTTGTTTCCTTCCATGTTAGACCTGCTGGATCATCCTTTCTCTGTCCAGGTTTACTATCTTCCATGTTAGAGCTGCTGGATCATCCTTTCACTGTCCAGGTTTGCCCCCTTCCATGTTAGACCTGCTGGACCATCCTTTCACTGTCCAGGTTTGTTCCTTTCAATGTTAGACCTGCTGGATCATACTTTCACTGTCCAGGTTTGTTCCCTTCCATGTTAGACCTGCTGGATCATCCTTTCACTGTCCAGGTTTGCTCCCTTCCATGTTAGACCTGCTGGATCATTCTTTCACTGTCCAGGTTTGTTCCCTTCCATGTTAGACCTGCTGGATCATCATTTCACTGTCCAGGTTTACTCCCTACCATGTTAGACCTGCTGGATCATCCTTTCACTGTCCAGGTTTCTTCGCTTCCATGTTAGACCTGCTGTATCATCCTTTCACTGTCGAGGTTTGTTCCCTTTCATGTTAGACCTGCTGGTTCATCCTTTCACTGTCCAGGTTCGTTCCTTTCAATGTTACACCTGCTGGATCATCCTTTTACTGTCCAGGTTTGTTCCCTTCCATGTTAGACCTGCTGGATCATCCTTTCACTGTCCAGGTTTGCTCCCTTCCATGTTAGACCTGCTGGATCATCCATTCACAGTCCAGGTTTGTTCCCTTCCATGTTAGACCTGCTGTATCATCCTTTCACTGTCCAGGTTTGTTCCCTTCCATGTGAGACCTGCTGGATCATCCTTTCACTGTCCAGGTTTGTTCCTTTCAATGTTACACCTGCTGGATCATCCTTTCACTGTCCAGGTTTGTTCCCTTCCATGTTAGACCTGCTGGATCATCCTTTCACTGTCCAGGTTTGCTCCCTTCCATGTTAGACCTGCTGGATCATCCTTTCACTGTCCAGGTTTGTTCCCCTCCATGTTAGACCTGCTGTATCATCCTTTCACTGTCCAGGTTTGTTCCCTTCCATGTTAGACCTGCTGGATCATCCTTTCACTGTCCAGGTTTGTTCCCTTCCATGTTAGAGCTGCTGTATCATCCTTTCACTGTCCAGGTTTGTTCGCTTCCATGTTAGACATGCTGTATCATACTTTCACTGTCCAGGTTTGTTCCCTTTCATGTCAGACCTGCAGGATCATCCTTTCATTGTCCAGGTTTGTTCCCTTCCATGTTAGTCCTGCTGGATCATCCTTTCACTGTCCAGGTTTGCTCCCTTCCATGTTAGACCTGCTGTATCATCCTTTCACTGTCCAGGTTTGTTCCCTTCCATGTTAGACCTGCTGGATCATCCTTTCACTGTCCAGGTTTACTACCTTCCATGTTAGACCTGCTGGATCATCCTTTCACTGTCCAGGTTTGCCCCCTTCCATGTTAGACCTGGTGGATCATCCTTTCACTGTCCAGGTTTTTTCCTTTCAATGTTAGACCTGCTGGATCATCCTTTCACTGTCCAGGTTTGTTCTTTTCCATGTTAGACCTGCTGGATCATCCTTTCACTGTCCAGGTTTGCTCCCTTCCATGTTAGACATGCTGGATCATCCTTTCACTGTCCAGGTTTGTTCGCTTCCATGTTAGACCTGCTGTATCATCCTTTCACTGTCCAGGTTTGTTCCCTTCCATGTTAGAGCTGCTGTATCATCCTTTCACTGTCCAGGTTTCTTCCCTTCCATGTTAGACCTGCTGTATCATCCTTTCACTGTCCAGGTTTGTTCCCTTCCATGTTAGACCTGCTGTATCATCCTTTCACTGTCCAGGTTTGCTCCCTTTCATGTTAGACCTGCTGTATCATCCTTTCACTGTCCAGGTTTGCTCCCTTCCATGTTAGACCTGCTGGATCATCCTTTCACTGTCCAGGTTTGTTCCTTTCAATGTTACACCTGCTGGATCCTCCTTTCACTGTCCAGGTTTGTTCCCTTCCATGTTAGACCTGCTGGATCATCCTTTCTCTGTCCAGGTTTGCTCCCTTCCATGTTAGACCTGCTGGATCATCATTTCACTGTCCAGGTTTGTTCCCTTTCATGTTAGACCTGCTGGATCATCCTTTCACTGTCCAGGTTTGTTCCCTTCCATGTTAGACCTGCTGGATCATCCTTTCACTGTCCAGGTTTGTTTGCTTCCATGTTAGACCTGCTGTATCATCCTTTCACTGTCCAGGTTTGCTCCCTTTCATGTTAGACCTGCTGGATCATCCTTTCACTGTCCAGGTTTGTTCCTTTTCATGTTAGACCTGCTGGATCATCCTTTCACTGTCCAGGTTTGTTCCCTTCCATGTTAGACCTGCTGGATCATCCTTTCACTGTCCAGGTTTGCTCCCTTGTATGTTAGACCTGTTGGATCATCCTTCACAGTCCAGGTTTGCTCCCTTCCATGTTAGACCTGCTGGATCACCCTTTCACTGTCCAGGTTTGTTCCCTTCCATGTTAGACCTGCTGGATCATCCTTTCACTGTCCAGGTTTGTTCCCTTTCATGTTAGACCTGCTGCATCATCCTTTCACTGTCCAGGTTTGTTCCTTTCAATGTTACACCTGCTGGATCCTCCTTTCACTGTCCAGGTTTGTTCCCTTCCATGTTAGACCTGCTTAATCATCCTTTCACTGTCCAGGTTTGCTCCCTTCCATGTTAGACCTGCTGGATCATCCTTTCACTGTCCAGGTTTGTTCCCTTGCATGTTAGACCTGCTGGATCATCCTTCACTGTCCAGGTTTTCTCCCTTCCATGTTAGACCTGCTGGATCACCCTTTCACTGTCCAGGTTTGTTCCCTTCCATGCTAGACCTGCTGGATCATCCTTTCACTGTCCAGGTTTGTTCCCTTTCATGTTAGACCTGCTGGATCATCCTTTCACTGTCCAGGTTTGTTCCTTTCAATGTTACACCTGCTGGATCAACCTTTCACTGTCCAGGTTTGTTCCCTTCCATGTTAGACCTGCTGGATTATCCTTTCACTGTCCAGGTTTGCTCCCTTCCATGTTAGACCTGCTGGATCATCCTTTCACTGTCCAGGTTTGTTCCCTTTCATGTTAGACCTGCTGGATCATACTTTCACTGTCCAGGTTTGTTGCCTTCCATGTTAGACCTGCTGGATCATCCTTTCACTGTCCAGTTTTGTTCGCTTCCATGTTAGACCTGCTGTATCATCCTTTCACTGTCCAGGTTTGTTCCCTTCCATGTTAGACCTGCTGTATCATCCTTTCACTGTCCAGGTTTGTTCCCTTCCATGTTAGACCTGCTGGATCATCCTTTCACTGTCCAGGTTTGTTCCTTTCAATGTTACACCTGCTGGATGATCCTTTCACTGTCCAGGTTTGTTCCCTTCCATGTTAGACCTGCTGGATCATCCTTTCACTGTCCAGGTTTGCTCCCTTCCATGTTAGACCTGCTGGATCATCCTTTCACTGTCCAGGTTTGTTACCCTCCATGTTAGACCTGCTGTATCATCCTTTCACTGTCCAGGTTTGTTCCCTTCCATGTTAGACCTGCTGGATCATCCTTTCACTGTCCAGGTTTGTTCCCTTCCATGTTAGACCTGCTGTATCATCCTTTCATTGTCCAGGTTTGTTCCCTTCCATGTTAGACCTGCTGGATCATCGTTTCACTGTCCAGGTTTTCTCCCTTTCATGTTACACCTGCTGGATCATCCTTTCATTGTCCAGGTATGTTCCCTTCCATGTTAGTCCTGCTGGATCATCTTTTCACTGTCCAGCTTTGCTCCCTTCTATGTTAGACCTGCTGTATCATCCTTTCACTGTCCAGGTTTGTTCCCTTCCATGTTAGACCTGCTGGATCATCCTTTCACTGTCCAGGTTTGTTCCCTTCCATGTTACACCTGCTGTATCATCCTTTCACTGTCCAGGTTTGTTCCCTTCCATGTTAGACCTGCTGTATCATCCTTTCACTGTTCAGGTTTGTTCCCTTCCATGTTAGACCTGCTGTATCATCCTTTCACTGTCCAGGTTTGTTCCCTTCCATGTTAGACCTGTTGGATCATCCTTTCACTGTCCAGGTTTGCTCCCTTCCATGTTAGACCTGCTGGATCATCCTTTCACTGTCCAGGTTTGTTCCTATCAATGTTACACCTGCTGGATCATCCTTTCACTGTCCAGGTTTGTTCCCTTCCATGTTAGACCTGCTGGATCACCCTTGCACTGTCCAGGTTTGCTCCCTTCCATGTTAGACCTGTTGGATCATCCTTTCACTGTGCAGGTTTGTTCGCTTCCATGTTAGACCTGCTGGATCATCCTTTCACTGTCCAGGTTTGTTCCCTTCCATGTTAGACCTGCTGTATCATCCTTTCACTGTCCAGGTTTGTTCCCTTTAATGTTAGACCTGCTGGTTCATCCTTTCACTGTCCAGGTTTGTTCCTTTCATTGTTACACCTGCTGGATCATCCTTTCACTGTCCAGGTTTGTTCCCTTCCATGTTAGACCTGCTGGATCATCCTTTCACTGTCCAGGTTTGCTCCCTTCCATGTTAGACCTGCTGGATCATCCTTTCACTGTCCAGGTTTGTTCCCTTTCATGTTAGACCTGCTGGATCATCCTTTCACTGTCCAGGTTTGTTCCCTTCCATGTTAGACCTGCTGGATCATCCTTTCACTGTCCAGGTTTGTTCGCTTCGATGTTAGACCTGCTGTATCATCCTTTCACTGTCCAGGTTTGTTCCCTTCCATGTTAGACCTGCTGGATCATCCTTTCACTGTCCAGGTTTGTTCCTTTCAATGTTACACCTGCTGGATCATCCTTTCACTGTCCAGGTTTGTTCCCTTCCATGTTAGACCTGCTGGATCATCCTTTCACTGTCCAGGTTTGCTCCCTTCCATGTTAGACCTGCTGGATCATCCTTTCACTGTCCAGGTTGGTTCCCTTCCATGTTAGACCTGCTGTATCATCCTTTCAATGTCCAGGTTTGTTCCCTTTCATGTTAGACCTTCTGGATCATCGTTTCACTGTCCAGGTTTTCTCCCTTTCATGTTAGACATGCTGGATCATCCTTTCACTGTCCAGTTTTGTTCCCTTCCATGTTAGACCTGCTGGATCATCCTTTCACTGTCCAGGTTTCCTCCCTTCCATGTTAGACCTGCTGTATCATCCTTTCACTGTCCAGGTTTGTTCCCTTCCATGTTAGACCTGCTGGATCATCCTTTCTCTGTCCAGGTTTACTATCTTCCATGTTAGAGCTGCTGGATCATCCTTTCACTGTCCAGGTTTGCCCCCTTCCATGTTAGACCTGCTGGACCATCCTTTCACTGTCCAGGTTTGTTCCTTTCAATGTTAGACCTGCTGGATCATACTTTCACTGTCCAGGTTTGTTCCCTTCCATGTTAGACCTGCTGGATCATCCTTTCACTGTCCAGGTTTGCTCCCTTCCATGTTAGACCTGCTGGATCATTCTTTCACTGTCCAGGTTTGTTCCCTTCCATGTTAGACCTGCTGGATCATCATTTCACTGTCCAGGTTTACTCCCTACCATGTTAGACCTGCTGGATCATCCTTTCACTGTCCAGGTTTCTTCGCTTCCATGTTAGACCTGCTGTATCATCCTTTCACTGTCGAGGTTTGTTCCCTTTCATGTTAGACCTGCTGGTTCATCCTTTCACTGTCCAGGTTCGTTCCTTTCAATGTTACACCTGCTGGATCATCCTTTTACTGTCCAGGTTTGTTCCCTTCCATGTTAGACCTGCTGGATCATCCTTTCACTGTCCAGGTTTGCTCCCTTCCATGTTAGACCTGCTGGATCATCCATTCACAGTCCAGGTTTGTTCCCTTCCATGTTAGACCTGCTGTATCATCCTTTCACTGTCCAGGTTTGTTCCCTTCCATGTGAGACCTGCTGGATCATCCTTTCACTGTCCAGGTTTGTTCCTTTCAATGTTACACCTGCTGGATCATCCTTTCACTGTCCAGGTTTGTTCCCTTCCATGTTAGACCTGCTGGATCATCCTTTCACTGTCCAGGTTTGCTCCCTTCCATGTTAGACCTGCTGGATCATCCTTTCACTGTCCAGGTTTGTTCCCCTCCATGTTAGACCTGCTGTATCATCCTTTCACTGTCCAGGTTTGTTCCCTTCCATGTTAGACCTGCTGGATCATCCTTTCACTGTCCAGGTTTGTTCCCTTCCATGTTAGAGCTGCTGTATCATCCTTTCACTGTCCAGGTTTGTTCGCTTCCATGTTAGACATGCTGTATCATCCTTTCACTGTCCAGGTTTGTTCCCTTTCATGTCAGACCTGCTGGATCATCCTTTCATTGTCCAGGTTTGTTCCCTTCCATGTTAGTCCTGCTGGATCATCCTTTCACTGTCCAGGTTTGCTCCCTTCCATGTTAGACCTGCTGTATCATCCTTTCACTGTCCAGGTTTGTTCCCTTCCATGTTAGACCTGCTGGATCATCCTTTCACTGTCCAGGTTTACTACCTTCCATGTTAGACCTGCTGGATCATCCTTTCACTGTCCAGGTTTGCCCCCTTCCATGTTAGACCTGGTGGATCATCCTTTCACTGTCCAGGTTTTTTCCTTTCAATGTTAGACCTGCTGGATCATCCTTTCACTGTCCAGGTTTGTTCTTTTCCATGTTAGACCTGCTGGATCATCCTTTCACTGTCCAGGTTTGCTCCCTTCCATGTTAGACATGCTGGATCATCCTTTCACTGTCCAGGTTTGTTCGCTTCCATGTTAGACCTGCTGTATCATCCTTTCACTGTCCAGGTTTGTTCCCTTCCATGTTAGACCTGCTGTATCATCCTTTCACTGTCCAGGTTTCTTCCCTTCCATGTTAGACCTGCTGTATCATCCTTTCACTGTCCATGTTTGTTCCCTTCCATGTTAGACCTGCTGTATCATCCTTTCACTGTCCAGGTTTGCTCCCTTTCATGTTAGACCTGCTGTATCATCCTTTCACTGTCCAGGTTTGCTCCCTTCCATGTTAGACCTGCTGGATCATCCTTTCACTGTCCAGGTTTGTTCCTTTCAATGTTACACCTGCTGGATCCTCCTTTCACTGTCCAGGTTTGTTCCCTTCCATGTTAGACCTGCTGGATCATCCTTTCTCTGTCCAGGTTTGCTCCCTTCCATGTTAGACCTGCTGGATCATCATTTCACTGTCCAGGTTTGTTCCCTTTCATGTTAGACCTGCTGGATCATCCTTTCACTGTCCAGGTTTGTTCCCTTCCATGTTAGACCTGCTGGATCATCCTTTCACTGTCCAGGTTTGTTTGCTTCCGTGTTAGACCTGCTGTATCATCCTTTCACTGTCCAGGTTTGCTCCCTTCCATGTTAGACCTGCTGGATCATCCTTTCACTGTCCAGGTTTGTTCCTTTTAATGTTAGACCTGCTGGATCATCCTTTCACTGTCCAGGTTTGTTCCCTTCCATGTTAGACCTGCTGGATCATCCTTTCACTGTCCAGGTTTGCTCCCTTGTATGTTAGACCTGCTGGATCATCCTTCACAGTCCAGGTTTGCTCCCTTCCATGTTAGACCTGCTGGATCACCCTTTCACTGTCCAGGTTTGTTCCCTTCCTTGTTAGACCTGCTGGATCATCCTTTCACTGTCCAGGTTTGTTCCCTTTCATGTTAGACCTGCTGGATCATCCTTTCACTGTCCAGGTTTGTTCCTTTCAATGTTACACCTGCTGGATCCTCCTTTCACTGTCCAGGTTTGTTCCCTTCCATGTTAGACCTGCTTGATCATCCTTTCACTGTCCAGGTTTGCTCCCTTCCATGTTAGACCTGCTGGATCATCCTTTCACTGTCCAGGTTTGTTCCCTTGCATGTTAGACCTGCTGGATCATCCTTCACTGTCCAGGTTTGCTCCCTTCCATGTTAGACCTGCTGGATCACCCTTTCACTGTCCAGGTTTGTTCCCTTCCATGCTAGACCTGCTGGATCATCCTTTCACTGTCCAGGTTTGTTCCCTTTCATGTTAGACCTGCTGGATCATCCTTTTACTGTCCAGGTTTGTTCCTTTCAATGTTACACCTGCTGGATCAACCTTTCACTGTCCAGGTTTGTTCCCTTCCATGTTAGACCTGCTGGATTATCCTTTCACTGTCCAGGTTTGCTCCCTTCCATGTTAGACCTGCTGGATCATCCTTTCACTGTCCAGTTTTGTTCGCTTCCATGTTAGACCTGCTGTATCATCCTTTCACTGTCCAGGTTTGTTCCCTTCCATGTTAGACCTGCTGTATCATCCTTTCACTGTCCAGGTTTGTTCCCTTCCATGTTAGACCTGCTGGATCATCCTTTCACTGTCCAGGTTTGTTCCTTTCAATGTTACACATGCTGGATCATCCTTTCACTGTCCAGGTTTGTTCCCTTCCATGTTAGACCTGCTGGATCATCCTTTCACTGTCCAGGTTTGCTCCCTTCCATGTTAGACCTGCTGGATCATCCTTTCACTGTCCAGGTTTGTTACCCTCCATGTTAGACCTGCTGTATCATCCTTTCACTGTCCAGGTTTGTTCCCTTCCATGTTAGACCTGCTGGATCATCCTTTCACTGTCCAGGTTTCTTCCCTTCCATGCTAGACCTGCTGTATCATCCTTTCACTGTCCAGGTTTGTTCCCTTCCATGTTAGACCTGCTGGATCATCGTTTCACTGTCCAGGTTTTCTCCCTTTCATGTTACACCTGCTGGATCATCCTTTCATTGTCCAGGTATGTTCCCTTCCATGTTAGTCCTGCTGGATCATCCTTTCACTGTCCAGCTTTGCTCCCTTCAATGTTAGACCTGCTGTATCATCCTTTCACTGTCCAGGTTTGTTCCCTTCCATGTTAGAACTGCTGGATCATCCTTTCACTGTCCAGGTTTGTTCCCTTCCATGTTAGACCTACTGGATCATCCTTTCACTGTCCAGGTTTGCTCCCTTCCATGTTAGACCTGCTGGATCATCCTTTCACTGTCCAGGTTTGTTCCCTTCCATGTTAGACCTGCTGGATCATCCTTTCACTGTCCAGGTTTACTCCCTTCCATGTTAGACCTGCTGGATCATCCTTTCAATTTCCAGGTTTGTTCGCTTCCAAGTTAGACCTGCTGTATCATCCTTTCACTGTCCAGTTTTGTTCCCTTCCATGTTAGACCTGCTGTATCATCCTTTCACTGTCCAGGTTTGTTCCCTTTCATGTTAGACCTGCTGTATCATCCTTTCACTGTCCAGGTTAGTTCCCTTCCATGTTAGACCTGCTGTATCATCCTTTCACTGTCCAGGTTTGTTCCCTTCCATGTTAGACCTGCTGGATCATCCTTTCACTGTCCAGGTTTGCTCCCTTCCATGTTAGACCTGCTGGATCATCCTTTCACTGTCCAGGTTTGTTCCTTTCACTGTTACACCTGCTGGATCATCCTTTCACTGTCCAGGTTTGTTCCCTTCCATGTTAGACCTGCTGGATCATCCTTTCACTGTCCAGGTTTGCTCCCTTCCATGTTAGACCTGCTGGATCATCCTTTCACTGTCCAGGTTTGTTCCCTTGTATGTTAGACCTGCTGGATCATCCTTCACTGTCCAGGTTTGCTCCCTTCCATGTTAGAACTGCTGGATCACCCTTTCACTGTCCAGGTTTGTTCCCTTCCATGTTAGACCTGCTGGATCATCCTTTCACTGTCCAGGTTTGTTCCCTTTCATGTTAGACCTGCTGGATCATTCTTTCACTGTCCAGGTTTGTTCCGTTCAATGTTACACCTGCTGGATCCTCCTTTCACTGTCCAGGTTTGTTCCCTTCCATGTTAGACCTGCTGGATCATCCTTTCACTGTCCAGGTTTGCTCCCTTCCATGTTAGACCTGCTGGATCATCCTTTCACTGTCCAGGTTTGTTTCCTTTCATGTTAGACCTGCTGGATCACCCCTTCACTGTCCAGGTTTGTTCCCTTCCATGTTAGACCTGCTGGATCATCCTTTCACTGTCCAGGTTTGTTCCCTTTCATGTTAGACCTGCTGGATCATCCTTTCACTGTCCAGGTTTGTTCCTTTCAATGTTACACCTGCTGGATCCTCCTTTCACTGTCCAGGTTTGTTCCCTTCCATGTTAGACCTGCTTGATCATCCTTTCACTGTCCAGGTTTGCTCCCTTCCATGTTAGACCTGCTGGATCATCCTTTCACTGTCCAGGTTTGTTCCCTTGCATGTTAGACCTGCTGGATCATCCTTCACTGTCCAGGTTTGCTCCCTTCCATGTTAGACCTGCTGGATCACCCTTTCACTGTCCAGGTTTGTTCCCTTCCATGCTAGACCTGCTGGATCATCCTTTCACTGTCCAGGTTTGTTCACTTTCATGTTAGACCTGCTGGATCATCCTTTCACTGTCCAGGTTTGTTCCTTTCAATGTTACACCTGCTGGATCAACCTTTCACTGTCCAGGTTTGTTCCCTTCCATGTTAGACCTGCTGGATCATCCTTTCACTGTCCAGGTTTGCTCCCTTCCATGTTAGACCTGCTGGATCATCCTTTCACTGTCCAGGTTTGTTCCCTTTCATGTTAGACCTGCTGGATCATACTTTCACTGTCCAGGTTTGTTCCCTTCCATGTTAGACCTGCTGGATCATCCTTTCACTGTCCAGTTTTGTTCGCTTCCATGTTAGACCTGCTGTATCATCCTTTCACTGTCCAGGTTTGTTCCCTTCCATGTTAGACCTGCTGTATCATCCTTTCACTGTCCAGGTTTGTTCCCTTCCATGTTAGACCTGCTGGATCATCCTTTCACTGTCCAGGTTTGTTCCTTTCAATGTTACACATGCTGGATCATCCTTTCACTGTCCAGGTTTGTTCCCTTCCATGTTAGACCTGCTGGATCATCCTTTCACTGTCCAGGTTTGCTCCCTTCCATGTTAGACCTGCTGGATCATCCTTTCACTGTCCAGGTTTGTTACCCTCCATGTTAGACCTGCTGTATCATCCTTTCACTGTCCAGGTTTGTTCCCTTCAATGTTAGACCTGCTGGATCATCCTTTCACTGTCCAGGTTTGTTCCCTTCCATGCTAGACCTGCTGTATCATCCTTTCACTGTCCAGGTTTGTTCCCTTCCATGTTAGACCTGCTGGATCATCGTTTCACTGTCCAGGTTTTCTCCCTTTCATGTTACACCTGCTGGATCATCCTTTCATTGTCCAGGTATGTTCCCTTCCATGTTTGTCCTGCTGGATCATCCTTTCACTGTCCAGCTTTGCTCCCTTCTATGTTAGACCTGCTGTATCATCCTTTCACTGTCCAGGTTTGTTCCCTTCCATGTTAGACCTGCTGGATCATCCTTTCACTGTCCAGGTTTGTTCCCTTCCATGTTAGACCTACTGGATCATCCTTTCACTGTCCAGGTTTGCTCCCTTCCATGTTAGACCTGCTGGATCATCCTTTCACTGTCCAGGTTTGTTCCCTTCCATGTTAGACCTGCTGGATCATCCTTTCACTGTCCAGGTTTACTCCCTTCCATGTTAGACCTGCTGGATCATCCTTTCAATTTCCAGGTTTGTTCGCTTCCAAGTTAGACCTGCTGTATCATCCTTTCACTGTCCAGTTTTGTTCCCTTCCATGTTAGACCTGCTGTATCATCCTTTCACTGTCCAGGTTTGTTCCCTTTCATGTTAGACCTGCTGTATCATCCTTTCACTGTCCAGGTTAGTTCCCTTCCATGTTAGACCTGCTGTATCATCCTTTCACTGTCCAGGTTTGTTCCCTTCCATGTTAGACCTGCTGGATCATCCTTTCACTGTCCAGGTTTGCTCCCTTCCATGTTAGACCTGCTGGATCATCCTTTCACTGTCCAGGTTTGTTCCTTTCACTGTTACACCTGCTGGATCATCCTTTCACTGTCCAGGTTTGTTCCCTTCCATGTTAGACCTGCTGGATCATCCTTTCACTGTCCAGGTTTGCTCCCTTCCATGTTAGACCTGCTGGATCATCCTTTCACTGTCCAGGTTTGTTCCCTTGTATGTTAGACCTGCTGGATCATCCTTCACTGTCCAGGTTTGCTCCCTTCCATGTTAGAACTGCTGGATCACCCTTTCACTGTCCAGGTTTGTTCCCTTCCATGTTAGACCTGCTGGATCATCCTTTCACTGTCCAGGTTTGTTCCCTTTCATGTTAGACCTGCTGGATCATTCTTTCACTGTCCAGGTTTGTTCCGTTCAATGTTACACCTGCTGGATCCTCCTTTCACTGTCCAGGTTTGTTCCCTTCCATGTTAGACCTGCTGGATCATCCTTTCACTGTCCAGGTTTGCTCCCTTCCATGTTAGACCTGCTGGATCATCCTTTCACTGTCCAGGTTTGTTTCCTTTCATGTTAGACCTGCTGGATCACCCCTTCACTGTCCAGGTTTGTTCCCTTCCATGTTAGACCTGCTGGATCATCCTTTCACTGTCCAGGTTTGTTCCCTTTCATGTTAGACCTGCTGGATCATCCTTTCACTGTCCAGGTTTGTTCCTTTCAATGTTACACCTGCTGGATCCTCCTTTCACTGTCCAGGTTTGTTCCCTTCCATGTTAGACCTGCTTGATCATCCTTTCACTGTCCAGGTTTGCTCCCTTCCATGTTAGACCTGCTGGATCATCCTTTCACTGTCCAGGTTTGTTCCCTTGCATGTTAGACCTGCTGGATCATCCTTCACTGTCCAGGTTTGCTCCCTTCCATGTTAGACCTGCTGGATCACCCTTTCACTGTCCAGGTTTGTTCCCTTCCATGCTAGACCTGCTGGATCATCCTTTCACTGTCCAGGTTTGTTCCCTTTCATGTTAGACCTGCTGGATCATCCTTTCACTGTCCAGGTTTGTTCCTTTCAATGTTACACCTGCTGGATCAACCTTTCACTGTCCAGGTTTGTTCCCTTCCATGTTAGACCTGCTGGATCATCCTTTCACTGTCCAGGTTTGCTCCCTTCCATGTTAGACCTGCTGGATCATCCTTTCACTGTCCAGGTTTGTTCCCTTTCATGTTAGACCAGCTGGATCATACTTTCACTGTCCAGGTTTGTTCCCTTCCATGTTAGACCTGCTGGATCATCCTTTCACTGTCCAGTTTTGTTCGCTTCCATGTTAGACCTGCTGTATCATCCTTTCACTGTCCAGGTTTGTTCCCTTCCATGTTAGACCTGCTGTATCATCCTTTCACTGTCCAGGTTTGTTCCCTTCCATGTTAGACCTGCTGGATCATCCTTTCACTGTCCAGGTTTGTTCCTTTCAATGTTACACCTGCTGGATGATCCTTTCACTGTCCAGGTTTGTTCCCTTCCATGTTAGACCTGGTGGATCATCCTTTCACTGTCCAGGTTTGCTCCCTTCCATGTTAGACCTGCTGGATCATCCTTTCACTGTCCAGGTTTGTTACCCTCCATGTTAGACCTGCTGTATCATCCTTTCACTGTCCAGGTTTGTTCCCTTCCATGTTAGACCTGCTGGATCATCCTTTCACTGTCCATGTTTGTTCCCTTCCATGTTAGACCTGCTGTATCATCCTTTCACTGTCCAGGTTTGTTCCCTTCCATGTTAGACCTGCTGGATCATCGTTTCACTGTCCAGGTTTTCTCCCTTTCATGTTACACCTGCTGGATCATCCTTTCATTGTCCAGGTATGTTCCCTTCCATGTTAGTCCTGTTGGATCATCCTTTCACTGTCCAGCTTTGCTCCCTTCTATGTTAGACCTGCTGTATCATCCTTTCATTGTCCAGGTTTGTTCCCTTCCATGTTAGACCTGCTGGATCATCCTTTCACTGTCCAGGTTTGTTCCCTTCCATGTTAGACCTACTGGATCATCCTTTCACTGTCCAGGTTTGCTCCCTTCCATGTTAGACCTGCTGGATCATCCTTTCACTGTCCAGGTTTGTTCCCTTCCATGTTAGACCTGCTGGATCATCCTTTCACTGTCCAGGTTTACTCCCTTCCATGTTAGACCTGCTGGATCATCCTTTCAATTTCCAGGTTTGTTCGCTTCCAAGTTAGACCTGCTGTATCATCCTTTCACTGTCCAGTTTTGTTCCCTTCCATGTTAGACCTGCTGTATCATCCTTTCACTGTCCAGGTTTGTTCCCTTCCATGTTAGACCTGCTGTATCATCCTTTCACTGTCCAGGTTAGTTCCCTTCCATGTTAGACCTGCTGTATCATCCTTTCACTGTGCAGGTTTGTTCCCTTCCATGTTAGACCTGCTGGATCATCCTTTCACTGTCCAGGTTTGCTCCCTTCCATGTTAGACCTGCTGGATCATCCTTTCACTGTCCAGGTTTGTTCCTTTCACTGTTACACCTGCTGGATCATCCTTTCACTGTCCAGGTTTGTTCCCTTCCATGTTAGACCTGCTGGATCATCCTTTCACTGTCCAGGTTTGCTCCCTTCCATGTTAGACCTGCTGGATCATCCTTTCACTGTCCAGGTTTGTTCCCTTCCATGTTAGACCTGCTGGATCATCCTTTCACTGTCCAGGTTTACTCCCTTCCATGTTAGACCTGCTGGATCATCCTTTCACTGTCCAGGTTTGTTCTCTTCCATGTTAGACTTGCTGTATCATCCTTTCACTGTCCAGGTTTGCTCCCTTCCATGTTAGACCTGCTGGATCATCCTTTCACTGTCCAGGTTTGCTCCCTTCCATTTTAGACCTGCTGGATCATCCTTTCACTGTCCAGGTTTGTTCCCTTGTATGTTAGACCTGCTGGATCATCCTTCACTGTCCAGGTTTGCTCCCTTCCATGTTAGACCTGCTGGATCACCCTTTCACTGTCCAGGTTTGTTCCCTTCCATGTTAGACCTGCTGGATCATCCTTTCACTGTCCAGGTTTGTTCCCTTTCATGTTATACCTGCTGGATCATTCTTTCACTGTCCAGGTTTGTTCCGTTCAATGTTACACCTGCTGGATCCTCCTTTCACTGTGCAGGTTTGTTCCCTTCCATGTTAGACCTGCTGGATCATCCTTTCACTGTCCAGGTTTGCTCCCTTCCATGTTAGACCTGTTGGATCATCCTTTCACTGTCCAGGTTTGTTTCCTTTCATGTTAGACCTGCTGGATCATACTTTCACTGTCCAGGTTTGTTCCCTTCCATGTTAGACCTGCTGGATCATCCTTTCACTGTCCAGGTTTGTTTGCTTCCATGTTAGACCTGCTGTATCATCCTTTCACTGTCCAGGTTTGTTCCCTTCCATGTTTGACCTGCTGTATCATCCTTTCACTGTCCAGGTTTGTTCCCTTCCATGTTAGACCTGCTGGATCATCCTTTCACTGTGCAGGTTTGTTCCTTTCAATGTTACACCTGCTGGATCATCCTTTCACTGTCCAGGTTTGTTCCCTTCCATTTTAGACCTGCTGGATCATCCTTTCACTGTCCAGGTTTGCTCCCTTCCATGTTAGACCTGCTGGATCATCCTTTCACTGTCCAGGTTTGCTCCCTTCCATGTTAGACCTGCTGGATCATCCTTTCACTGTCCAGGTTTGCTCCCTTCCATGTTAGACCTGCTGGATCATCCTTTCACTGTCCAGGTTTGTTCCCTTCCATGTTTGACCTGCTGGATCATCCTTCACTGTCCAGGTTTGCTCCCTTCCATGTTAAACCTGCTGGATCACCCTTTCACTGTCCAGGTTTGTTCCCTTCCATGTTAGACCTGCTGTATCATCCTTACACTGTCCAGGTTTGTTCCCTTCCATGTTAGACCTGCTGTATCATCCTTTCACTGTCCAGGTTTGCTCCCTTCCATGTTAGACCTGCTGGATCATCCTTTCACTGTCCAGGTTTGTTCCCTTGTATGTTAGACCTGCTGGATCATCCTTCACAGTCCAGGTTTGCTCCCTTCCATGTTAGACCTGCTGGATCACACTTTCACTGTCCAGGTTTGTTCCCTTCCATGTTAGACCTGCTGGATCATCCTTTCACTGTCCAGGTTTGTTCCCTTTCATGTTAGACCTGCTGGATCATCCTTTCACTGTCCAGGTTTGTTCCTTTCAATGTTACACCTGCTGGATCCTCCTTTCACTGTCCAGGTTTGTTCCCTTCCATGTTAGACCTGCTGGATCATCCTTTCACTGTCCAGGTTTGCTCCCTTCCATGTTAGACCTGCTGGATCATACTTTCACTGTCCAGGTTTGTTTTCTTTCATGTTAGACCTGCTGGATCATCCTTTCACTGTCCAGGTTTGTTCCCTTCCATGTTAGACCTGCTGGATCATCCTTTCACTGTCCAGGTTTGTTTGCTTCCATGTTAGACCTGCTGTGTCATCCTTTCACTGTCCAGGTTTGTTCCCTTCCATGTTAGACCTGCTGTATCATCCTTTCACTGTCCAGGTTTGTTCCCTTCCATGTTAGACCTGCTGGATCATCCTTTCACTGTGCAGGTTTGTTCCTTTCAATGTTACACCTGCTGGATCATCCTTTCACTGTCCAGGTTTGTTCCCTTCCATTTTAGACCTGCTGGATCATCCTTTCACTGTCCAGGTTTGCTCTCTTCCATGTTAGACCTGCTGGATCATCCTTTCAATGTCCAGGTTTGTTCCCTTCCATGTTAGACCTGCTGGATCATCCTTTCACTGTCCAGGTTTGTTCCATTCCATGTTAGACCTGCTGTATCATCCTTTCACTGTCCAGGTTTGTTCCCTTCCATGTTAAACCTGCTGGATCATCGTTTCACTGTCCAGGTTTTCTCCCTTTCATGTTACACCTGCTGATTCATCCTTTCATTGTCCAGGTTTGTTCCCTTCCATGTTAGTCCTGCTGGATCATCCTTTCACTGTCCAGGTTTGCTCCCTTCCATGTTAGACCTGCTGGATCATCCTTTCACTGTCCAGGTTTACTACCTTCCATGTTAGACCTGCTAGATCATCCTTTCACTGTCCAGGTTTGCCCCCTTCCATGTTAGACCTGCTGGATCATGCTTTCACTGTCCAGGTTTGTTCCTTTCAATGTTAGACCTGCTGGATCATCCTTTCACTGTCCAGGTTTGTTCCCTTCCATGTTAGACCTGCTGGATCATCCTTTCACTTTCCAGGTTTGCTCCCTTCCATGTTAGACCTGCTGGATCATCCTTTCACTGTCCAGGTTTGTTCCCTTCCATGTTAGACCTGCTGGATCATCCTTTCACTGTCCAGGTTTACTCCCTTCCATGTTAGACCTGCTGGATCATTCTTTCACTGTCCAGGTTTGTTCGCTTCCAAGTTAGACCTGCTGTATCATCCTTTCACTGTCCAGGTTTGTTCCCTTCCATGTTAGACCTGCTGTATCATCCTTTCACTGTCCAGGTTTGTTCCCTTCCATATTAGACCTGCTGTATCATCCTTTCACTGTCCAGGTTTGTTGCCTTCCATTTTAGACCTGCTGTATCATCCTTTCACTGTCCAGGTTTGTTCCCTTCCATGTTAGACCTGTTGGATCATCCTTTCACTGTCCAGGTTTGCTCCCTTCCATGTTAGACCTGCTGGATCATCCTTTCACTGTCCATGTTTGTTCCTTTCAATGTTACACCTGCTGGATCATCCTTTCACTGTCCAGGTTTGTTCCCTTCCATGTTAGACCTGCTGGATCATCCTTTCACTGTCCAGGTTTGCTCCCTTCCATGTTAGACCTGCTGGATCATCCTTTCACTGTCCAGGTTTGCTCCCTTCCATGTTAGACCTGCTGGATCATCCTTTCACTGTCCAGGTTTGTTCCTTTTCATGTTAGACCTGCTGGATCATCCTTTCACTGTCCAGGTTTGTTCCCTTCCATGTTAGACCTGCTGGATCATCCTTTCATTGTCCAGGTTTGTTCCCTTTCATGTTAGACCTGCTGGATCATCCTTTCACTGTCCAGGTTTGTTCCTTTCAATGTTACACCTGCTGGATCATCCTTTCACTGTTCATGTTTGTTCCCTTCCATGTTAGACCTGCTGGATCATCCTTTCACTGTCCAGGTTTGTTCCCTTCCATGTTAGACCTGCTGGATCATCCTTTCACTGTCCAGGTTTGTTCCCTTTCATGTTAGACCTGCTGGATCATCCTTTCACTGTCCAGGTTTGCTCCCTTCCATGTTAGACCTGCTGGATCTTCCTTTCACTGTCCAGGTTTGTTCCCTTCCATGTTAGACCTGCTGGATCATCCTTTCACTGTCCAGGTTTGTTCCTTTCAATGTTACACCTGCTGGATCATCCTTTCACTGTCCAGGTTTGTTCCCTTCCATGTTAGACCTGCTGGATCATCCTTTCACTGTCCAGGTTTGCTCCCTTCCATGTCAGACCTGCTGGATCATCCTTTCACTGTCCAGGTTTGTTCCCCTCCATGTTAGACCTGCTGTATCATCCTTTCACTGTCCAGGTTTGTTCCCTTCCATGTTAGACCTGCTGGATCATCCTTTCACTGTCCAGGTTTGTTCCCTTCCATGTTAGAACTGCTGTATAATCCTTTCACTGTCCAGGTTTGTTCCCTTCCATGTTAGACCTGCTGGATCATCGTTTCACTATCCAGGTTTTCTCCCTTTCATGTTACACCTGCTGGATCATCCTTTCATTGTCCAGGTTTGTTCCCTTCCATGTTAGTCCTGCTGGATCATCCTTTCACTGTCCAGGTTTGCTCCCTTCCATGTTAGACCTGCTGTATCATCCTTTCACTGTCCAGGTTTGTTCCTTTCACTGTTACACCTGCTGGATCATACTTTCACTGTCCAGGTTTGTTCCCTTCCATGTTAGACCTGCTGGATCATCCTTTCACTGTCCAGGTTTGCTCCCTTCCATGTTAGACCTGCTGAATCATCCTTTCACTGTCCAGGTTTGTTCCCTTCCATGTTAGACCTGCTGGATCATCCTTTCACTGTCCAGGTTTACTCCCTTCCATGTTAGACCTGCTGGATCATCCTTTCACTGTCCAGGTTTGTTCTCTTCCATGTTAGACCTGCTGTATCATCCTTTCACTGTCCAGGTTTGCTCCCTTCCATGTTAGACCTGCTGGATCATCCTTTCACTGTCCAGGTTTGCTCCCTTCCATGTTAGACCTGCTGGATCATCCTTTCACTGTCCAGGTTTGTTCCCTTGTATGTTAGACCTGCTGGATCATCCTTCACTGTCCAGGTTTGCTCCCTTCCATGTTAGACCTGCTGGATCACCCTTTCACTGTCCAGGTTTGTTCCATTCCATGTTAGACCTGCTGGATCATCCTTTCACTGTCCAGGTTTGTTCCCTTTCATGTTAGACCTGCTGGATCATCCTTTCACTGTCCAGGTTTGTTCCTTTCAATGTTACACCTGCTGGATCCTCCTTTCACTGTCCAGGCTTGTTCCCTTCCATGTTAGACCTGCTGGATCATCCTTTCACTGTCCAGGTTTGCTCCCTTCCATGTTAGACCTGCTGGATCATCCTTTCACTGTCCAGGTTTGTTCCCTTTCATGTTCGACCTGCTGGATCATCCTTTCACTGTCCAGGTTTGTTCCCTTCCATGTTAGACCTGCTGGATAATCCTTTCACTGTCCAGGTTTGTTCGCTTCCATGTTAGACCTGCTGTATCATCCTTTCACTGTCCAGGTTTGTTCCCTTCCATGTTAGACCTGCTGTATCATCCTTTCACTGTCCAGGTTTGTTCCCTTCCATGTTAGACCTGCTGGATCATCCTTTCACTGTGCAGGTTTGTTCCTTTCAATGTTACACCTGCTGGATCATCCTTTCACTGTCCAGGTTTGTTTCCTTCCATTTTAGACCTGCTGGATCATCCTTTCACTGTCCAGGTTTGCTCCCTTCCATGTTAGACCTGCTGGATCATCCTTTCAATGTCCAAGTTTGTTCCCTTCCATGTTAGACCTGCTGGATCATCCTTTCACTGTCCAGGTTTACTTCCTTCCATGTTAGACCTGCTGGATCATCCTTTCACTGTCCAGGTTTGTTCCCTTCCATGTTAGACCTGCTGTATCATCCTTTCACTGTCCAGGTTTGCTCCCTTCCATGTTAGACCTGCTGGATCATCCTTTCACTGTCCAGGTTTGCTCCCTTCCATGTTAGACCTGCTGGATCATCCTTTCACTGTCCAGGTTTGTTCCCTTCCATGTTAGACCTGCTGGATCATCCTTCACTGTCCAGGTTTGCTCCCTTCCATGTTAGACCTGCTGGATCACCCTTTCACTGTCCAGGTTTGTTCCCCTCCATGTGAGACCTGCTGTATCATCCTTTCACTGTCCAGGTTTGCTCGCTTCCATGTTAGACCTGCTGGATCATCCTTTCACTGTCCAGGTTTGTTCTCTTCCATGTTAGACCTGCTGTATCATCCTTTCACTGTCCAGGTTTGCTCCCTTCCATGTTAGACCTGCTGGATCATCCTTTCACTGTCCAGTTTTGTTCCCTTTCATGTGAGACCTGCTGGATCATCCTTTCACTGTCCAGGTTTCTTCCTTTCAATGTTACACCTGCTGGATCATCCTTTCACTGTCCAGGTTTGTTCCCTTCCATGTTAGACCTGCTGGATTATCCTTTCACTATCCAGGTTTGCTCCCTTCCATGTTAGACCTGCTGGATCATCCTTTCACTGTCCAGGTTTGTTCCCTTCCATGTTAGACCTGCTGGATCATCCTTTCACTGTCCAGGTTTACTCCCTTCCATGTTAGACCTGCTGGATCATCCTTTCACTGTCCAGGTTTGTTCCCTTCCATGTTAGACCTGCTGTATCATCCTTTCACTGTCCAGGTTTGTTCCCTTGCATGTTAGACCTGCTGGATCATCCTTCACTGTCCAGGTTTGCTCCCTTCCATGTTCGACCTGCTGGATCACCCTTTCACTGTCCAGGTTTGTTCCCTTCCATGTTAGACCTGCTGGATCATCCTTTCACTGTCCAGGTTTGTTCCCTTTCATGTCAGACCTGCTGGATCATCCTTTCACTGTCCTGGTTTGTTCCTTTCAACGTTACACCTGCTGGATCATCCTTTCACTGTCCAGGTTTGCTCCCTTCCATGTTAGACCTGCTGGATCATCCTTTCACTGTCCAGGTTTGTTCCTTTTCATGTTAGACCTGCTGGATCATCCTTTCACTGTCCAGGTTTGTTCCCTTCCATGTTAGACCTGCTGGATCATCCTTTCACTGTCCAGGTTTGCTCCCTTCCATGTTAGACCTGCTGGATCATCCTTTCACTGTCCAGGTTTGCTCCCTTCCATGTTAGACCTGCTGTATCATCCTTTCACTGTCCAGGTTTGTTCCCTTCCATGTTAGACCTGCTGGATCATCCTTTCACTGTCCAGGTTTGCTCCCTTCCATGTTAGACCTGCTGGATCATCCTTTCACTGTCCAGGTTTGTTCCCTTTCATGTTAGACCTGCTGTATCATCCTTTCACTATCCAGGTTTGTTCCCTTCCATGTTAGACCTGCTGGATCATCCTTTCACTGTCCAGGTTTGTTCGCTTCCATGTTAGACCTGCTGTATCATCCTTTCACTGTCCAGGTTTGTTTCCTTGTATGTTAGACCTTCTGGATCATCCTTCACTGTCCAGGTTTGTTCCCTTCCATGTTAGACCTGCTGGATCACCCTTTCACTGTCCAGGTTTGTTCCCTTCCATGTCAGACCTGCTGGATCATCCTTTCACTGTCCAGGTTTGTTGCCTTTCATGTTAGACCTGCTGGATCATCCTTTCACTGTCCAGGTTTGTTCCTTTCAATGTTACACCTGCTGGATCCTCCTTTCACTGTCCAGGTTTGTTCCCTTCCATGTTAGACCTGCTGGATCATCCTTTCACTGTCCAGGTTTGCTCCCTTCCATGTTAGACCTGCTGGATCATCCTTTCACTGTCCAGGTTTGTTCCCTTCCATGTTAGACCTGCTGGATCATCCTTTCACTATCCAGGTTTGTTCCCTTCCATGTTAGACCTGCTGGATCATCCTTTCACTGTCCAGGTTTGTTCGCTTCCATGTTAGACCTGCTGTATCAGCCTTTCACTGTCCAGGTTTGTTCCCTTCTATGTTAGACCTGCTGTATCATCCTATCACTGTCCAAGTTTGCTCCCTTCCATGTTAGACCTGCTGGATCATCCTTTCACTGTCCAGGTTTGTTCCCTTTCATGTTAGACCTGCTGGATCATCCTTTCACTGTCCAGGTTTGTTCCTTTCAATGTTACACCTGCTGGATCCTCCTTTCACTGTCCAGGCTTGTTCCCTTCCATGTTAGACCTGCTGGATCATCCTTTCACTGTCCAGGTTTGCTCCCTTCCATGTTAGACCTGCTGGATCATCCTTTCACTGTCCAGGTTTGTTCCCTTTCATGTTCGACCTGCTGGATCATCCTTTCACTGTCCAGGTTTGTTCCCTTCCATGTTAGACCTGCTGGATCATCCTTTCACTGTCCAGGTTTGTTCGCTTCCATGTTAGACCTGCTGTATCATCCTTTCACTGTCCAGGTTTGTTCCCTTCCATGTTAGACCTGCTGTATCATCCTTTCACTGTCCAGGTTTGTTCCCTTCCATGTTAGACCTGCTGGATCATCCTTTCACTGTGCAGGTTTGTTCCTTTCAATGTTACACCTGCTGGATCATCCTTTCACTGTCCAGGTTTGTTCCCTTCCATTTTAGACCTGCTGGATCATCCTTTCACTGTCCAGGTTTGCTCCCTTCCATGTTAGACCTGCTGGATCATCCTTTCAATGTCCAGGTTTGTTCCCTTCCATGTTAGACCTGCTGGATCATCCTTTCACTGTCCAGGTTTACTTCCTTCCATGTTAGACCTGCTGGATCATCCTTTCACAGTCCAGGTTTGTTCCCTTCCATGTTAGACCTGCTGTATCATCCTTTCACTGTCCAGGTTTGCTCCCTTCCATGTTAGACCTGCTGGATCATCCTTTCACTGTCCAGGTTTGCTCCCTTCCATGTTAGACCTGCTGGATCATCCTTTCACTGTCCAGGTTTGTTCCCTTCCATGTTAGACCTGCTGGATCATCCTTCACTGTCCAGGTTTGCTCCCTTCCATGTTAGACCTGCTGGATCACCCTTTCACTGTCCAGGTTTGTTCCCCTCCATGTGAGACCTGCTGTATCATCCTTTCACTGTCCAGGTTTGCTCGCTTCCATGTTAGACCTGCTGGATCATCCTTTCACTGTCCAGGTTTGTTCTCTTCCATGTTAGACCTGCTGTATCATCCTTTCACTGTCCAGGTTTGCTCCCTTCCATGTTAGACCTGCTGGATCATCCTTTCACTGTCCAGTTTTGTTCCCTTTCATGTGAGACCTGCTGGATCATCCTTTCACTGTCCAGGTTTCTTCCTTTCAATGTTACACCTGCTGGATCATCCTTTCACTGTCCAGGTTTGTTCCCTTCCATGTTAGACCTGCTGGATTATCCTTTCACTATCCAGGTTTGCTCCCTTCCATGTTAGACCTGCTGGATCATCCTTTCACTGTCCAGGTTTGTTCCCTTCCATGTTAGACCTGCTGGATCATCCTTTCACTGTCCAGGTTTACTCCCTTCCATGTTAGACCTGCTGGATCATCCTTTCACTGTCCAGGTTTGTTCCCTTCCATGTTAGACCTGCTGTATCATCCTTTCACTGTCCAGGTTTGCTCCCTTCCATTTTAGACCTGCTGGATCATCCTTTCACTGTCCAGGTTTGCTCCCTTCCATGTTAGACCTGGTGGATCATCTTTTCAGTGTCCAGGTTTGTTCCCTTGCATGTTAGACCTGCTGGATCATCCTTCACTGTCCAGGTTTGCTCCCTTCCATGTTCGACCTGCTGGATCACCCTTTCACTGTCCAGGTTTGTTCCCTTCCATGTTAGACCTGCTGGATCATCCTTTCACTGTCCAGGTTTGTTCCCTTTCATGTCAGACCTGCTGGATCATCCTTTCACTGTCCTGGTTTGTTCCTTTCAACGTTACACCTGCTGGATCATCCTTTCACTGTCCAGGTTTGCTCCCTTCCATGTTAGACCTGCTGGATCATCCTTTCACTGTCCAGGTTTGTTCCTTTTCATGTTAGACCTGCTGGATCATCCTTTCACTGTCCAGGTTTGTTCCCTTCCATGTTAGACCTGCTGGATCATCCTTTCACTGTCCAGGTTTGCTCCCTTCCATGTTAGACCTGCTGGATCATCCTTTCACTGTCCAGGTTTGCTCCCTTCCATGTTAGACCTGCTGTATCATCCTTTCACTGTCCAGGTTTGTTCCCTTCCATGTTAGACCTGCTGGATCATCCTTTCACTGTCCAGGTTTGCTCCCTTCCATGTTAGACCTGCTGGATCATCCTTTCACTGTCCAGGTTTGTTCCCTTTCATGTTAGACCTGCTGTATCATCCTTTCACTATCCAGGTTTGTTCCCTTCCATGTTAGACCTGCTGGATCATCCTTTCACTGTCCAGGTTTGTTCGCTTCCATGTTAGACCTGCTGTATCATCCTTTCACTGTCCATGTTTGTTTCCTTGTATGTTAGACCTGCTGGATCATCCTTCACTGTCCAGGTTTGTTCCCTTCCATGTTAGACCTGCTGGATCACCCTTTCACTGTCCAGGTTTGTTCCCTTCCATGTCAGACCTGCTGGATCATCCTTTCACTGTCCAGGTTTGTTGCCTTTCATGTTAGACCTGCTGGATCATCCTTTCACTGTCCAGGTTTGTTCCTTTCAATGTTACACCTGCTGGATCCTCCTTTCACTGTCCAGGTTTGTTCCCTTCCATGTTAGACCTGCTGGATCATCCGTTCACTGTCCAGGTTTGCTCCCTTCCATGTTAGACCTGCTGGATCATCCTTTCACTGTCCAGGTTTGTTCCCTTCCATGTTAGACCTGCTGGATCATCCTTTCACTATCCAGGTTTGTTCCCTTCCATGTTAGACCTGCTGGATCATCCTTTCACTGTCCAGGTTTGTTCGCTTCCATGTTAGACCTGCTGTATCAGCCTTTCACTGTCCAGGTTTGTTCCCTTCTATGTTAGACCTGCTGTATCATCCTATCACTGTCCAAGTTTGCTTCCTTCCATGTTAGACCTGCTGGATCATCGTTTCACTGTCCAGGTTTGCTCCCTTTCATGTTAGACCTGCTGGATCATCCTTTCACTGTCCAGGTTTGTTCCCTTCCATGTTAGACCTGCTGGATCATCCATTCACTGTCCAGGTTTGTTCTCTTCCATGTTAGACCTGCTGTATCATCCTTTCACTGTCCAGGTTTGCTCCCTTCCATGTTAGACCTGCTGGATCATCCTTTCACTGTCCAGGTTTGAACTCTTCCATGTTAGACCTGCTGTATCATCCTTTCACTGTCCAGGTTTGCTCCCTTCCATGTTAGACCTGCTGGATCATCCTTTCACTGTCCAGGTTTGTTCTCTTCCATGTTAGACCTGCTGGATCATCCTTACACTGTCCAGGTTTGCTCCCTTCCATGTTAGACCTGCTGGATCATCCTTTCACTGTCCAGGTTTGCTCCCTTCCATGTTAGACCAGCTGGATCATCCTTTCACTGTCCAGGTTTGTTCCCTTTCATGTGAGACCTGCTGTATCATCCTTTCACTGTCCAGGTTTGTTCCCTTCCATGTTAGACCTGCTGGATCATCGTTTCACTGTCCAGGTTTTCTCCCTTTCATGTTAGACCTGCTGGATCATCCTTTCATTGTCCAGGTTTGTTCCCTTCCATGTTAGTCCTGCTGGATCATCCTTTCACTGTCCAGGTTTGATCCCTTCCATGTTAGACCTGCTGTATCATCCTTTCACTGTCCAGGTTTGTTCCCTTCCATGTTAGACCTGCTGGATCATCCTTTCACTGTCCAGGTTTACTACATTCCATGTTAGACCTGCTGGATCATCCTTTCACTGTCCAGGTTTGCCCCCTTCCATGTTAGACCTGCTGGATCATCCTTTCACTGTCCAGGTTTGATCCCTTCCATGTTAGACCTGCTGTATCATCCTTTCACTGTCCAGGTTTGTTCCCTTCCATGTTAGACCTGCTGGATCATCCTTTCACTGTCCAGGTTTGCCCCCTTCCATGTTAGACCTGCTGGATCATCCTTTCACTGTCCAGGTTTGTTCCTTTCAATGTTAGACCTGCTGCAACATCCTTTCACTGTCCAGGTTTGTTCCCTTCCATGTTAGACCTGCTAGATCATCCTTTCACTGTCCAAGTTTGCTACCTTCCATGTCAGACCTGCTGGAACATCCTTTCACTGTCCCCGTTTGTTCCCTTCCATGTTAGACCTGCTGGATCATCCTTTCACTGTCCAGGTTTACTCCCTTCCATGTTAGACCTGCTGGATCATTCTTTCACTGTCCAGGTTTGTTCGCTTCCAAGTTAGATCTACTGTATCATCCTTTCTCTGTCCAGGTTTGTTCCCTTCCATGTTAGACCTGCTCTATCATCCTTTCACTGTCCAGGTTTGTTCCCTTCCATGTTAGACTTGCTGTATCATCCTTTCACTGTCCAGGTTTGTTCCCTTCCATGTTAGACCTGCTGTCTCATCCTTTCACTGTCCAGGTTTGTTCCCTTCGATGTTAGACCTGCTGTATCATCCTTTCACTGTCCAGGTTTGTTCCCTTCCATGTTAGACCTGCTGTATCATCCTTTCACTGTCCAGGTTTGTTCCCTTCCATGTTAGACCTGCTGGATCATCCTTTCACTGTCCAGGTTTGCTCCCTTCCATGTTAGACCTGCTGGATCATCCTTTCACTGTCCAGGTTTGTTCCTTTCAATGTTACACCTGCTGGATCATCCTTTCACTGTCCAGGTTTGTTCCCTTCCATGTTAGACCTGCTGGATCATCCTTTCGCAGTCCAGGTTTGCTCCCTTCCATGTTAGACCTGCTGGATCATCCTTTCACTGTCCAGATTTGTTCCCTTCCATGTTAGACCTGCTGGATCATCCTTTCACTGTCCAGGTTTACTCCCTTCCATGTTAGACCTGCTGGATCATCCTTTCACTGTCCAGGTTTACTACATTCCATGTTAGACCTGCTGGATCATCCTTTCACTGTCCAGGTTTGCCCCCTTCCATGTTAGACCTGCTGGATCATCCTTTCACTGTCCAGGTTTGTTCCTTTCAATGTTAGACCTGCTGCATCATCCTTTCACTGTCCAGGTTTGCTCCCTTCCATGTCAGACCTGCTGGATCATCCTTTCACTGTCCAGGTTTGTTCCCTTCCATGTTAGACCTGCTGGATCATCCTTTCACTGTCCAGGTTTACTCCCTTCCATGTTAGACCTGCTGGATCATTCTTTCACTGTCCAGGTTTGTTCGCTTCCAAGTTAGATCTGCTGTATCATCCTTTCACTGTCCAGGTTTGTTCCCTTCCATGTTAGACCTGCTCTATCATCCTTTCACTGTCCAGGTTTGTTCCCTTCCATGTTAGACTTGCTGTATCATCCTTTCACTGTCCAGGTTTGTTCCCTTCCATGTTAGACCTGCTGTATCATCCTTTCACTGTCCAGGTTTGTTCCCTTCGATGTTAGACCTGCTGCATCATCCTTTCACTGTCCAGGTTTGCTCCCTTCCATGTTAGACCTCCTGGATCATCCTTTCACTGTCCAGGTTTGTTCCTTTCAGTGTTACACCTGCTGGATCATCCTTTCACTGTCCAGGTTTGCTCCCTTCCATGTTAGACCTGCTGGATCATCCTTTCACTGTCCAGGTTTGTTCCCTTCCATGTTAGACCTGCTGGATCATCCTTTCACTATACAGGTTTACTCCCTTCCATGTTAGACCTGCTGGATCATCCTTTCACTGTGCAGGTTTGTTCCCTTGCATGTTAGACCTGCTGTATCATCCTTTCACTGTCCAGGTTTGCTCCCTTCCATGTTAGACCTGCTGGATCATCCTTTCATTGTCCAGGTTTGCTCCCTTCCATGTTAGACCTGCTGGATCATCCTTTCACTGTCCAGGTTTGTTCACTTGCATGTTAGACCTGCTGGATCATCCTTTCACTCTCCAGGTTTGTTCCCTTTCATGTTAGAACTGCTGGATCATCCTTTCACTGCCCAGGTTTGTTCGTTTCAATGTGACACCTGCTGGATCCTCCTTTCACTGTCCAGGTTTGTTCCCTTCCATGTTAGACCTGCTGGATCATCCTTTCACTGTCCAGGTTTGCTCCCTTCCATGTTAGACCTGCTGGATCATCCTTTCACTGTCCAGGTTTGATCCTTTTCATGTTATACCTGCTGGATCATCCTTTCACTGTCCAGGTTTGTTCCCTTCCATGTTAGACCTGCTGGATCACCCTTTCACTGTCCAGGTTTGTTCCCTTCCATGTGAGACCTGCTGTATAATCCTTTCACTTTCCAGGTTTGCTCCCTTCCATGTTAGACCTATAGGATCATCCTTTCACTATCCAGGTTTGTTCCCTTCCATGTTAGACCTGCTGGATCATCCTTTCACTGTCCAGGTTTGTTCCTTTCAATGTTACACCTGCTGGATCATCCTTTCACTGTCCAGGTTTGTTCCCTTCCATTTTAGACCTGCTGGATCATCCTTTCACTGTCCAGGTTTGCTCCCTTCCATGTTAGACCTGCTGGATCATCCTTTCACTGTCCAGGTTTGTTCCTTTCAATGTTACACCTGCTGGATCATCCTTTCACTGTCCAGGTTTGTTCCCTTCCATGTTAGACCTGCTGGATCATCCTTTCACTGTGCAGGTTTGCTCCCTTCCATGTTAGACCTGCTGGATCATCCTTTCACTGTCCAGGTTTGTTCCCTTTCATGTTAGACCTGCTGGATCATCCTTTCACTGTCCAGGTGTGTTCCCTTCCATGTTAGTCCTGCTGGATCATCCTTTCACTGTCCAGGTTTGTTAGCTTCCATGTTAGACCTGCTGTATCATCCTTTCACTGTCCAGGTTTGTTCCCTACCACGTTAGACCTGCTGGATCATCCTTTCACTGTCCAGGTTTGTTCCCTTCCATGTTAGAATTGCTGTATCATCCTTTCACTGTCCAGGTTTGTTCCCTTCCATGTTAGACCTGCTGGATCATCGTTTCACTGTCCAGGTTTTCTCCCTTTCATGTTAGACCTGCTGGATCATCCTTTCATTGTCCAGGTTTGTTCCCTTCCATGTTAGTCCTGCTGGATCATCCTTTCACTGTCCAGGTTTGCTCCCTTCCATGTTAGACCTGCTGTATCATCCTTTCACTGTCCAGGTTTGTTCCCTTCCATGTTAGACCTGCTCTATCATCCTTTCACTGTCCAGGTTTGCTCCCTTCCATGTTAGACCTGCTGGATCATCCTTTCACTGTCCAGGTTTGTTCCCTTTCATGTTAGACCTGCTGGATCATCCTTTCACTATCCAGGTTTGTTCCCTTCCATGTTAGACCTGCTGGATCATCCTTTCACTGTCCAGGTTTGTTCGCTTCCATGTTAGACCTGCTGTATCATCCTTTCACTGTCCAGGTTTGTTCCCTTCCATGTTAGACCTGCTGTATCATCCTTTCACTGTCCAGGTTTGCTCCCTTCCATGTTATACCTGCTGGATCATCCTTTCACTGTCCAGGTTTGCTCCCTTCCATGTTAGACCTGCTGGATCATCCTTTCACTGTCCAGGTTTGTTCCCTTCCATGTTAGACCTGCTGGATCATCCTTCACTGTCCAGGTTTGCTCCCTTCCATGTTAGACCTGCTGGATCACCCTATCACTGTCCAGGTTTGTTCCCTTCCATGTTAGACCTGCTGTATCATCCTTTCACTGTCCAGGTTTGTTCCCTTCCATGTTAGACCTGCTGTATCATCCTTTCACTGTCCAGGTTTGTTCCCTTCCATATTAGACCTGCTGTATCATCCTTTCACTGTCCAGGTTTGTTCCCTTCAATGTTAGACCTGCTGGATCATCCTTTCACTGTCCAGGTTTGCTCCCTTCCATGTTAGACCTGCTGGATCATCCTTTCACTGTCCAGGTTTGTTCCTTTCACTGTTACACCTGCTGGATCATACTTTCACTGTCCAGGTTTGTTCCCTTCCATGTTAGACCTGCTGGATCATCCTTTCAATGTCCAGGTTTGCTCCCTTCCATGTTAGACCTGCTGAATCATCCTTTCACTGTCCAGGTTTGTTCCCTTCCATGTTAGACCTGCTGGATCATCCTTTCACTGTCCAGGTTTACTCCCTTCCATGTTAGACCTGCTGGATCATCCTTTCACTGTCCAGGTTTGTTCTCTTCCATGTTAGACCTGCTGTATCATCCTTTCACTGTCCAGGTTTGCTCCCTTCCATGTTAGACCTGCTGGATCATCCTTTCACTGTCCAGGTTTGCTCCCTTCCATGTTAGACCTGCTGGATCATCCTTTCACTGTCCAGGTTTGTTCCCTTGTATGTTAGACCTGCTGGATCATCCTTCACTGTCCAGGTTTGCTCCCTTCCATGTTAGACCTGCTGGATCACCCTTTCACTGTCCAGGTTTGTTCCATTCCATGTTAGACCTGCTGGATCATCCTTTCACTGTCCAGGTTTGTTCCCTTTCATGTTAGACCTGCTGGATCATCCTTTCACTGTCCAGGTTTGTTCCTTTCAATGTTACACCTGCTGGATCCTCCTTTCACTGTCCAGGTTTGTTCCCTTCCATGTTAGACCTGCTGGATCATCCTTTCACTGTCCAGGTTTGCTCCCTTCCATGTTAGACCTGCTGGATCATCCTTTCACTGTCCAGGTTTGTTCCCTTTCATGTTCGACCTGCTGGATCATCCTTTCACTGTCCAGGTTTGTTCCCTTCCATGTTAGACCTGCTGGATCATCCTTTCACTGTCCAGGTTTGCTCCCTTCCATGTTAGACCTGCTGTATCATCCTTTCACTGTCCAGGTTTGCTCCCTTCCATGTTTGACCTGCTGGATCATCCTTTCACTGTCCAGGTTTGTTCCCTTCCATGTTAGACCTGCTGGATCACCCTTTCACTGTCCAGGTTTGTTCCCTTCCATGTGAGACCTGCTGTATAATCCTTTCACTGTCCAGGTTTGCTCCCTTCCATGTTAGACCTACAGGATCATCCTTTCACTGTCCAGGTTTGTTCCCTTCCATGTTAGACCTGCTGGATCATCCTTTCACTGTCCAGGTTTGTTCCTTTCAATGTTACACCTGCTGGATCATCCTTTCACTGTCCAGGTTTGCTCCCTTCCATGTTAGACCGGCTGGATCATCCTTTCACTGTCCAGGTTTGTTCCTTTCAATGTTACACCTGCTGGATCATCCTTTCACTGTCCAGGTTTGTTCCCTTCCATGTTAGACCTGCTGGATCATCCTTTCACTGTCCAGGTTTGCTCCCTTCCATGTTAGACCTGCTGGATCATCCTTTCACTGTCCAGGTTTGTCCCCTTTCATGTTAGACCTGCTGGATCATTCTTTCACTGTCCAGGTGTGTTCCCTTCCATGTTAGTCCTGCTGGATCATCCTTTCACTGTCCAGGTTTGTTCGCTTCCATGTTAGACCTGCTGTATCATCCTTTCACTGTCCAGGTTTGTTCCCTACCACGTTAGACCTGCTGGATCATCCTTTCACTGTCCAGGTTTGTTCCCTTCCATGTTAGAATTGCTGTATCATCCTTTCACTGTCCAGGTTTGTTCCCTTCCATGTTAGACCTGCTGGATCATCGTTTCACTGTCCAGGTTTTCTCCCTTTCATGTTAGACCTGCTGGATCATCCTTTCATTGTCCAGGTTTGTTCCCTTCCATGTTAGTCCTGCTGGATCATCCTTTCACTGTCCAGGTTTGCTCCCTTCCATGTTAGACCTGCTGTATCATCCTTTCACTGTCCAGGTTTGTTCCCTTCCATGTTAGACCTGCTCTATCATTCTATCACTGTCCAGGTTTGCTCCCTTCCATGTTAGACCTGCTGGATCATCCTTTCACTGTCCAGGTTTGTTCCCTTTCATGTTAGACCTGCTGGATCATCCTTTCACTATCCAGGTTTGTTCCCTTCCATGTTAGACCTGCTGGATCATCCTTTCACTGTCCAGGTTTGTTCGCTTCCATGTTCGACCTGCTGTATCATCCTTTCACTGTCCAGGTTTACTTCCTTCCATGTTAGACCTGCTGGATCATCCTTTCACTGTCCAGGTTTGTTCCCTTCCATGTTAGACCTGCTGGAGCATCCTTTCACTGTCCAGGTTTGCTCCCTTCCATGTTAGACCTGCTGGATCATCCTTTCACTGTCCAGGTTTGTTCCCTTTCATGTTCGACCTGCTGGATCATCCTTTCACTGTCCAGGTTTGTTCCCTTCCATGTTAGACCTGCTGGATCATCCTTTCTCTGTCCAGGTTTGCTCCCTTCCATGTTAGACCTGCTGGATCATCCTTTCACTGTCCAGGTTTGTTCCTTTTCATGTTATACCTGCTGGATCATCCTTTCACTGTCCAGGTTTGTTCCCTTCCATGTTAGACCTGCTGGATCACCCTTTCACTGTCCAGGTTTGTTCCCTTCCATGTGAGACCTGCTGTATAATCCTTTCACTGTCCAGGTTTGCTCCCTTCCATGTTAGACCTACAGGATCATCCATTCACTGTCCAGGTTTGTTCCCTTCCATGTTAGACCTGCTGGATCATCCTTTCACTGTCCAGGTTTGTTCCTTTCAATGTTACACCTGCTGGATCATCCTTTCACTGTCCAGGTTTGTTCCCTTCCATTTTAGACCTGCTGGATCATCCTTTCACTGTCCAGGTTTGCTTCCTTCCATGTTAGACCTGCTGGATCATCCTTTCACTGTCCAGGTTTGTTCCTTTCAATGTTACACCTGCTGGATCATCCTTTCACTGTCCAGGTTTGTTCCCTTCCATGTTAGACCTGCTGGATCATCCTTTCACTGTCCAGGTTTGCTCCCTTCCATGATAGACCTGCTGGATCATCCTTTCACTGTCCAGGTTTGTTCCCTTTCATGTTAGACCTGCTGGATCATCCTTTCACTGTCCAGGTGTGTTCCCTTCCATGTTAGTCCTGCTGGATCATCCTTTCACTGTCCAGGTTTGTTCGCTTCCATGTTAGACCTGCTGTATCATCCTTTCACTGTCCAGGTTTGTTCCCAACCACGTTTGACCTGCTGGATCATCCTTTCACTGTCCAGGTTTGTTCCCTTCCATGTTAGAATTGCTGTATCATCCTTTCACTGTCCAGGTTTGTTCCCTTCCATGTTAGACCTGCTGGATCATCGTTTCACTGTCCAGGTTTTCTCCCTTTCATGTGAGACCTGCTGGATCATCCTTTCATTGTCCAGGTTTGTTCCCTTCCATGTTAGTCCTGCTGGATCATCCTTTCACTGTCCAGGTTTGCTCCCTTCCATGTTAGACCTACTGTATCATCCTTTCACTGTCCAGGTTTGTTCCCTTCCATGTTAGACCTGCTCTATCATCCTTTCACTGTCCAGGTTTGCTCCCTTCCATGTTAGACCTGCTGGATCATCCTTTCAATGTCCAGGTTTGTTCCCTTTCATGTTAGACCTGCTGGATCATCCTTTCACTATCCAGGTTTGTTTCCTTCCATGTTAGACCTGCTGGATCATCCTTTCACTGTCCAGGTTTGTTCGCTTCCATGTTAGACCTGCTGTATCATCCTTTCACTGTCCAGGTTTACTTCCTTCCATGTTAGACCTGCTGTATCATCCTTTCACTGTCCAGGTTTGTTCCCTTCCATGTTAGACCTGCTGTATCATCCTTTCACTGTCCAGGTTTGCTCCCTTCCATGTTATACCTGCTGGATCATCCTTTCACTGTCCAGGTTTGCTCCCTTCCATGTTAGACCTGCTGGATCATCCTTTCACTGTCCAGGTTTGTTCCCTTCCATGTTAGACCTGCTGGATCATCCTTTCACTGTCCAGGTTTGTTCCCTTCCATGTTAGACCTGCTGGATCATCCTTTCACTGTCCAGGTTTGCTCCCTTCCATGTTAGACCTGCTGGATCATCCTTTCACTGTCCAGGTTTGTTCCTTTCAATGTTACACCTGCTGGATCATCCTTTCACTGTCCAGGTTTGTTCCCTTCCATGTTAGACCTGCTGGATCATCCTTTCACTGTCCAGGTTTGCTCCCTTCCATGTTAGACCTGCTGGATCATCCTTTCACTGTCCAGGTTTGTCCCCTTTCATGTTAGACCTGCTGGATCATTCTTTCACTGTCCAGGTGTGTTCCCTTCCATGTTAGTCCTGCTGGATCATCGTTTCACTGTCCAGGTTTGTTCGCTTCCATGTTAGACCTGCTGTATCATCCTTTCACTGTCCAGGTTTGTTCCCTACCACGTTAGACCTGCTGGATCATCCTTTCACTGTCCAGGTTTGTTCCCTTCCATGTTAGAATTGCTGTATCATCCTTTCACTGTCCAGGTTTGTTCCCTTCCATGTTAGACCTGCTGGATCATCGTTTCACTGTCCAGGTTTTCTCCCTTTCATGTTAGACCTGCTGGATCATCCTTTCATTGTCCAGGTTTGTTCCCTTCCATGTTAGTCCTGCTGGATCATCCTTTCACTGTCCAGGTTTGCTCCCTTCCATGTTAGACCTGCTGTATCATCCTTTCACTGTCCAGGTTTGTTCCCTTCCATGTTAGACCTGCTCTATCATTCTATCACTGTCCAGGTTTGCTCCCTTCCATGTTAGACCTGCTGGATCATCCTTTCACTGTCCAGGTTTGTTCCCTTTCATGTTAGACCTGCTGGATCATCCTTTCACTATCCAGGTTTGTTCCCTTCCATGTTAGACCTGCTGGATCATCCTTTCACTGTCCAGGTTTGTTCGCTTCCATGTTCGACCTGCTGTATCATCCTTTCACTGTCCAGGTTTACTTCCTTCCATGTTAGACCTGCTGGATCATCCTTTCACTGTCCAGGTTTGTTCCCTTCCATGTTAGACCTGCTGTATCATCCTTTCATTGTCCAGGTTTGCTCCCTTCCATGTTAGACCTGCTGGATCATCCTTTCACTGTCCAGGTTTACTCCCTTCCATGTTAGACCTGCTGGATCATCCTTTCACTGTCCAGGTTTGTTCTCTTCCATGTTAGACCTGCTGTATCATCCTTTCACTGTCCAGGTTTGCTCCCTTCCATGTTAGACCTGCTGGATCATCCTTTCACTGTCCAGGTTTGCTCCCTTCCATGTTAGACCTGCTGGATCATCCTTTCACTGTCCAGGTTTGTTCCCTTGTATGTTAGACCTGCTGGATCATCCTTCACTGTCCAGGTTTGCTCCCTTCCATGTTAGACCTGCTGGATCACCCTTTCACTGTCCAGGTTTGTTCCATTCCATGTTAGACCTGCTGGATCATCCTTTCTCTGTCCAGGTTTGCTCCCTTCCATGTTAGACCTGCTGTATCATCCTTTCACTGTCCAGGTTTGTTCCCTTCCATGTTAGACCTGCTGGATCATCCTTTCTCTGTCCAGGTTTGCTCCCTTCCATGTTAGACCTGCTGGATCATCCTTTCACTGTTCAGGTTTGTTCCTTTCAATGTTACACCTGCTGGATCATCCTTTCACTGTCCAGGTTTGTTCCCTTCCATGTTAGACCTGCTGGATCATCCTTTCACTGTGCAGGTTTGCTCCCTTCCATGTTAGACCTGCTGGATCATCCTTTCACTGTCCAGGTTTGTTCCCTTTCATGTTAGACCTGCTGGATCATCCTTTCACTGTCCAGGTGTGTTCCCTTCCATGTTAGTCCTGCTGGATCATCCTTTCACTGTCCAGGTTTGTTAGCTTCCATGTTAGACCTGCTGTATCATCCTTTCACTGTCCAGGTTTGTTCCCTACCACGTTAGACCTGCTGGATCATCCTTTCACTGTCCAGGTTTGTTCCCTTCCATGTTAGAATTGCTGTATCATCCTTTCACTGTCCAGGTTTGTTCCCTTCCATGTTAGACCTGCTGGATCATCGTTTCACTGTCCAGGTTTTCTCCCTTTCATGTTAGACCTGCTGGATCATCCTTTCATTGTCCAGGTTTGTTCCCTTCCATGTTAGTCCTGCTGGATCATCCTTTCACTGTCCAGGTTTGCTCCCTTCCATGTTAGACCTGCTGTATCATCCTTTCACTGTCCAGGTTTGTTCCCTTCCATGTTAGACCTGCTCTATCATCCTTTCACTGTCCAGGTTTGCTCCCTTCCATGTTAGACCTGCTGGATCATCCTTTCACTGTCCAGGTTTGTTCCCTTTCATGTTAGACCTGCTGGATCATCCTTTCACTATCCAGGTTTGTTCCCTTCCATGTTAGACCTGCTGGATCATCCTTTCACTGTCCAGGTTTGTTCGCTTCCATGTTAGACCTGCTGTATCATCCTTTCACTGTCCAGGTTTGTTCCCTTCCATGTTAGACCTGCTGTATCATCCTTTCACTGTCCAGGTTTGCTCCCTTCCATGTTATACCTGCTGGATCATCCTTTCACTGTCCAGGTTTGCTCCCTTCCATGTTAGACCTGCTGGATCATCCTTTCACTGTCCAGGTTTGTTCCCTTCCATGTTAGACCTGCTGGATCATCCTTCACTGTCCAGGTTTGCTCCCTTCCATGTTAGACCTGCTGGATCACCCTATCACTGTCCAGGTTTGTTCCCTTCCATGTTAGACCTGCTGTATCATCCTTTCACTGTCCAGGTTTGTTCCCTTCCATGTTAGACCTGCTGTATCATCCTTTCACTGTCCAGGTTTGTTCCCTTCCATATTAGACCTGCTGTATCATCCTTTCACTGTCCAGGTTTGTTCCCTTCAATGTTAGACCTGCTGGATCATCCTTTCACTGTCCAGGTTTGCTCCCTTCCATGTTAGACCTGCTGGATCATCCTTTCACTGTCCAGGTTTGTTCCCTTCCATGTTAGACCTGCTGGATCATCGTTTCACTGTCCAGGTTTTCTCCCTTTCATGTTAGACCTGCTGGATCATCCTTTCATTGTCCAGGTTTGTTCCCTTCCATGTTAGTCCTGCTGGATCATCCTTTCACTGTCCAGGTTTGCTCCCTTCCATGTTAGACCTGCTGTATCATCCTTTCACTGTCCAGGTTTGTTCCCTTCCATGTTAGACCTGCTCTATCATTCTATCACTGTCCAGGTTTGCTCCCTTCCATGTTAGACCTGCTGGATCATCCTTTCACTGTCCAGGTTTGTTCCCTTTCATGTTAGACCTGCTGGATCATCCTTTCACTATCCAGGTTTGTTCCCTTCCATGTTAGACCTGCTGGATCATCCTTTCACTGTCCAGGTTTGTTCGCTTCCATGTTCGACCTGCTGTATCATCCTTTCACTGTCCAGGTTTACTTCCTTCCATGTTAGACCTGCTGGATCATCCTTTCACTGTCCAGGTTTGTTCCCTTCCATGTTAGACCTGCTGGAGCATCCTTTCACTGTCCAGGTTTGCTCCCTTCCATGTTAGACCTGCTGGATCATCCTTTCACTGTCCAGGTTTGTTCCCTTTCATATTCGACCTGCTGGATCATCCTTTCACTGTCCAGGTTTGTTCCCTTCCATGTTAGACCTGCTGGATCATCCTTTCTCTGTCCAGGTTTGCTCCCTTCCATGTTAGACCTGCTGGATCATCCTTTCACTGTCCAGGTTTGTTCCTTTTCATGTTATACCTGCTGGATCATCCTTTCACTGTCCAGGTTTGTTCCCTTCCATGTTAGACCTGCTGGATCACCCTTTCACTGTCCAGGTTTGTTCCCTTCCATATGAGACCTGCTGTATAATCCTTTCACTGTCCAGGTTTGCTCCCTTCCATGTTAGACCTACAGGATCATCCATTCACTGTCCAGGTTTGTTCCCTTCCATGTTAGACCTGCTGGATCATCCTTTCACTGTCCAGGTTTGTTCCTTTCAATGTTACACCTGCTGGATCATCCTTTCACTGTCCAGGTTTGTTCCCTTCCATTTTAGACCTGCTGGATCATCCTTTCACTGTCCAGGTTTGCTTCCTTCCATGTTAGACCTGCTGGATCATCCTTTCACTGTCCAGGTTTGTTCCTTTCAATGTTACACCTGCTGGATCATCCTTTCACTGTCCAGGTTTGTTCCCTTCCATGTTAGACCTGCTGGATCATCCTTTCACTGTCCAGGTTTGCTCCCTTCCATGATAGACCTGCTGGATCATCCTTTCACTGTCCAGGTTTGTTCCCTTTCATGTTAGACCTGCTGGATCATCCTTTCACTGTCCAGGTGTGTTCCCTTCCATGTTAGTCCTGCTGGATCATCCTTTCACTGTCCAGGTTTGTTCGCTTCCATGTTAGACCTGCTGTATCATCCTTTCACTGTCCAGGTTTGTTCCCTACCACGTTTGACCTGCTGGATCATCCTTTCACTGTCCAGGTTTGTTCCCTTCCATGTTAGAATTGCTGTATCATCCTTTCACTGTCCAGGTTTGTTCCCTTCCATGTTAGACCTGCTGGATCATCGTTTCACTGTCCAGGTTTTCTCCCTTTCATGTTAGACCTGCTGGATCATCCTTTCATTGTCCAGGTTTGTTCCCTTCCATGTTAGTCCTGCTGGATCATCCTTTCACTGTCCAGGTTTGCTCCCTTCCATGTTAGACCTACTGTATCATCCTTTCACTGTCCAGGTTTGTTCCCTTCCATGTTAGACCTGCTGTATCATCCTTTCACTGTCCAGGTTTGCTCCCTTCCATGTTATACCTGCTGGATCATCCTTTCACTGTCCAGGTTTGCTCCCTTCCATGTTAGACCTGCTGGATCATCCTTTCACTGTCCAGGTTTGTTCCCTTCCATGTTAGACCTGCTGGATCATCCTTTCACTGTCCAGGTTTGTTCCCTTCCATGTTAGACCTGCTGGATCATCCTTTCACTGTCCAGGTTTGCTCCCTTCCATGTTAGACCTGCTGGATCATCCTTTCACTGTCCAGGTTTGTTCCTTTCAATGTTACACCTGCTGGATCATCCTTTCACTGTCCAGGTTTGTTCCCTTCCATGTTAGACCTGCTGGATCATCCTTTCACTGTCCAGGTTTGCTCCCTTCCATGTTAGACCTGCTGGATCATCCTTTCACTGTCCAGGTTTGTCCCCTTTCATGTTAGACCTGCTGGATCATTCTTTCACTGTCCAGGTGTGTTCCCTTCCATGTTAGTCCTGCTGGATCATCGTTTCACTGTCCAGGTTTGTTCGCTTCCATGTTAGACCTGCTGTATCATCCTTTCACTGTCCAGGTTTGTTCCCTACCACGTTAGACCTGCTGGATCATCCTTTCACTGTCCAGGTTTGTTCCCTTCCATGTTAGAATTGCTGTATCATCCTTTCACTGTCCAGGTTTGTTCCCTTCCATGTTAGACCTGCTGGATCATCGTTTCACTGTCCAGGTTTTCTCCCTTTCATGTTAGACCTGCTGGATCATCCTTTCATTGTCCAGGTTTGTTCCCTTCCATGTTAGTCCTGCTGGATCATCCTTTCACTGTCCAGGTTTGCTCCCTTCCATGTTAGACCTGCTGTATCATCCTTTCACTGTCCAGGTTTGTTCCCTTCCATGTTAGACCTGCTCTATCATTCTATCACTGTCCAGGTTTGCTCCCTTCCATGTTAGACCTGCTGGATCATCCTTTCACTGTCCAGGTTTTTTCCCTTTCATGTTAGACCTGCTGGATCATCCTTTCACTATCCAGGTTTGTTCCCTTCCATGTTAGACCTGCTGGATCATCCTTTCACTGTCCAGGTTTGTTCGCTTCCATGTTCGACCTGCTGTATCATCCTTTCACTGTCCAGGTTTACTTCCTTCCATGTTAGACCTGCTGGATCATCCTTTCACTGTCCAGGTTTGTTCCCTTCCATGTTAGACCTGCTGTATCATCCTTTCATTGTCCAGGTTTGCTCCCTTCCATGTTAGACCTGCTGGATCATCCTTTCACTGTCCAGGTTTACTCCCTTCCATGTTAGACCTGCTGGATCATCCTTTCACTGTCCAGGTTTGTTCTCTTCCATGTTAGACCTGCTGTATCATCCTTTCACTGTCCAGGTTTGCTCCCTTCCATGTTAGACCTGCTGGATCATCCTTTCACTGTCCAGGTTTGCTCCCTTCCATCTTAGACCTGCTGGATCATCCTTTCACTGTCCAGGTTTGTTCCCTTGTATGTTAGACCTGCTGGATCATCCTTCACTGTCCAGGTTTGCTCCCTTCCATGTTAGACCTGCTGGATCACCCTTTCACTGTCCAGGTTTGTTCCATTCCATGTTAGACCTGCTGGATCATCCTTTCTCTGTCCAGGTTTGCTCCCTTCCATGTTAGACCTGCTGTATCATCCTTTCACTGTCCAGGTTTGTTCCCTTCCATGTTAGACCTGCTGGATCATCCTTTCTCTGTCCAGGTTTGCTCCCTTCCATGTTAGACCTGCTGTATCATCCTTTCACTGTCCAGGTTTGTTCCCTTCCATGTTAGACCTGCTGGATCATCGTTTCACTGTCCAGGTTTTCTCCCTTTCATGTTAGACCTGCTGGATCATCCTTTCATTGTCCAGGTTTGTTCCCTTCCATGTTAGTCCTGCTGGATCATCCTTTCACTGTCCAGGTTTGCTCCCTTCCATGTTAGACCTGCTGTATCATCCTTTCACTGTCCAGGTTTGTTCCCTTCCATGTTAGACCTGCTCTATCATCCTTTCACTGTCCAGGTTTGCTCCCTTCCATGTTAGACCTGCTGGATCATCCTTTCACTGTCCAGGTTTGTTCCCTTTCATGTTAGACCTGCTGGATCATCCTTTCACTATCCAGGTTTGTTCCCTTCCATGTTAGACCTGCTGGATCATCCTTTCACTGTCCAGGTTTGTTCGCTTCCATGTTAGACCTGCTGTATCATCCTTTCACTGTCCAGGTTTGTTCCCTTCCATGTTAGACCTGCTGTATCATCCTTTCACTGTCCAGGTTTGCTCCCTTCCATGTTATACCTGCTGGATCATCCTTTCACTGTCCAGGTTTGCTCCCTTCCATGTTAGACCTGCTGGATCATCCTTTCACTGTCCAGGTTTGTTCCCTTCCATGTTAGACCTGCTGGATCATCCTTCACTGTCCAGGTTTGCTCCCTTCCATGTTAGACCTGCTGGATCACCCTATCACTGTCCAGGTTTGTTCCCTTCCATGTTAGACCTGCTGTATCATCCTTTCACTGTCCAGGTTTGTTCCCTTCCATGTTAGACCTGCTGTATCATCCTTTCACTGTCCAGGTTTGTTCCCTTCCATATTAGACCTGCTGTATCATCCTTTCACTGTCCAGGTTTGTTCCCTTCAATGTTAGACCTGCTGGATCATCCTTTCACTGTCCAGGTTTGCTCCCTTCCATGTTAGACCTGCTGGATCATCCTTTCACTGTCCAGGTTTGTTCCTTTCACTGTTACACCTGCTGGATCATACTTTCACTGTCCAGGTTTGTTCCCTTCCATGTTAGACCTGCTGGATCATCCTTTCAATGTCCAGGTTTGCTCCCTTCCATGTTAGACCTGCTGAATCATCCTTTCACTGTCCAGGTTTGTTCCCTTCCATGTTAGACCTGCTGGATCATCCTTTCACTGTCCAGGTTTACTCCCTTCCATGTTAGACCTGCTGGATCATCCTTTCACTGTCCAGGTTTGTTCTCTTCCATGTTAGACCTGCTGTATCATCCTTTCACTGTCCAGGTTTGCTCCCTTCCATGTTAGACCTGCTGGATCATCCTTTCACTGTCCAGGTTTGCTCCCTTCCATGTTAGACCTGCTGGATCATCCTTTCACTGTCCAGGTTTGTTCCCTTGTATGTTAGACCTGCTGGATCATCCTTCACTGTCCAGGTTTGCTCCCTTCCATGTTAGACCTGCTGGATCACCCTTTCACTGTCCAGGTTTGTTCCATTCCATGTTAGACCTGCTGGATCATCCTTTCACTGTCCAGGTTTGTTCCCTTTCATGTTAGACCTGCTGGATCATCCTTTCACTGTCCAGGTTTGTTCCTTTCAATGTTACACCTGCTGGATCCTCCTTTCACTGTCCAGGTTTGTTCCCTTCCATGTTAGACCTGCTGGATCATCCTTTCACTGTCCAGGTTTGCTCCCTTCCATGTTAGACCTGCTGGATCATCCTTTCACTGTCCAGGTTTGTTCCCTTTCATGTTCGACCTGCTGGATCATCCTTTCACTGTCCAGGTTTGTTCCCTTCCATGTTAGACCTGCTGGATCATCCTTTCACTGTCCAGGTTTGCTCCCTTCCATGTTAGACCTGCTGTATCATCCTTTCACTGTCCAGGTTTGCTCCCTTCCATGTTTGACCTGCTGGATCATCCTTTCACTGTCCAGGTTTGTTCCCTTCCATGTTAGACCTGCTGGATCACCCTTTCACTGTCCAGGTTTGTTCCCTTCCATGTGAGACCTGCTGTATAATCCTTTCACTGTCCAGGTTTGCTCCCTTCCATGTTAGACCTACAGGATCATCCTTTCACTGTCCAGGTTTGTTCCCTTCCATGTTAGACCTGCTGGATCATCCTTTCACTGTCCAGGTTTGTTCCTTTCAATGTTACACCTGCTGGATCATCCTTTCACTGTCCAGGTTTGCTCCCTTCCATGTTAGACCGGCTGGATCATCCTTTCACTGTCCAGGTTTGTTCCTTTCAATGTTACACCTGCTGGATCATCCTTTCACTGTCCAGGTTTGTTCCCTTCCATGTTAGACCTGCTGGATCATCCTTTCACTGTCCAGGTTTGCTCCCTTCCATGTTAGACCTGCTGGATCATCCTTTCACTGTCCAGGTTTGTCCCCTTTCATGTTAGACCTGCTGGATCATTCTTTCACTGTCCAGGTGTGTTCCCTTCCATGTTAGTCCTGCTGGATCATACTTTCACTGTCCAGGTTTGTTCGCTTCCATGTTAGACCTGCTGTATCATCCTTTCACTGTCCAGGTTTGTTCCCTACCACGTTAGACCTGCTGGATCATCCTTTCACTGTCCAGGTTTGTTCCCTTCCATGTTAGAATTGCTGTATCATCCTTTCACTGTCCAGGTTTGTTCCCTTCCATGTTAGACCTGCTGGATCATCGTTTCACTGTCCAGGTTTTCTCCCTTTCATGTTAGACCTGCTGGATCATCCTTTCATTGTCCAGGTTTGTTCCCTTCCATGTTAGTCCTGCTGGATCATCCTTTCACTGTCCAGGTTTGCTCCCTTCCATGTTAGACCTGCTGTATCATCCTTTCACTGTCCAGGTTTGTTCCCTTCCATGTTAGACCTGCTCTATCATTCTATCACTGTCCAGGTTTGCTCCCTTCCATGTTAGACCTGCTGGATCATCCTTTCACTGTCCAGGTTTGTTCCCTTTCATGTTAGACCTGCTGGATCATCCTTTCACTATCCAGGTTTGTTCCCTTCCATGTTAGACCTGCTGGATCATCCTTTCACTGTCCAGGTTTGTTCGCTTCCATGTTCGACCTGCTGTATCATCCTTTCACTGTCCAGGTTTACTTCCTTCCATGTTAGACCTGCTGGATCATCCTTTCACTGTCCAGGTTTGTTCCCTTCCATGTTAGACCTGCTGTATCATCCTTTCACTGTCCAGGTTTGCTCCCTTCCATGTTAGACCTGCTGGATCATCCTTTCACTGTCCAGGTTTACTCCCTTCCATGTTAGACCTGCTGGATCATCCTTTCACTGTCCAGGTTTGCTCCCTTCCATGTTAGACCTGCTGGATCATCCTTTCACTGTCCAGGTTTGCTCCCTTCCATGTTAGACCTGCTGGATCATCCTTTCACTGTCCAGGTTTGTTCCCTTGTATGTTAGACCTGCTGGATCATCCTTCACTGTCCAGGTTTGCTCCCTTCCATGTTAGACCTGCTGGATCACCCTTTCACTGTCCAGGTTTGTTCCATTCCATGTTAGACCTGCTGGATCATCCTTTCACTGTCCAGGTTTGTTCCCTTTCATGTTAGACCTGCTGGATCATCCTTTCACTGTCCAGGTTTGTTCCTTTCAATGTTACACCTGCTGGATCCTCCTTTCACTGTCCGGGTTTGTTCCCTTCCATGTTAGACCTGCTGGAGCATCCTTTCACTGTCCAGGTTTGCTCCCTTCCATGTTAGACCTGCTGGATCATCCTTTCACTGTCCAGGTTTGTTCCCTTTCATGTTCGACCTGCTGGATCATCCTTTCACTGTCCAGGTTTGTTCCCTTCCATGTTAGACCTGCTGGATCATCCTTTCTCTGTCCAGGTTTGCTCCCTTCCATGTTAGACCTGCTGTATCATCCTTTCACTGTCCAGGTTTGTTCCTTTTCATGTTATACCTGCTGGATCATCCTTTCACTGTCCAGGTTTGTTCCCTTCCATGTTAGACCTGCTGGATCACCCTTTCACTGTCCAGGTTTGTTCCCTTCCATGTGAGACCTGCTGTATAATCCTTTCACTGTCCAGGTTTGCTCCCTTCCATGTTAGACCTACAGGATCATCCATTCACTGTCCAGGTTTGTTCCCTTCCATGTTAGACCTGCTGGATCATCCTTTCACTGTCCAGGTTTGTTCCTTTCAATGTTACACCTGCTGGATCATCCTTTCACTGTCCAGGTTTGTTCCCTTCCATTTTAGACCTGCTGGATCATCCTTTCACTGTCCAGGTTTGCTTCCTTCCATGTTAGACCTGCTGGATCATCCTTTCACTGTCCAGGTTTGTTCCTTTCAATGTTACACCTGCTGGATCATCCTTTCACTGTCCAGGTTTGTTCCCTTCCATGTTAGACCTGCTGGATCATCCTTTCACTGTCCAGGTTTGCTCCCTTCCATGATAGACCTGCTGGATCATCCTTTCACTGTCCAGGTTTGTTCCCTTTCATGTTAGACCTGCTGGATCATCCTTTCACTGTCCAGGTGTGTTCCCTTCCATGTTTGTCCTGCTGGATCATCCTTTCACTGTCCAGGTTTGTTCGCTTCCATGTTAGACCTGCTGTATCATCCTTTCACTGTCCAGGTTTGTTCCCTACCACGTTTGACCTGCTGGATCATCCTTTCACTGTCCAGGTTTGTTCCCTTCCATGTTAGAATTGCTGTATCATCGTTTCACTGTCCAGGTTTGTTCCCTTCCATGTTAGACCTGCTGGATCATCGTTTCACTGTCCAGGTTTTCTCCCTTTCATGTTAGACCTGCTGGATCATCCTTTCATTGTCCAGGTTTGTTCCCTTCCATGTTAGTCCTGCTGGATCATCCTTTCACTGTCCAGGTTTGCTCCCTTCCATGTTAGACCTACTGTATCATCCTTTCACTGTCCAGGTTTGTTCCCTTCCATGTTAGACCTGCTCTATCATCCTTTCACTGTCCAGGTTTGCTCCCTTCCATGTTAGACCTGCTGGATCATCCTTTCAATGTCCAGGTTTGTTCCCTTTCATGTTAGACCTGCTGGATCATCCTTTCACTATCCAGGTTTGTTTCCTTCCATGTTAGACCTGCTGGATCATCCTTTCACTGTCCAGGTTTGTTCGCTTCCATGTTAGACCTGCTGTATCATCCTTTCACTGTCCAGGTTTACTTCCTTCCATGTTAGACCTGCTGGATCATCCTTTCACTGTCCAGGTTTGTTCCCTTCCATGTTAGACCTGCTGTATCATCCTTTCACTGTCCAGGTTTGCTCCCTTCCATGTTATACCTGCTGGATCATCCTTTCACTGTCCAGGTTTGCTCCCTTCCATGTTAGACCTGCTGGATCATCCTTTCACTGTCCAGGTTTGTTCCCTTCCATGTTAGACCTGCTGGATCATCCTGTCACTGTCCAGGTTTGTTCCCTTCCATGTTAGACCTGCTGGATCATCCTTTCACTGTCCAGGTTTGCTCCCTTCCATGTTAGACCTGCTGGATCATCCTTTCACTGTCCAGGTTTGTTCCTTTCAATGTTACACCTGCTGGATCATCCTTTCACTGTCCAGGTTTGTTCCCTTCCATGTTAGACCTGCTGGATCATCCTTTCACTGTCCAGGTTTGCTCCCTTCCATGTTAGACCTGCTGGATCATCCTTTCACTGTCCAGGTTTGTCCCCTTTCATGTTAGACCTGCTGGATCATTCTTTCACTGTCCAGGTGTGTTCCCTTCCATGTTAGTCCTGCTGGATCATCGTTTCACTGTCCAGGTTTGTTCGCTTCCATGTTAGACCTGCTGTATCATCCTTTCACTGTCCAGGTTTGTTCCCTACCACGTTAGACCTGCTGGATCATCCTTTCACTGTCCAGGTTTGTTCCCTTCCATGTTAGAATTGCTGTATCATCCTTTCACTGTCCAGGTTTGTTCCCTTCCATGTTAGACCTGCTGGATCATCGTTTCACTGTCCAGGTTTTCTCCCTTTCATGTTAGACCTGCTGGATCATCCTTTCATTGTCCAGGTTTGTTCCCTTCCATGTTAGTCCTGCTGGATCATCCTTTCACTGTCCAGGTTTGCTCCCTTCCATGTTAGACCTGCTGTATCATCTTTTCACTGTCCAGGTTTGTTCCCTTCCATGTTAGACCTGCTCTATCATTCTATCACTGTCCAGGTTTGCTCCCTTCCATGTTAGACCTGCTGGATCATCCTTTCACTGTCCAGGTTTGTTCCCTTTCATGTTAGACCAGCTGGATCATCCTTTCACTATCCAGGTTTGTTCCCTTCCATGTTAGACCTGCTGGATCATCCTTTCACTGTCCAGGTTTGTTCGCTTCCATGTTCGACCTGCTGTATCATCCTTTCACTGTCCAGGTTTACTTCCTTCCATGTTAGACCTGCTGGATCATCCTTTCACTGTCCAGGTTTGTTCCCTTCCATGTTAGACCTGCTGTATCATCCTTTCATTGTCCAGGTTTGCTCCCTTCCATGTTAGACCTGCTGGATCATCCTTTCACTGTCCAGGTTTACTCCCTTCCATGTTAGACCTGCTGGATCATCCTTTCACTGTCCAGGTTTGTTCTCTTCCATGTTAGACCTGCTGTATCATCCTTTCACTGTCCAGGTTTGCTCCCTTCCATGTTAGACCTGCTGGATCATCCTTTCACTGTCCAGGTTTGCTCCCTTCCATGTTAGACCTGCTGGATCATCCTTTCACTGTCCAGGTTTGTTCCCTTGTATGTTAGACCTGCTGGATCATCCTTCACTGTCCAGGTTTGCTCCCTTCCATGTTAGACCTGCTGGATCACCCTTTCACTGTCCAGGTTTGTTCCATTCCATGTTAGACCTGCTGGATCATCCTTTCACTGTCCAGGTTTGTTCCCTTTCATGTTAGACCTGCTGGATCATCCTTTCACTGTCCAGGTTTGTTCCTTTCAATGTTACACCTGCTGGATCCTCCTTTCACTGTCCAGGTTTGTTCCCTTCCATGTTAGACCTGCTGGAGCATCCTTTCACTGTCCAGGTTTGCTCCCTTCCATGTTAGACCTGCTGGATCATCCTTTCACTGTCCAGGTTTGTTCCCTTTCATGTTCGACCTGCTGGATCATCCTTTCACTGTCCAGGTTTGTTCCCTTCCATGTTAGACCTGCTGGATCATCCTTTCTCTGTCCAGGTTTGCTCCCTTCCATGTTAGACCTGCTGGATCATCCTTTCACTGTCCAGGTTTGTTCCTTTTCATGTTATACCTGCTGGATCATCCTTTCACTGTCCAGGTTTGTTCCCTTCCATGTTAGACCTGCTGGATCACCCTTTCACTGTCCAGGTTTGTTCCCTTCCATGTGAGACCTGCTGTATAATCCTTTCACTGTCCAGGTTTGCTCCCTTCCATGTTAGACCTACAGGATCATCCATTCACTGTCCAGGTTTGTTCCCTTCCATGTTAGACCTGCTGGATCATCCTTTCACTGTCCAGGTTTGTTCCTTTCAATGTTACACCTGCTGGATCATCCTTTCACTGTCCAGGTTTGTTCCCTTCCATTTTAGACCTGCTGGATCATCCTTTCACTGTCCAGGTTTGCTCCCTTCCATGTTAGACCTGCTGGATCATCCTTTCACTGTCCAGGTTTGTTCCTTTCAATGTTACACCTGCTGGATCATCCTTTCACTGTCCAGGTTTGTTCCCTTCCATGTTAGACCTGCTGGATCATCCTTTCACTGTCCAGGTTTGCTCCCTTCCATGTTAGACCTGCTGGATCATCCTTTCACTGTCCAGGTGTGTTCCCTTTCATGTTAGACCTGCTGGATCATCCTTTCTCTGTCCAGGTGTGTTCCCTTCCATGTTAGTCCTGCTGGATCATCCTTTCACTGTCCAGGTTTGTTCGCTTCCATGTTAGACCTGCTGTATCATCCTTTCACTGTCCAGGTTTGTTCCCTACCACGTTTGACCTGCTGGATCATCCTTTCACTGTCCAGGTTTGTTCCCTTCCATGTTAGAATTGCTGTATCATCCTTTCACTGTCCAGGTTTGTTCCCTTCCATGTTAGACCTGCTGGATCATCGTTTCACTGTCCAGGTTTTCTCCCTTTCATGTTAGACCTGCTGGATCATCCTTTCATTGTCCAGGTTTGTTCCCTTCCATGTTAGTCCTGCTGGATCATCCTTTCACTTTCCAGGTTTGCTCCCTTCCATGTTAGACCTACTGTATCATCCTTTCACTGTCCAGGTTTGTTCCCTTCCATGTTAGACCTGCTCTATCATCCTTTCACTGTCCAGGTTTGCTCCCTTCCATGTTAGACCTGCTGGATCATCCTTTCAATGTCCAGGTTTGTTCCCTTTCATGTTAGACCTGCTGGATCATCCTTTCACTATCCAGGTTTGTTCCCTTCCATGTTAGACCTGCTGGATCATCCTTTCACTGTCCAGGTTTGTTCGCTTCCATGTTAGACCTGCTGTATCATCCTTTCACTGTCCAGGTTTACTTCCTTCCATGTTAGACCTGCTGGATCATCCTTTCACTGTCCAGGTTTGTTCCCTTCCATGTTAGACCTGCTGTATCATCCTTTCACTGTCCAGGTTTGCTCCCTTCCATGTTATACCTGCTGGATCATCCTTTCACTGTCCAGGTTTGCTCCCTTCCATGTTAGACCTGCTGGATCATCCTTTCACTGTCCAGGTCTGTTCCCTTCCATGTTAGACCTGCTGGATCATCCTTCACTGTCCAGGTTTGCTCCCTTCCATGTTAGACCTGCTGGATCACCCTATCACTGTCCAGGTTTGTTCCCTTCCATGTTAGACCTGCTGTATCATCCTTTCACTGTCCAGGTTTGTTCCCTTCCATGTTAGACCTGCTGTATCATCCTTTCACTGTCCAGGTTTGTTCCCTCCATATTAGACCTGCTGTATCATCCTTTCACTGTCCAGGTTTGTTCCCTTCAATGTTAGACCTGCTGGATCATCCTTTCACTGTCCAGGTTTGCTCCCTTCCATGTTAGACCTGCTGGATCATCCTTTCACTGTCCAGGTTTGTTCCTTTCACTGTTACACCTGCTGGATCATTCTTTCACTGTCCAGGTTTGTTCCCTTCCATGTTAGACCTGCTGGATCATCCTTTCACTGTCCAGGTTTGCTCCCTTCCATGTTAGACCTGCTGAATCATCCTTTCACTGTCCAGGTTTGTTCCCTTCCATGTTAGACCTGCTGGATCATCCTTTCACTGTCCAGGTTTACTCCCTTCCATGTTAGACCTGCTGGATCATCCTTTCACTGTCCAGGTTTGTTCTCTTCCATGTTAGACCTGCTGTATCATCCTTTCACTGTCCAGGTTTGCTCCCTTCCATGTTAGACCTGCTGGATCATCCTTTCACTGTCCAGGTTTGCTCCCTTCCATGTTAGACCTGCTGGATCATCCTTTCACTGTCCAGGTTTGTTCCCTTGTATGTTAGACCTGCTGGATCATCCTTCACTGTCCAGGTTTACTCCCTTCCATGTTAGACCTGCTGGATCACCCTTTCACTGTCCAGGTTTGTTCCATTCCATGTTAGACCTGCTGGATCATCCTTTCACTGTCCAGGTTTGTTCCCTTTCATGTTAGACCTGCTGGATCATCCTTTCACTGTCGAGGTTTGTTCCTTTCAATGTTACACCTGCTGGATCCTCCTTTCACTGTCCAGGTTTGTTCCCTTCCATGTTAGACCTGCTGGATCATCCTTTCACTGTCCAGGTTTGCTCCCTTCCATGTTAGACCTGCTGGATCATCCTTTCACTGTCCAGGTTTGTTCCCTTTCATGTTCGACCTGCTGGATCATCCTTTCACTGTCCAGGTTTGTTCCCTTCCATGTTAGACCTGCTGGATCATCCTTTCACTGTCCAGGTTTGTTCGCTTCCATGTTAGACCTGCTGTATCATCCTTTCACTGTCCAGGTTTGTTCCCTTCCATGTTAGACCTGCTGTATCATCCTTTCACTGTCCAGGTTTGTTCCCTTCCATGTTAGACCTGCTGGATCATCCTTTCACTGTGCAGGTTTGTTCCTTTCAATGTTACACCTGCTGGATCATCCTTTCACTGTCCAGGTTTGTTCCCTTCCATTTTAGACCTGCTGGATCATCCTTTCACTGTCCAGGTTTGCTCCCTTCCATGTTAGACCTGCTGGATCATCATTTCAATGTCCAGGTTTGTTCCCTTCCATGTTAGACCTGCTGGATCATCCTTTCACTGTCCAGGTTTACGTCCTTCCATGTTAGACCTGCTGGATCATCCTTTCACTGTCCAGGTTTGTTCCCTTCCATGTTAGACCTGCTGTATCATCCTTTCACTGTCCAGGTTTGCTCCCTTCCATGTTCGACCTGCTGGATCATCCTTTCACTGTCCAGGTTTGCTCCCTTCCATGTTAGACCTGCTGGATCATCCTTTCACTGTCCAGGTTTGTTCCCTTCCATGTTAGACCTGCTGGATCATCCTTCACTGTCCAGGTTTGCTCCCTTCCATGTTAGACCTGCTGGATCACCCTTTCACTGTCCAGGTTTGTTCCCCTCCATGTGAGACCTGCTGTATCATCCTTTCACTGTCCAGGTTTGCTCGCTTCCATGTTAGACCTTCTGGATCATCCTTTCACTGTCCAGGTTTGTTCTCTTCCATGTTAGACCTGCTGTATCATCCTTTCACTGTCCAGGTTTGCTCCCTTCCATGTTAGACCTGCTGGATCATCCTTTCACTGTCCAGTTTTGTTCCCTTTCATGTGAGACCTGCTGGATCATCCTTTCACTGTCCAGGTTTCTTCCTTTCAATGTTACACCTGCTGGATCATCCTTTCACTGTCCAGGTTTGTTCCCTTCCATGTTAGACCTGCTGGATTATCCTTTCACTGTCCAGGTTTGCTCCCTTCCATGTTAGACCTGCTGGATCATCCTTTCACTGTCCAGGTTTGTTCCCTTCCATGTTAGACCTGCTGGATCATCCTTTCACTGTCCAGGTTTTCTCCCTTCCATGTTAGACCTGCTGGATCATCCTTTCAATGTCCAGGTTTTCACCCTTCCATGTTAGACCTTCTGGATCATCCTTTCACTGTCGAGGTTTGTTCCCTTCCATGTTAGACCTGCTGGATCATCCTTCCACTGTACAGGTTTGTTCCCTGCCATGTTAGACCTGCTGAATCATCCTTTCAATGTCCAGGTTTTCTCCCTTCCATGTTAGACCTGCTGGATCATCCTTTCACTGTCGAGGTTTGTTCCCTTCCATGTTAGACCTGCTGGATCATCCTTTCACTGTACAGGTTTGTTCCCTTCCATGTTAGACCTGCTGCATCATCCTTTACTGTCCAGGTTTGTTCCCTTCCATGTTAGACGTGCTGGATCCTCCTTTCACTGTCCAGGTTTGTTCCCTTCCATGTTAAACCTGCTGGATGATCCTTTCACTGTCCAGGTTTGTTCCCTTCCATGTTAGACCTGCTGTATCATCCTTTCACTGTCCAGGTTTGTTCACTTCCATGTTAGACCTGCTGTATCATCCTTTCACTGTACAGGTTTGTTCCCTTCCATGTTAAACCTGCTGGATCATCCTTTGACTGTCCAGGTTTGCTCCCTTGCATGTTAGTCCTGCTGGATCATCCTTTCACTGTCCAGGTTTGTTCCCTTCCATGTTAGACCTGCTGGATCATCCTTTCACTGTCCAGGTTTGCTCCCTTCCATGTTAGACCTGCTGTATCATCCTTTCACTGTCCTGGTTTGCTCCCTTCCACGTTTGACCTGCTGGATCATCCTTTCACTGTCCAGGTTTGCTCCCTTCCATGTTAGACCTGCTGGATCATCCTTTCACTGTCCAGGTTTTTTCACTGCCCTGTTAGACCTGCTGGATCATCCTTTCAATGTCCCGGTTTTCTCCCTTCCATGTTAGACCTGCTGGATCATCCTTTTACTATCCAGGTTTGTTCCCTTCCATGTTAGACCTGCTGCATCATCCTTTCTCTGTCCAGGTTTGTTCCCTTCCATGTAAGACCTGCTGGATCATTCTTTCAATGTCCAGGTTTTCTCCCTGCCATGTTAGACCTGCTGGATCATCCTTTCAATGTCCAGGTTTTCACCCTTCCATGTTAGACCTGCTGGATCATCCTTTCACTGTCCAGGTTTGTTCCCTTCCATGTTAGACCTGCTGGATCATCCTTTCACTGTCCAGGTTTGCTCCCTTCCATGTTAGACCTGCTGTATCATCCTTTCACTGTCCTGGTTTGCTCCCTTCCACGTTTGACCTGCTGGATCATCCTTTCACTGTCCAGGTTTGCTCCCTTCCATGTTAGACCTGCTGGATCATCCTTTCACTGTCCAGGTTTTTTCACTGCCCTGTTAGACCTGCTGGATCATCCTTTCAATGTCCCGGTTTTCTCCCTTCCATGTTAGACCTGCTGGATCATCCTTTTACTATCCAGGTTTGTTCCCTTCCATGTTAGACCTGCTGCATCATCCTTTCTCTGTCCAGGTTTGTTCCCTTCCATGTAAGACCTGCTGGATCATTCTTTCAATGTCCAGGTTTTCTCCCTGCCATGTTAGACCTGCTGGATCATCCTTTCAATGTCCAGGTTTTCACCCTTCCATGTTAGACCTGCTGGATCATCCTTTCACTGTCGAGGTTTGTTCCCTTCCATGTTAGACCTGCTGGATCATTCTTTCACTGTACAGGTTTGTTCCGTGCCATGTTAGACCTGCTGAATCATCCTTTCAATGTCCAGGTTTTCTCCCTTCCATGTTAGACCTGCTGGATCATCCTTTCACTGTCGAGGTTTGTTCCCTTCCATGTTAGACCTGCTGGATCATCCTTTCACTGTCCAGGTTTGTTCCCTTCCATGTTAGACGTGCTGGATCCTCCTTTCACTGTCCAGGTTTGTTCCCTTCCATGTTAAACCTGCTGGATGATCCTTTCACTGTCCAGGTTTGTTCCCTTCCATGTTAGACCTGCTGTATCATCCTTTCACTGTCCAGGTTTGTTCACTTCCATGTTAGACCTGCTGTATCATCCTTTCACTGTACAGGTTTGTTCCCTTCCATGTTAAACCTGCTGGATCATCCTTTCACTGTCCAGGTTTGCTCCCTTGCATGTTAGTCCTGCTGGATCATCCTTTCACTGTCCAGGTTTGTCCCTTCCATGTTAGACCTGCTGGATCATCCTTTCACTGTCCAGGTTTGCTCCCTTCCATGTTAGAGCTGCTGGATCATCCTTTCACTGTCCAGGTTTGCTCCCTTCCATGTTAGACATGCTGGTTCATCCTCTCACTGTCCAGGTTTGTTCCCTTTCATGTTAGACCTGCTGTATCATCCTTTCACTGTCCAGGTTTGCTCCCTTCCATGTTAGACCTGCTGGATCATCCTTTCACTGTCCAGGTTTGTTCCCTTCCATGTTAGACCTGCTGTATCATCCTTTCACTGTCCAGGTTTGTTCCCTTCCATGTAAGACCTGCTGGATCATTCTTTCACACTCCAGGTTTTTTCCCTGCCATGTTAGACCTGCTGGATCATCCTTTCACTGTCCAGGTTTGCTCCATTCCATGTTAGACCTGCTGTATCATCCTTTCACTGTCCAGGTTTGCTCCCTTCCATGTTTGACCTGCTGGTTCATCCTTTCACCGACCAGGTTTGTTCCCTTCCATGTTAGAGCTGCTGGATCATTCTTTCACTGTCCAGGTTTTTTCCCTGCCATGTTAGACCTGCTGGATCATCCTTTCACTGTCCAGATTTGTTCCCTTCCATGTTAGACCTGCTGGATCATCCTTTCACTGTACAGGTTTGTTCCCTGCCATGTTAGACCTGCTGAATCATCCTTTCAATGTCCAGGTTTTCTCCCTTCCATGTTAGACCTGCTGGATCATCCTTTCACTGTCGAGGTTTGTTCCCTTCCATGTTAGACCTGCTGGATCATCCTTTCACTGTCCAGGTTTGCTCCCTTGCATGTTAGTCTTGCTGGATCATCCTTTCACTGTCCAGGTTTGTTCCCTTCCATGTTAGACCTGCTGGATCATCCTTTCACTGTCCAGGTTTGCTCCCTTCCATGTTAGACCTGCTGGATCATCCTTTCACAGTCCAGGTTTGTTCCCTTCCATGTTAGACCTGCTGTATCATCCTTTCACTGTCCAGGTTTGTTCCCTTCCATGTTAGAACTGCTGTATCATCCTTTCACTGTCCTGGTTTGCTCCCTTCCACGTTTGACCTGCTGGATCATCCTTTCACTGTCCAGGTTTGCTCCCTTCCATGTTAGACCTGCTGGATCATCCTTTCACTGTCCAGGTTTTTTCACTGCCATGTTAGACCTGCTGGATCATCCTTTCAATGTCCCGGTTTTCTCCCTTCCATGTTAGACCTGCTGGATCATCCTTTTACTATCCAGGTTTGTTCCCTTCCATGTTAGACCTGCTGCATCATCCTTTCTCTGTCCAGGTTTGTTCCCTTCCATGTAAGACCTGCTGGATCATTCTTTCAATGTCCAGGTTTTCTCCCTTCCATGTTAGACCTGCTGGATCATCCTTTCAATGTCCAGGTTTTCACCCTTCCATGTTAGACCTGCTGGATCATCCTTGCACTGTCGAGGTTTGTTCCCTTCCATGTTAGACCTGCTGGATCATTCTTTCACTGTACAGGTTTGTTCCCTGCCATGTTAGACCTGCTGAATCATCCTTTCAATGTCCAGGTTTTCTCCCTTCCATGTTAGACCTGCTGGATCATCCTTTCACTGTCGAGGTTTGTTCCCTTCCATGTTAGACCTGCTGGATCATCCTTTCACTGTACAGGTTTGTTCCCTTCCATGTTAGACCTGCTGCATCATCCTTTCACTGTCCAGGTTTGTTCCCTTCCATGTTAGACGTGCTGGATCCTCCTTTCACTGTCCAGGTTTGTTCCCTTCCATGTTAAACCTGCTCGATGATCCTTTCACTGTCCAGGTTTGTTCCCTTCCATGTTAGACCTGCTGTATCATCCTTTCACTGTCCAGGTTTGTTCACTTCCATGTTAGACCTGCTCTATCATCCTTTCACTGTACAGGTTTGTTCCCTTCCATGTTAAACCTGCTGGATCATCCTTTCACTGTCCAGGTTTGCTCCCTTGCATGTTAGTCCTGCTGGATCATCCTTTCACTGTCCAGGTTTGTTCCCTTCCATGTTAGACCTGCTGGATCATCCTTTCACTGTCCAGGTTTGCTCCCTTCCATGTTAGAGCTGCTGGATCATCCTTTCACTGTCCAGGTTTGCTCCCTTCCATGTTAGACATGCTGGTTCATCCTCTCACTGTCCAGGTTTGTTCCCTTTCATGTTAGACCTGCTGTATCATCCTTTCACAGTCCAGGTTTGCTCCCTTCCATGTTAGACCTGCTGGATCATCCTTTCACTGTCCAGGTTTGTTCCCTTCCATGTTAGACCTGCTGTATCATCCTTTCACTGTCCAGGTTTGTTCCCTTCCATGTAAGACCTGCTGGATCATTCTTTCACACTCCAGGTTTTTTCCCTGCCATGTTAGACCTGCTGGATCATCCTTTCACTGTCCAGGTTTGCTCCCTTCCATGTTAGACCTGCTGTATCATCCTTTCACTGTCCAGGTTTGCTCCCTTCCATGTTTGACCTGCTGGATCATCCTTTCACCGTCCAGGTTTGTTCCCTTCCATGTTAGAGCTGCTGGATCATTCTTTCACTGTCCAGGTTTTTTCCCTGCCATGTTAGACCTGCTGGATCATCCTTTCACTGTCCAGATTTGTTCCCTTCCATGTTAGACCTGCTGGATCATCCTTTCACTGTCCAGGTTTGTTCCCTTCCATGTTAGACCTGCTGCATCATCCTTTCACTGACCAGGTTTGTTCAATTCCATGTAAGACGTGCTGGATCATCTTTTCACTGTCATGGTTTTCTCCCTTTCATGTTAGACCTGCTGGATCATCCTTTCCCTGTCCAGGTTTGTTCCCTTCCATGTTAGACCTGCTGGATCATCCTTTCACTCTCCAGGTTTGTTCCCTTCTATGTTAGACCTGCTGGATCATCCTTTCACTGTCCAGGTTTGTTCCCTTCCATGTTAGACCTGCTGGATCATCCTTTCACTGTACAGGTTTGTTCCCTTCCATGTTAGACCTGCTGCATCATCCTTTCACTTTCCAGGTTTGTTCCCTTCCATGTTAGACCTGCTGGATCATCCTTTCACTGTCCAGGTTTGTTCCCTTCCATGTTAGACCTGCTGGATCATTCTTTCACTGTCCAAGTTTGTTCGCTTCCATGTTAAACCTGCTGGATGATCCTTTCACTGTCCAGGTTTGTTCCCTTCCATGTTAGACCTGCTGGATCATCCTTTTACTGTCCAGGTTTGCTCCCTTCCATGTTTGACCTTCTGGATCATCCTTTCACTGTCCAGGTTTGTTCCCCTCCATGTTAGACCTGCTGGATTATCCTTTCACTGTCCAAGTTTGTTCCCTTTCATGTTAGACCTGCTGGAGAAATCTTTCACTGTCCAAGTTTTCTCCCTTCCATGTTAGACCTGCTGTATCATACTTTCACTGTCCAGGTTTCCTCCCTTCCATGTTAGACCTGATGGATCATCCTTTCAATGTCCCGGTTTTCTCCCTTCCATGTTAGACCTGCTGGATCATCCTTTTACTGTCCAGGTTTGTTCCCTTCCATGTTAGACCTGCTGCATCATCCTTTCTCTGTCCAGGTTTGTTCCCTTCCACGTAAGACCTGCAGGATCATTCTTTCAATGTCCAGGTTTTCTCCCTTCCATGTTAGACCTGCTGGATCATCCTTTCAATGTCCAGGTTTTCACCCTTCCATGTTAGACCTGCTGGATCATCCTTTCACTGTCGAGGTTTGTTCCCTTCCATGTTAGACATGCTGGATCATCCTCTCACTGTACAGGTTTGTTCCCTGCCATGTTAGACCTGCTGGATCATCCTTTCACTGTCGAGGTTTGTTCCCTTCCATGTTAGACCTGCTGGATCATCCTTTCACTGTACAGGTTTGTTCCCTTCCATGTTAGACCTGCTGCATCATCCTTTCACTGTCCAGGTTTGTTCCCTTCCATGTTAGATGTGCTGGATCCTCCTTTCACTGTCCACGTTTGTTCCCTTCCATGTTAAACCTGCTGGATGATCCTTTCACTGTCCAGGTTTGCTCCCTTCCATGTTAGACCTGCTGGATCATCCTTTCACTGCCCAGGTTTGTTCCCTCCCATGTTAGACCTGCTGTATCATCCTTTCACTGTCCAGGTTTGTTCACTTCCATGTTAGACCTGCTGTATCATCCTTTCACTGTACAGGTTTGTTCCCTTCCATGTTAAACCTGCTGGATCATCCTTTCACTGTCCAGGTTTGCTCCCTTGCATGTTAGTCCTGCTGGATCATCCTTTCACTGTCCAGGTTTGTTCCCTTCCATGTTAGACCTGCTGGATCATCCTTTCACTGTCCAGGTTTGCTCCCTTCCATGTTAGAGCTGCTGGATCATCCTTTCACTGTCCAGGTTTGCTCCCTTCCATGTTAGACATGCTGGTTCATCCTCTCACTGTCCAGGTTTGTTCCCTTTCATGTTAGACCTGCTGTATCATCCTTTCACAGTCCAGGTTTGCTCCCTTCCATGTTAGACCTGCTGGATCATCCTTTCACTGTCCAGGTTTGTTCCCTTCCATGTTAGACCTGCTGTATCATCCTTTCACTGTCCAGGTTTGTTCCCTTCCATGTAAGACCTGCTGGATCATTCTTTCACACTCCAGGTTTTTTCCCTGCCATGTTAGACCTGCTGGATCATCCTTTCACTGTCCAGGTTTGCTCCCTTCCATGTTAGACCTGCTGTATCATCCTTTCACTGTCCAGGTTTGCTCCCTTCCATGTTTGACCTGCTGGATCATCCTTTCACTGTCCAGGTTTGTTCCCTTCCATGTTAGACCTGCTGGATCATCCTTTCACTGTCCAGGTTTGTTCCCTTCCATGTTAGACCTGCTGCATCATCCTTTCACTGTCCAGGTTTGTTCCCTTCCATGTAAGACGTGCTGGATCATCTTTTCACTGTCATGGTTTTCTCCCTTCCATGTTAGACCTGCTGGATCATCCTTTCCCTGTCCAGGTTTGTTCCCTTCCATGTTAGACCTGCTGGATCATCCTTTCACTCTCCAGGTTTGTTCCCTTCTATGTTAGACCTGCTGGATCATCCTTTCACTGTCCAGGTTTGTTCCCTTCCATGTTAGACCTGCTGGATCATCCTTTCACTGTACAGGTTTGTTCACTTCCATGTTAGACCTGCTGCATCATCCTTTCACTTTCCAGGTTTGTTCCCTTCCATGTTAGACCTGCTGGATCATCCTTTCACTGTCCAGGTTTGTTCCCTTCCATGTTAGACCTGCTGGATCATTCTTTCACTGTCCAAGTTTGTTCGCTTCCATGTTAAACCTGCTGGATGATCCTTTCACATTCCAGGTTTGTTCCCTTCCATGTTAGACCTGCTGGATCATCCTTTTACTGTCCAGGTTTGCTCCCTTCCATGTTAGACCTTCTGGATCATCCTTTCACTGTCCAGGTTTGTTCCCCTCCATGTTAGACCTGCTGGATTATCCTTTCACTGTCCAAGTTTGTTCCCTTTCATGTTAGACCTGCTGGATCAATCTTTCACTGTCCAAGTTTTCTCCCTTCCATGTTAGACCTGCTGTATCATCCTTTCACTGTCCAAGTTTTCTCCCTTCCATGTTAGACCTGCTGTATCATCCTTTCACTGTCCAGGTTTCCTCCCTTCCATGTTAGACCTGCTGGATCATCCTTTCACTGTCCAGGTTTGTTCCCTTCGATGTTAGACCTGCTATATCATCCTTTCACTGTTCAGGTTTGTTCACTTCCATGTTAGACCTTCTGTATGATCCTTTCACTGTCCAGGTTTGTTCCCTTCCATGTTAAACCTGCTGGATCATCCTTTCACTGTCCAGTTTTGCTCCCTTGCATGTTAGTCCTGCTGGATCATCCTTTCACTGTCCAGGTTTGTTCCCTTTCATGTTAGACCTACTGGATCATCCTTTCACTGTCCACGTTTGTTCCCTTACTTTTTAGACCTGCTGGATCATCCTTTCACTGTCCAGGTTTGCTCCCTTCCATGTTAGACCTGCTGGATCATCCTTTCACTGTCCAGGTTTACTCCCTTCCAAGTTAGACATGCTAGTTCATCCTTTCACTGTCCAGGTTTGTTCCCTTTCATGTTAGACCTGCTGTATCATCCTTTCACTGTCCAGTTTGCTCCCTTCCATGTTAGACCTGCTGGATCATCCTTTCACTGTCCAGGTTTATTCCCTTCCATGTTAGACCTGCTGTATCATTCTTTCACTGTCCAGGCTTGTTTCCTTCCATGTTAGACCTGCTGGATCATCCTTTCACTGTCCAGGTTTGCTCCCTTCCATGTTAGACATGCTGGTTCATCCTCTCACTGTCCAGGTTTGTTCCCTTTCATGTTAGACCTGCTGTATCATCCTTTCACTGTCCAGGTTTGCTCCCTTCCATGTTAGACCTGCTGGATCATCCTTTCACTGTCCAGGTTTGTTCCCTTCCATGTTAGACCTGCTGTATCATCCTTTCACTGTCCAGGTTTGTTCCCTTCCATGTAAGACCTGCTGGATCATTCTTTCACACTCCAGGTTTTTTCCCTGCCATGTTAGACCTGCTGGATCATCCTTTCACTGTCCAGGTTTGCTCCATTCCATGTTAGACCTGCTGTATCATCCTTTCACTGTCCAGGTTTGCTCCCTTCCATGTTTGACCTGCTGGTTCATCCTTTCACCGACCAGGTTTGTTCCCTTCCATGTTAGAGCTGCTGGATCATTCTTTCACTGTCCAGGTTTTTTCCCTGCCATGTTAGACCTGCTGGATCATCCTTTCACTGTCCAGATTTGTTCCCTTCCATGTTAGACCTGCTGGATCATCCTTTCACTGTACAGGTTTGTTCCCTGCCATGTTAGACCTGCTGAATCATCCTTTCAATGTCCAGGTTTTCTCCCTTCCATGTTAGACCTGCTGGATCATCCTTTCACTGTCGAGGTTTGTTCCCTTCCATGTTAGACCTGCTGGATCATCCTTTCACTGTCCAGGTTTGCTCCCTTGCATGTTAGTCTTGCTGGATCATCCTTTCACTGTCCAGGTTTGTTCCCTTCCATGTTAGACCTGCTGGATCATCCTTTCACTGTCCAGGTTTGCTCCCTTCCATGTTAGACCTGCTGGATCATCCTTTCACAGTCCAGGTTTGTTCCCTTCCATGTTAGACCTGCTGTATCATCCTTTCACTGTCCAGGTTTGTTCCCTTCCATGTTAGAACTGCTGTATCATCCTTTCACTGTCCTGGTTTGCTCCCTTCCACGTTTGACCTGCTGGATCATCCTTTCACTGTCCAGGTTTGCTCCCTTCCATGTTAGACCTGCTGGATCATCCTTTCACTGTCCAGGTTTTTTCACTGCCATGTTAGACCTGCTGGATCATCCTTTCAATGTCCCGGTTTTCTCCCTTCCATGTTAGACCTGCTGGATCATCCTTTTACTATCCAGGTTTGTTCCCTTCCATGTTAGACCTGCTGCATCATCCTTTCTCTGTCCAGGTTTGTTCCCTTCCATGTAAGACCTGCTGGATCATTCTTTCAATGTCCAGGTTTTCTCCCTTCCATGTTAGACCTGCTGGATCATCCTTTCAATGTCCAGGTTTTCACCCTTCCATGTTAGACCTGCTGGATCATCCTTGCACTGTCGAGGTTTGTTCCCTTCCATGTTAGACCTGCTGGATCATTCTTTCACTGTACAGGTTTGTTCCCTGCCATGTTAGACCTGCTGAATCATCCTTTCAATGTCCAGGTTTTCTCCCTTCCATGTTAGACCTGCTGGATCATCCTTTCACTGTCGAGGTTTGTTCCCTTCCATGTTAGACCTGCTGGATCATCCTTTCACTGTACAGGTTTGTTCCCTTCCATGTTAGACCTGCTGCATCATCCTTTCACTGTCCAGGTTTGTTCCCTTCCATGTTAGACGTGCTGGATCCTCCTTTCACTGTCCAGGTTTGTTCCCTTCCATGTTAAACCTGCTGGATGATCCTTTCACTGTCCAGGTTTGTTCCCTTCCATGTTAGACCTGCTGTATCATCCTTTCACTGTCCAGGTTTGTTCACTTCCATGTTAGACCTGCTCTATCATCCTTTCACTGTACAGGTTTGTTCCCTTCCATGTTAAACCTGCTGGATCATCCTTTCACTGTCCAGGTTTGCTCCCTTGCATGTTAGTCCTGCTGGATCATCCTTTCACTGTCCAGGTTTGTTCCCTTCCATGTTAGACCTGCTGGATCATCCTTTCACTGTCCAGGTTTGCTCCCTTCCATGTTAGAGCTGCTGGATCATCCTTTCACTGTCCAGGTTTGCTCCCTTCCATGTTAGACATGCTGGTTCATCCTCTCACTGTCCAGGTTTGTTCCCTTTCATGTTAGACCTGCTGTATCATCCTTTCACAGTCCAGGTTTGCTCCCTTCCATGTTAGACCTGCTGGATCATCCTTTCACTGTCCAGGTTTGTTCCCTTCCATGTTAGACCTGCTGTATCATCCTTTCACTGTCCAGGTTTGTTCCCTTCCATGTAAGACCTGCTGGATCATTCTTTCACACTCCAGGTTTTTTCCCTGCCATGTTAGACCTGCTGGATCATCCTTTCACTGTCCAGGTTTGCTCCCTTCCATGTTAGACCTGCTGTATCATCCTTTCACTGTCCAGGTTTGCTCCCTTCCATGTTTGACCTGCTGGATCATCCTTTCACCGTCCAGGTTTGTTCCCTTCCATGTTAGAGCTGCTGGATCATTCTTTCACTGTCCAGGTTTTTTCCCTGCCATGTTAGACCTGCTGGATCATCCTTTCACTGTCCAGATTTGTTCCCTTCCATGTTAGACCTGCTGGATCATCCTTTCACTGTCCAGGTTTGTTCCCTTCCATGTTAGACCTGCTGCATCATCCTTTCACTGACCAGGTTTGTTCAATTCCATGTAAGACGTGCTGGATCATCTTTTCACTGTCATGGTTTTCTCCCTTTCATGTTAGACCTGCTGGATCATCCTTTCCCTGTCCAGGTTTGTTCCCTTCCATGTTAGACCTGCTGGATCATCCTTTCACTCTCCAGGTTTGTTCCCTTCTATGTTAGACCTGCTGGATCATCCTTTCACTGTCCAGGTTTGTTCCCTTCCATGTTAGACCTGCTGGATCATCCTTTCACTGTACAGGTTTGTTCCCTTCCATGTTAGACCTGCTGCATCATCCTTTCACTTTCCAGGTTTGTTCCCTTCCATGTTAGACCTGCTGGATCATCCTTTCACTGTCCAGGTTTGTTCCCTTCCATGTTAGACCTGCTGGATCATTCTTTCACTGTCCAAGTTTGTTCGCTTCCATGTTAAACCTGCTGGATGATCCTTTCACTGTCCAGGTTTGTTCCCTTCCATGTTAGACCTGCTGGATCATCCTTTTACTGTCCAGGTTTGCTCCCTTCCATGTTTGACCTTCTGGATCATCCTTTCACTGTCCAGGTTTGTTCCCCTCCATGTTAGACCTGCTGGATTATCCTTTCACTGTCCAAGTTTGTTCCCTTTCATGTTAGACCTGCTGGATAAATCTTTCACTGTCCAAGTTTTCTCCCTTCCATGTTAGACCTGCTGTATCATACTTTCACTGTCCAGGTTTCCTCCCTTCCATGTTAGACCTGATGGATCATCCTTTCAATGTCCCGGTTTTCTCCCTTCCATGTTAGACCTGCTGGATCATCCTTTTACTGTCCAGGTTTGTTCCCTTCCATGTTAGACCTGCTGCATCATCCTTTCTCTGTCCAGGTTTGTTCCCTTCCACGTAAGACCTGCAGGATCATTCTTTCAATGTCCAGGTTTTCTCCCTTCCATGTTAGACCTGCTGGATCATCCTTTCAATGTCCAGGTTTTCACCCTTCCATGTTAGACCTGCTGGATCATCCTTTCACTGTCGAGGTTTGTTCCCTTCCATGTTAGACATGCTGGATCATCCTCTCACTGTACAGGTTTGTTCCCTGCCATGTTAGACCTGCTGGATCATCCTTTCACTGTCGAGGTTTGTTCCCTTCCATGTTAGACCTGCTGGATCATCCTTTCACTGTACAGGTTTGTTCCCTTCCATGTTAGACCTGCTGCATCATCCTTTCACTGTCCAGGTTTGTTCCCTTCCATGTTAGATGTGCTGGATCCTCCTTTCACTGTCCACGTTTGTTCCCTTCCATGTTAAACCTGCTGGATGATCCTTTCACTGTCCAGGTTTGCTCCCTTCCATGTTAGACCTGCTGGATCATCCTTTCACTGCCCAGGTTTGTTCCCTCCCATGTTAGACCTGCTGTATCATCCTTTCACTGTCCAGGTTTGTTCACTTCCATGTTAGACCTGCTGTATCATCCTTTCACTGTACAGGTTTGTTCCCTTCCATGTTAAACCTGCTGGATCATCCTTTCACTGTCCAGGTTTGCTCCCTTGCATGTTAGTCCTGCTGGATCATCCTTTCACTGTCCAGGTTTGTTCCCTTCCATGTTAGACCTGCTGGATCATCCTTTCACTGTCCAGGTTTGCTCCCTTCCATGTTAGAGCTGCTGGATCATCCTTTCACTGTCCAGGTTTGCTCCCTTCCATGTTAGACATGCTGGTTCATCCTCTCACTGTCCAGGTTTGTTCCCTTTCATGTTAGACCTGCTGTATCATCCTTTCACAGTCCAGGTTTGCTCCCTTCCATGTTAGACCTGCTGGATCATCCTTTCACTGTCCAGGTTTGTTCCCTTCCATGTTAGACCTGCTGTATCATCCTTTCACTGTCCAGGTTTGTTCCCTTCCATGTAAGACCTGCTGGATCATTCTTTCACACTCCAGGTTTTTTCCCTGCCATGTTAGACCTGCTGGATCATCCTTTCACTGTCCAGGTTTGCTCCCTTCCATGTTAGACCTGCTGTATCATCCTTTCACTGTCCAGGTTTGCTCCCTTCCATGTTTGACCTGCTGGATCATCCTTTCACTGTCCAGGTTTGTTCCCTTCCATGTTAGACCTGCTGGATCATCCTTTCACTGTCCAGGTTTGTTCCCTTCCATGTTAGACCTGCTGCATCATCCTTTCACTGTCCAGGTTTGTTCCCTTCCATGTAAGACGTGCTGGATCATCTTTTCACTGTCATGGTTTTCTCCCTTCCATGTTAGACCTGCTGGATCATCCTTTCCCTGTCCAGGTTTGTTCCCTTCCATGTTAGACCTGCTGGATCATCCTTTCACTCTCCAGGTTTGTTCCCTTCTATGTTAGACCTGCTGGATCATCCTTTCACTGTCCAGGTTTGTTCCCTTCCATGTTAGACCTGCTGGATCATCCTTTCACTGTACAGGTTTGTTCACTTCCATGTTAGACCTGCTGCATCATCCTTTCACTTTCCAGGTTTGTTCCCTTCCATGTTAGACCTGCTGGATCATCCTTTCACTGTCCAGGTTTGTTCCCTTCCATGTTAGACCTGCTGGATCATTCTTTCACTGTCCAAGTTTGTTCGCTTCCATGTTAAACCTGCTGGATGATCCTTTCACATTCCAGGTTTGTTCCCTTCCATGTTAGACCTGCTGGATCATCCTTTTACTGTCCAGGTTTGCTCCCTTCCATGTTAGACCTTCTGGATCATCCTTTCACTGTCCAGGTTTGTTCCCCTCCATGTTAGACCTGCTGGATTATCCTTTCACTGTCCAAGTTTGTTCCCTTTCATGTTAGACCTGCTGGATCAATCTTTCACTGTCCAAGTTTTCTCCCTTCCATGTTAGACCTGCTGTATCATCCTTTCACTGTCCAAGTTTTCTCCCTTCCATGTTAGACCTGCTGTATCATCCTTTCACTGTCCAGGTTTCCTCCCTTCCATGTTAGACCTGCTGGATCATCCTTTCACTGTCCAGGTTTGTTCCCTTCGATGTTAGACCTGCTATATCATCCTTTCACTGTTCAGGTTTGTTCACTTCCATGTTAGACCTTCTGTATGATCCTTTCACTGTCCAGGTTTGTTCCCTTCCATGTTAAACCTGCTGGATCATCCTTTCACTGTCCAGTTTTGCTCCCTTGCATGTTAGTCCTGCTGGATCATCCTTTCACTGTCCAGGTTTGTTCCCTTTCATGTTAGACCTACTGGATCATCCTTTCACTGTCCACGTTTGTTCCCTTACTTTTTAGACCTGCTGGATCATCCTTTCACTGTCCAGGTTTGCTCCCTTCCATGTTAGACCTGCTGGATCATCCTTTCACTGTCCAGGTTTACTCCCTTCCAAGTTAGACATGCTAGTTCATCCTTTCACTGTCCAGGTTTGTTCCCTTTCATGTTAGACCTGCTGTATCATCCTTTCACTGTCCAGTTTGCTCCCTTCCATGTTAGACCTGCTGGATCATCCTTTCACTGTCCAGGTTTATTCCCTTCCATGTTAGACCTGCTGTATCATTCTTTCACTGTCCAGGCTTGTTTCCTTCCATGTTAGACCTGCTGGATCATCCTTTCACTGTCCGGGTATGTTCCCTACCATGTTAGACCTGCTGGATCATCCTTTCACTGTCCAGGTTTGTTCCCTTTCATGGTAGACCTGCTGGATCATCCTTTCACTGTCCAGGTTTGTTCCCTTCCATGTTAGACCTGCTGTATCATCCTTTCACTGTCCAGGTTTGTTCCCTTCCATATTAGACCTGCTGTATCATCCTTTCACTGTCCTGGTTTGCTCCCTTCCATGTTTGACCTGCTGGATCATCCTTTCACTGTCCAGGTTTGCTCCCTTCCATGTTAGACTTGCTGGATCATCCTTTCACTGTCCAGGTTTGTTCCCTTTCATGTGAGACCTACTGGATCATCCATTCACTGTCCAGGTTTGCTCCCTTCCATGTTATACCTGCTGGATCATCCTTTCAATGTCCAGGTTTTCTCCCTTCCATGTTAGACCTGCTGTATCATCCTTTCAATGTCCAGGTTTGTTCCCTTCCATGTTAGACCTGCTGGATCATCCATTCACTGTCCACGTTTGCTCCCTTCTATGTTAGACCTGCTGGATCATCCTTTCACTGTCCAGGTTTGCTCCCTTCCATGTTAGACCTGCTGTATCATCCTTTCACTGTCCAGGTTTGCTCCCTTCCATGTTTGACCTGCTGGATCATCCTTTCACCGTCCAGGTTTGTTCCCTTCCATGTTAGAGCTGCTGGATCATTCTTTCATTGTCCAGGTTTTTTCCCTGCCATGTTAGACCTGCTGGATCATCCTTTCAATGTCCAGGTTTTCTCCCTTCCATGTTATACCTGCTGGATCATCCTTTCACTGTCCAGCTTTGTTCCCTTCCATGTTAGACCTGCTGGATCATCCTTTCACTGACCTGGTTTGCTCCCTTCCATGTTTGACCTGCTGGATCATCCTTTCACTGTCCAGGTTTGCTCCCTACCATGTTAGAACTGCTGGATCATCCTTTCACTGTCCAAGTTTGTTCCCTTCTATGTTAGACCTGCTGGATCATCCTTTCACTGTCCAGGTTTGTTCCCTTCCATGTTAGACCTGCTGGATCATCCTTTCACTGTACAGGTTTGTTCCCTTCCATGTTAGACCTGCTGCATCATCCTTTCACTTTCCAGGTTTGTTCCCTTCCATGTTAGACCTGCTGGATCATCCTTTCACTGTCCAGGTTTGTTCCCTTCCATGTTAGACCTGCTGGATCATTCTTTCACTGTCCAAGTTTGTTCGCTTCCATGTTAAACCTGCTGGATGATCCTTTCACTGTCCAGGATTGTTCCCTTCCATGTTAGACCTGCTGGATCATCCTTTTACTGTCCAGGTTTACTCCCTTCCATGTTAGACCTGCTGATCATCCTTTCACTGTCCAGGTTTGCTCCCTTCCATGTTAGACCTGCTGGATCATCCTTTCACTGTCCAGGTTTGCTCCCTTCCATGTTAGAGCTGCTGGATCATCCTTTCACTGTCCAGGTTTGCTCCCTTCCATGTTAGACATGCTGGTTCATCCTCTCACTGTCCAGGTTTGTTCCCTTTCATGTTAGACCTGCTGTATCATCCTTTCACTGTCCAGGTTTGCTCCCTTCCATGTTAGACCTGCTGGATCATCCTTTCACTGTCCAGGTTTGTTCCCTTCCATGTTAGACCTGCTGTATCATCCTTTCACTGTCCAGGTTTGTTCCCTTCCATGTAAGACCTGCTGGATCATTCTTTCACACTCCAGGTTTTTTCCCTGCCATGTTAGACCTGCTGGATCATCCTTTCACTGTCCAGGTTTGCTCCCTTCCATGTTAGACCTGCTGTATCATCCTTTCACTGTCCAGGTTTGCTCCCTTCCATGTTTGACCTGCTGGATCATCCTTTCACCGTCCAGGTTTGTTCCCTTCCATGTTAGAGCTGCTGGATCATTCTTTCACTGTCCAGGTTTTTTCCCTGCCATGTTAGACCTGCTGGATCATCCTTTCACTGTCCAGATTTGTTCCCTTCCATGTTAGACCTGCTGGATCATCCTTTCACTGTCCAGGTTTGTTCCCTTCCATGTTAGACCTGCTGCATCATCCTTTCACTGACCAGATTTGTTCAATTCCATGTAAGACGTGCTGGATCATCTTTTCACTGTCATGGTTTTCTCCCTTTCATGTTAGACCTGCTGGATCATCCTTTCCCTGTCCATGTTTGTTCCCTTCCATGTTAGACCTGCTGGATCATCCTTTCACTCTCCAGGTTTGTTCCCTTCTATGTTAGACCAGCTGGATCATCCTTTCACTGTCCAGGTTTGTTCCCTTCCATGTTAGACCTGCTGGAGCATCCTTTCACTGTACAGGTTTGTTCCCTTCCATGTTAGACCTGCTGCATCATCCTTTCACTTTCCAGGTTTGTTCCCTTCCATGTTAGACCTGCTGGATCATCCTTTCACTGTCCAGGTTTGTTCCCTTCCATGTTAGACCTGCTGGATCATTCTTTCACTGTCCAAGTTTGTTCGCTTCCATGTTAAACCTGCTGGATGATCCTTTCACTGTCCAGGTTTGTTCCCTTCCATGTTAGACCTGCTGGATCATCCTTTTACTGTCCAGGTTTGCTCCCTTCCATGTTTGACCTTCTGGATCATCCTTTCACTGTCCAGGTTTGTTCCCCTCCATGTTAGACCTGCTGGATTATCCATTCACTTTCCAAGTTTGTTCCCTTTCATGTTAGACCTGCTGGATCAATCTTTCACTGTCCAAGTTTTCTCCCTTCCATGTTAGACCTGCTGTATCATACTTTCACTGTCCAGGTTTCCTCCCTTCCATGTTAGACCTGATGGATCATCCTTTCAATGTCCCGGTTTTCTCCCTTCCATGTTAGACCTGCTGGATCATCCTTTTACTGTCCAGGTTTGTTCCCTTCCATGTTAGACCTGCTGCATCATCCTTTCTCTGTCCAGGTTTGTTCCCTTCCATGTAAGACCTGCAGGATCATTCTTTCAATGTCCAGGTTTTCTCCCTTCCATGTTAGACCTGCTGGATCATCCTTTCAATGTCCAGGTTTTCACCCTTCCATGTTAGACCTGCTGGATCATCCTTTCACTGTCGAGGTTTGTTCCCTTCCATGTTAGACATGCTGGATCATCCTCTCACTTTACAGGTTTGTTCCCTGCCATGTTAGACCTGCTGGATCATCCTTTCACTGTCGAGGTTTGTTCCCTTCCATGTTAAACCTGCTGGATCATCCTTTCACTGTACAGGTTTGTTCCCTTCCATGTTAGACCTGCTGCATCATCCTTTCACTGTCCAGGTTTGTTCCCTTCCATGTTAGATGTGCTGGATCCTCCTTTCACTGTCCACGTTTGTTCCCTTCCATGTTAAACCTGCTGGATGATCCTTTCACTGTCCAGGTTTGCTCCCTTCCATGTTAGACCTGCTGGATCATCCTTTCATGTCCAGGTTTGTTCCCTTCCATGTTAGACCTGCTGTATCATCCTTTCACTGTCCAGGTTTGTTCACTTCCATGTTAGACCTGCTGTATCATCCTTTCACTGTACAGGTTTGTTCCCTTCCATGTTAAACCTGCTGGATCATCCTTTCACTGTCCAGGTTTGCTCCCTTGCATGTTAGTCCTGCTGGATCATCCTTTCACTGTCCAGGTTTGTTCCCTTCCATGTTAGACCTGCTGGATCATCCTTTCACTGTCCAGGTTTGCTCCCTTCCATGTTATACCTGCTGGATCATCCTTTCACTGTCCAGGTTTGCTCCCTTCCATGTTAGACCTGCTGTATCATCCTTTCAATGTCCAGGTTTGTTCCCTTCCATGTTAGACCTGCTGGATCATCCTTTCACTGTCCACGTTTGCTCCCTTCTATGTTAGACCTGCTGTATCATCCTTTCTCTGTCCAGGTTTGCTCCCTTCCATGTTAGACCTGCTGTATCATCCTTTCACTGTCCAGGTTTGCTCCCTTCCATGTTAGAGCTGCTGGATCATTCTTTCACTGTCCAGGTTTTTTCCCTGCCATGTTAGACCTGCTGGATCATCCTTTCAATGTCCAGGTTTTCTCCCTTCCATTTTATACCTGCTGGATCATCCTTTCACTGTCCAGGTTTGTTCCCTTCCATGTTAGACCTGCTGGATCATCCTTTCACTGTCCTGGTTTGATCCCTTCCATGTTTGACCTGCTGGATCATCCTTTCACTGTCCGGGTATGTTCCCTACCATGTTAGACCTGCTGGATCATCCTTTCACTGTCCAGGTTTGTTCCCTTTCATGGTAGACCTGCTGGATCATCCTTTCACTGTCCAGGTTTGTTGCCTTCCATGTTAGACCTGCTGTATCATCCTTTCACTGTCCAGGTTTGTTCCCTTCCATGTTAGACCTGCTGTATCATCCTTTCAATGTCCTGGTTTGCTCCCTTCCATGTTTGACCTGCTGGATCATCCTTTCACTGTCCAGGTTTGTTCCCTTCCATGTTAGACCTGCTGCATCATCCTTTCACTGTACAGGTTTGTTCCCTTCCATGTTAGACCTGCTGCATCATCCTTTCACTGTCCAGGTTTGTTCCCTTCCATGTTAGATGTGCTGGATCCTCCTTTCACTGTCCACGTTTGTTCCCTTCCATGTTAAACCTGCTGGATGATCCTTTCACTGTCCAGGTTTGCTCCCTTCCATGTTAGACCTGCTGGATCATCCTTTCACTGTCCAGGTTTGTTCCCTTCCATGTTAGACCTGCTGGATCATCCTTTCACTGTCCAGGTTTGTTCCCTTCCATGTTAGACCTGCTGCATCATCCTTTCACTGTCCAGGTTTGTTCCCTTCCTTTTTAGACCTGCTGGATCATCCTTTCACTGTCCAGGTTCGCTCCCTTGCATGTTAGTCCTGCTGGATCATCCTTTCACTGTCCAGGTTTGTTCCCTTCCATGTTAGACCTGCTGGATCATCCTTTCACTGTCCAGGTTTGCTCCCTTCCATGTTATACCTGCTGGATCATCCTTTCACTGTCCAGGTTTGCTCCCTTCCATGTTAAACCTGCTGGATCTTCCTTTCACTGTCCAGGTTTATTCCCTTCCATGTTAGACCTGCTGTATCATCCTTTCAATGTCCAGGTTTGTTCCCTTCCATGTTAGACCTGCTGGATCATCCTTTCACTGTCCACGTTTGCTCCCTTCTATGTTAGACCTGCTGTATCATCCTTTCACTGTCCAGGTTTGCTCCCTTCCATGTTAGACCTGCTGTATCATCCTTTCACTGTCCAGGTTTGCTCCCTTCCATGTTAGAGCTGCTGGATCATTCTTTCACTGTCCAGGTTTTTTCCCTGCCATGTTAGACCTGCTGGATCATCCTTTCAATGTCCAGGTTTTCTCCCTTCCATTTTATACCTGCTGGATCATCCTTTCACTGTCCAGGTTTGTTCCCTTCCATGTTAGACCTGCTGGATCATCCTTTCACTGTCCTGGTTTGATCCCTTCCATGTTTGACCTGCTGGATCATCCTTTCACTGTCCGGGTATGTTCCCTACCATGTTAGACCTGCTGGATCATCCTTTCACTGTCCAGGTTTGTTCCCTTTCATGGTAGACCTGCTGGATCATCCTTTCACTGTCCAGGTTTGTTGCCTTCCATGTTAGACCTGCTGTATCATCCTTTCACTGTCCAGGTTTGTTCCCTTCCATGTTAGATCTGCTGTATCATCCTTTCAATGTCCTGGTTTGCTCCCTTCCATGTTTGACCTGCTGGATCATCCTTTCACTGTCCAGGTTTGCTCCCTTCCATGTTAGACTTGCTGGATCATCCTTTCACTGTCCAGGTTTGTTCCCTTTCATGTGAGACCTACTGGATCATCCTTTCACTGTCCAGGTTTGCTTCCTTCCATGTTAGACCTGCTTGATCATCCTTTCAATGTCCAGGTTTTCTCCCTTCCATGTTAGACCTGCTGTATCATCCTTTCAATGTCCAGGTTTGTTCCCTTCCATGTTAGTCCTGCTGGATCATCCTTTCACTGTCCACGTTTGCTCCCATCTATGTTAGACCTGCTGGATCATCCTTTCACTGTCCAGGTTTGCTCCCTTCCATGTTAGACCTGCTGTATCATCCTTTCACTGTCCAGGTTTGCTCCCTTCAATGTTTGACCTGCTGGATCATCCTTTCACCGTCCAGGTTTGTTCCCTTCCATGTTAGAGTTGCTGGATCATTCTTTCACTGTCCAGGTTTTTTCCATGCCATGTTAGACCTGCTGGATCATCCTTTCAATGTCCAGGTTTTCTCCCTTCCATGTTATACCTGCTGGACCATCCTTTCACTGTCCAGGTTTGTTCCCTTCCATGTTAGACCTGCTGGATCATCCTTTCACTGTCCTGGTTTGCTCCCTTCCATGTTTGACCTGCTGGATCATCCTTTCGATGTCCAGGTTTGCTCCCTTCCATGTTAGACCTGCTGGATCATCCTTTCACTGTCCAAGTTTGTTCCCTTTCATGTGAGACCTACTGGATCATCCTTTCACTGTCCAGGTTTGCTCCCTTCCATGTTAGACCTGCTGGATCATCCTTTCACTGTCCACGTTTGCTCCCTTCTATGTTAGACCTGCTGGATCATCCTTTCACTGTCCAGGTTTGCTCCCTTCCATGTTTTATCTGCTGTATCATCCTTTCACTGTCCAGGTTTGCTCCCTTCCATGTTTGACCTGCTGGATCATCCTTTCACCGTCCAGGTTTGTTCCCTTCCATGTTAGAGCTGCTGGATCATCCTTTCAATGTCCAGGTTTTCTCCCTTCCATGTTAGACCTGCTGGATCATCCTTTCACTGTCCAGGTTTGTTCCCTTCCATGTTAGACCTGCTGGATCATCCTTTCACTGTCCAGGTTTGTTCTCTTCCATGTTAGACCTGCTGCATCATCCTTTCACTGTCCAGGTTTGTTCCCTTCCATGTAAGACGTGCTGGATCATCTGTTCACTGTCATGGTTTTCTCCCTGCCATGTTAGACCTGCTGGATCATCCTTTCACTGTCCACGTTTGCTCCCTTCTATGTTAGACCTGCTGGATCATCCTTTCACTGTCCAGGTTTGCTCCCTGACATGTTAGACCTGCTGTATCATCCTTTCACTGTCCAGGCTTGTTCCCTTCCATGTTAGACCTGCTGGATCATCCTTTCACTGTCCGGGTATGTTCCCTACCATGTTTGACCTGCTGGATCATCCTTTCACTGTCCAGGTTTGTTTCCTTTCATGGTAGACCTGCTGGATCATCCTTTCACCGTCCAGGTTTGTTCCCTTCCATATTAGAGCAGCTGGATCATTCTTTCACTGTCCAGGTTTTTTCCCTGCCATGTTAGACCTGCTGGATCATCCTTTCAATTTCCAGGTTTTCTCCCTTCCATGTTATACCTGCTGGATCATCCTTTCACTGTCCAAGTTTGTTCCCTTCCATGTTAGACCTGCTGGATCATCCTTTCACTGTCCAAGTTTGTTCCCTTTCATGTGAGACCTACTGGATCATCCTTTCACTGTCCACGTTTGCTCCGTTCTATGTTAGACCTGCTGGATCATCCTTTCACTGTCCAGGTTTGCTCCCTTCCATGTTAGACCTGCTGTATCATCCTTTCACTGTCCAGGTTTGCTCCCTTCCATGTTTGACCTGCTGGATCATCCTTTCACCGTCCAGGTTTGTTCCCTTCCATGTTAGAGCTGCTGGATCATTCTTTCACTGTCCAGGTTTTTTCCCTGCCATGTTAGACCTGCTGGATCATCCTTTCAATGTCCAGGTTTTCTCCCTTCCATGTTAGACCTGCTGGATCATCCTTTCACTGTCCAGGTTTGTTCCCTTCCATGTTAGACCTGCTGGATCATCCTTTCACTGTCCAGGTTTGTTCCCTTCCATGTTAGACCTGCTGCATCATCCTTTCACTGTCCAGGTTTGTTCCCTTCCATGTAAGACGTGCTGGATCATCTTTTCACTGTCATGGTTTTCTCCCTGCCATGTTAGACCTGCTGGATCATCCTTTCCCTGTCCAGGTTTGTTCCCTTCTATGTTAGACCTGCTGGATCATCCTTTCACTGTCCAGGTTTGTTCCCTTCCATGTTAGACCTGCTGGATCATCCTTTCACTGTACAGGTTTGTTCACTTCCATGTTAGACCTGCTGGATCATCCTTTCACTTTCCAGGTTTGTTCCCTTCCATGTTAGACCTGCTGGATCATCCTTTCACTGTCCAGGTTTGTTCCCTTCCATGTTAGTCCTGCTGGATCATTCTTTCACTGTCCAAGTTTGTTCGCTTCCATGTTAAACCTGCTGGATGATCCTTTCACTGTCCAGGTTTGTTCCCTTCCATGTTAGACCTGCTGGATCATCCTTTTACTGTCCAGGTTTGCTCCCTTCCATGTTAGACCTGCTGGATCATCCTTTCACTGTCCAGGTTTGTTCCCCTCCATGTTAGACCTGCTGGATTATCCTTTCACTGTCCAGGTGTGTTCCCTTTCATGTTAGACCTGCTGGATCAATCTTTCACTGTCCAAGTTTTCTCCCTTCCATGTTAGACCTGCTGTATCATCCTTTCACTGTCCAGGTTTACTCCCTTCGATGTTAGACCTGCTGGATCATCCTTTCACTGTCCAGGTTTGTTCCCTTCCATGTTAGACCTGCTATATCATCCTTTCACTGTTCAGGTTTGTTCACTTCCATGTTAGACCTGCTGTATGATCCTTTCACTGTCCAGGTTTGTTCCCTTCCATGTTAGAGCTGCTGGATCATTCTTTCACTGTGCAGGTTTTTTCCCTGCCATGTTAGACCTGCTGGATCATCCTTTCACTGTCCAGTTTTGCTCCCTTGCATGTTAGTCCTGCTGGATCATCCTTTCACTGTCCAGGTTTGTTCCCTTTCATGTTAGACCTGCTGGATCATCCTTTCACTGTCCAGGTTTGTTCCCTTCCTTTTTAGACCTGCTGGATCATCCTTTCACTGTCCAGGTTTGCTCCCTTCCATGTTAGAGCTGCTGGATCATCCTTTCACTGTCCAGGTTTGCTCCCTTCCATGTTAGACCTGCTGGATCATCCTTTCACTGTCCAGGTTTACTCCCTTCCATGTTAGACATGCTAGTTCATCCTTTCACTGTCCAGGTTTGTTCCCTTTCATGTTAGACCTGCTGTATCATCCTTTCACTGTCCAGTTGGCTCCCTTCCATGTTAGACCTGCTGGATCATCCTTTCACTGTCCAGGTTTATTCCCTTCCATGTTAGACCTGCTGTATCATCCTTTCACTGTCCAGGCTTGTTCCCTTCCATGTTAGACCTGTTGGATCATCCTTTCACTGTCCGGGTATGTTCCCTACCATGTTAGACCTGCTGGATCATCCTTTCACTGTCCAGGTTTGTTCCCTTTCATGGTAGACCTGCTGGATCATCCTTTCGCTGTCCAGGTTTGTTCCCTTCCATGTTAGACCTGCTGTATCATCCTTTCACTGTCCAGGTTTGTTCCCTTCCATGTGAGACCTGCTGTATCATCCTTTCACTGTCCTGGTTTGCTACCTTCCATGTTTGACCTGCTGGATCATCCTTTCACTGTCCAGGTTTGCTCCCTTCCATGTTAGACTTGCTGGATCATCCTTTCACTGTCCAGGTTTGTTCCCTTTCATGTGAGACCTAGAGGATCATCCTTTCACTGTCCAGGTTTGCTCCCTTCCATGTTAGACCTGCTGGATCATCCTTTCAATGTCCAGGTTTTCTCCCTTCCATGTTAGACCTGCTGGATCATCCTTTCACTGTCCAGGTTTGTTCCCTTCCATGTTAGACCTGCTGGATCATCCTTTCACTGTCCAGGTTTGTTCCCTTCCATGTTAGACCTGCTGCATCATCCTTTCACTGTCCAGGTTTGTTCCCTTCCATGTAAGACGTGCTGGATCATCCTTTCACTGTCATGGTTTTCTCCCTTCCATGTTAGACCTGCTGGATCATCCTTTCACTCTCCAGGTTTGTTCCCTTCTATGTTAGACCTGCTGGATCATCCTTTCACTGTCCAGGTTTGTTCCCTTCCATGTTAGACCTGCTGGATCATCCTTTCACTGTACAGGTTTGTTCCCTTCCATGTTAGACCTGCTGCATCATCCTTTCACATTCCAGGTTTGTTCCCTTCCATGTTAGACCTGCTGGATCATCCTTTCACTGTCCAGGTTTGTTCCCTTCCATGTTAGACCTGCTGGATCATTCTTTCACTGTCCAAGTTTGTTCGCTTCCATGTTAAACCTGCTGGATGATCCTTTCACTGTCCAGGTTTGTTCCCTTCCATGTTAGACCTGCTGGATCATCCTTTTACTGTCCAGGTTTGCTCCCTTCCATGTTAGACCTGCTGGATCATCATTTCACTGTCCAGGTTTGTTCCCCTCCATGTTAGACCTGCTGGATTATCCTTTCACTGTCCAGGTTTGTTCCCTTTCATGTTAGACCTGCTGGATCAATCTTTCACTGTCCAAGTTTGCTCCCTTCCATGTTAGACCTGCTGTATCATCCTTTCACTGTCCAAGTTTCCTCCCTTCCATGTTAGACCTGCTGGATCATCCTTTCACTGTCCAGGTTTGTTCCCTTCCATGTTAGACCTGCTATATCATCCTTTCACTGTTCAGGTTTGTTCACTTCCATGTTAGACCTGCTGTATGATCCTTTCACTCTCCAGGTTTGTTCCCTTCCATTTTAAACCTGCTGGATAATCCTTTCACTGTCCAGTTTTGCTCCCTTGCATGTTAGTCCTGCTGGATCATCCTTTCACTGTCCAGGTTTGTTCCCTTTCATGTTAGACCTGCTGGATCATCCTTTCACTGTCCAGGTTTGTTCCCTTCCTTTTTAGACCTGCTGGATCATCCTTTCACTGTCCAGGTTTGCTCCCTTCCATGTTAGAGCTGCTGGATCATCCGTTCACTGTCCAGGTTTGCTCCCTTCCATGTTAGACCTGCTGGATCATCCTTTCACTGTCCAGGTTTACTCCCTTCCATGTTAGGCATGCTAGTTCATCGTTTCACTGTCCAGGTTTGTTCCCTTTCATGTTAGACCTGCTGTATCATCCTTTCAATGTCCAGTTTGCTCCCTTCCATGTTAGACCTGCTCGATCATCCTTTCACTGTCCAGGTTTATTCCCTTCCATGTTAGACCTGCTGGATCATCCTTTTACTGTCCAGGTTTGTTCCCTTCCATGTTACACCTGCTGGATCATTCTTTCACTGTCCGGCTTTGTTCCCTACCATGTTAGACCTGCTGGATCATTCTTTCAATGTCCAGGTTTTCACCCTTCCATGTTAGACCTGCTGGATCATCTTTTCAATGTCCAGGTTTTCTCCCTTCCATGTTAGACCTGCTGGATCATCCTTTCACTGTCGAGGTTTGTTCCCTTCCATGTTAGACCTGCTGGATCATCCTTTCACTGTACAGGTTTGTTCCCTTCCATGTTTGACCTGCTGGATCATCCTTTCACTGTCCAGGTTTGTTCCCTTCCATGTTAGACGTGCTGGATCCTCCTTTCACTGTCCAGGTTTGTTCCCTTCCATGTTAAACCTGCTGGATGATCCTTTCACTGTCCACGTTTGTTCCCTTCCATGTTAGACCTGCTGTATCATCCTTTCACTGTCCAGGTTTGTTCACTTCCATGTTAGACCTGCTGTATCATCCTTTCACTGTACAGGTTTGTTCCCTTCCATGTTAAACCTGCTGGATCATCCTTTCACTGTCCAGGTTTGCTCCCTTGCATGTTAGTCCTGCTGGATCATCCTTTCACTGTCCAGGTTTGTTCCCTTCCATGTTAGACCTGCTGGATCATCCTTTCACTGTCCAGGTTTACTCCCTTCCATGTTAGAGCTGCTGGATCATCCTTTCACTGTCCAGGTTTGCTCCCTTCCATGTTAGACATGCTGGTTCATCCTCTCACTGTCCAGGTTTGTTCCCTTTCATGTTAGACCTGCTGTATCATCCTTTCACTGTCCAGGTTTGCTCCCTTCCATGTTAGACCTGCTGGATCATCCTTTCACTGTCCAGGTTTGTTCCCTTCCATGTTAGACCTGCTGTATCATCCTTTCACTGTCCAGGTTTGTTCCCTTCCATGTAAGACCTGCTGGATCATTCTTTCACACTCCAGGTTTTTTCCCTGCCATGTTAGACCTGCTGGATCATCCTTTCACTGTCCAGGTTTGCTCCCTTCCATTATAGACCTGCTGTATCATCCTTTCACTGTCCAGGTTTGCTCCCTTCCATGTTTGACCTGCTGGATCATCCTTTTACCGTCCAGGTTTGTTCCCTTCCATGTTAGAGCTGCTGGATCATTCTTTCACTGTCCAGGTTTTTTCCCTGCCATGTTAGACCTGCTGGATCATCCTTTCACTTTCCAGGTTTGTTCCCTTCCATGTTAGACCTGCTGGATCATCCTTTCACTGTCCAGGTTTGTTCCCTTCCATGTTAGACCTGCTGCATCATCCTTTCACTTTCCAGGTTTGTTCCCTTCCATGTTAGACCTGCTGGATCATCCTTTCACTGTCCAGGTTTGTTCCCTTCCATGTTAGACCTGCTGGATCATTCTTTCACTGTCCAAGTTTGTTCGCTTCCATGTTAAACCTGCTGGATGATCCTTTCACTGTCCAGGTTTGTTCCCTTCCATGTTAGACCTGTTGGATCATCCTTTTACTGTCCAGGTTTGCTCCCTTCCATGTTAGACCTTCTGGATCATCCTTTCACTGTCCAGGTTTGTTCCCCTCCATGTTAGACCTGCTGGATTATCCTTTCACTGTCCAAGTTTGTTCCCTTTCATGTTAGACCTGCTGGATCAATCTTTCACTGTCCAAGTTTTCTGCCTTCCATGTTAGACCTGCTGTATCATCCTTTCACTGTCCAGGTTTCCTCCCTTCCATGTTAGACCTGCTGGATCATCCTTTCAATGTCCCGGTTTTCTCCCTTCCATGTTAGACCTGCTGGATCATCCTTTTACTGTCCAGGTTTGTTCCCTTCCATGTTAGACCTGCTGCATCATCCTTTCTCTGTCCAGCTTTGTTCCCTTCCATGTAAGACCTGCAGGATCATTCTTTCAATGTCCAGGTTTTCTCCCTTCCATATTAGACCTGCTGGATCATCCTTTCAATGTCCAGGTTTTCACCCTTCCATGTTAGACCTGCTGGATCATCCTTTCACTGTCGAGGTTTGTTCCCTTCCATGTTAGACCTGCTGGATCATCCTTTCACTGTACAGGTTTGTTCCCTGCCATGTTAGACCTGCTGAATCATCTTTTCAATGTCCAGGTTTTCTCCCTTCCATGTTAGACCTGCTGGATCATCCTTTCACTGTCGAGGTTTGTTCCCTTCCATGTTAGACCTGCTGGATCATCCTTTCACTGTACAGGTTTGTTCCCTTCCATGTTAGACCTGCTGCATCATCCTTTCACTGTCCAGGTTTGTTGCCTTCCATGTTAGACGTGCTGGATCCTCCTTTCACTGTCCAGGTTTGTTCCCTTCCATGTTAAACCTGCTGGATGATCCTTTCACTGTCCAGGTTTGCTCCCTTCCATGTTAGACCTGCTGGATCATCCTTTCACTGTCCAGGTTTGTTCCCTTCCATGTTAGACCTGCTGTATCATCCTTTCACTGTCCAGGTTTGTTCACTTCCATGTTAGACCTGCTGTATCATCCTTTCACTGTACAGGTTTGTTCCCTTCCATGTTAAACCTGCTGGATCATCCTTTCACTGTCCAGGTTTGCTCCCTTGCATGTTAGTCCTGCTGGATCATCCTTTCACTGTCCAGGTTTGTTCCCTTCCATGTTAGACCTGCTGGATCATCCTTTCACTGTCCAGGTTTGCTCCCTTCCATGTTAGAGCTGCTGGATCATCCTTTCACTGTCCAGGTTTGCTCCCTTCCATGTTAGACATGCTGGTTCATCCTCTCACTGTCCAGGTTTGTTCCCTTTCATGTTAGACCTGCTGTATCATCCTTTCACTGTCCAGGTATGCTCCCTTCCATGTTAGACCTGCTGGATCATCCTTTCACTGTCCAGGTTTGTTCCCTTCCATGTTAGACCTGCTGTATCATCCTTTCACTGTCCAGGTTTGTTCCCTTCCATGTAAGACCTGCTGGATCATTCTTTCACACTCCAGGTTTTTTCCCTGCCATGTTAGACCTGCTGGATCATCCTTTCACTGTCCAGGTTTTCTCCCTTCCATGTTAGACCTGCTCTATCATCCTTTCACTGTCCAGGTTTGCTCCCTTCCATGTTTGACCTGCTGGATCATCCTTTCACTGTCCAGGTTTGTTCCCTTCCATGTTAGACCTGCTGGATCATCCTTTCACTGTCCAGGTTTGTTCCCTTCCATGTTAGACCTGCTGGATCATCCTTTCACTGTCCAGGTTTGCTCCCTTCCATGTTAGAGCTGCTGGATCATCCTTTCACTGTCCAGGTTTATTCCCTTCCATGTTAGACATGCTGGTTCATCCTCTCACTGTCCAGGTTTGTTCCCTTTCATGTTAGACCTGCTGTATCATCCTTTCACTGTCCAGGTATGCTCCCTTCCATGTTAGACCTGCTGGATCATCCTTTCACTGTCCAGGTTTGTTCCCTTCCATGTTAGACCTGCTGTATCATCCTTTCACTGTCCAGGTTTGTTCCCTTCCATGTTAGACCTGCTGGATCATTCTTTCACACTCCAGGTTTTTTCCCTGCCATGTTAGACCTGCTGGATCATCCTTTCACTGTCCAGGTTTTCTCCCTTCCATGTTAGACCTGCTGTATCATCCTTTCACTGTCCAGGTTTGCTCCCTTCCATGTTTGACCTGCTGGATCATCCTTTCACTGTCCAGGTTTGTTCCCTTCCATGTTAGAGCTGCTGGATCATACTTTCACTGTCCAGGTTTGTTCCCTTCCATGTTAGACCTGCTGCATCATCCTTTCACTGTCCAGGTTTGTTCCCTTCCATGTAAGACGTGCTGGATCATCTTTTCACTGTCATGGTTTTCTCCCTTCCATGTTAGACCTCCTGGATCATCCTTTCCCTGTCCAGGTTTGTTCCCTTCCATGTTAGACCTCCTGGATCATCCTTTCCCTGTCCAGGTTTGTTCCCTTCCATGTTAGACCTGCTGGATCATCCTTTCACTGTCCAGGTTTGTTCCCTTCCATGTTAGACCTGCTGGATCATCCTTTCACTGTACAGGTTTGTTCCCTTCCATGTTAGACCTGCTGCATCATCCTTTCACTTTCCAGGTTTGTTCCCTTCCATGTTAGACCTGCTGGATCATCCTTTCACTGTCCAGGTTTGTTCCCTTCCATGTTAGACCTGCTGGATCATTCTTTCACTGTCCAAGTTTGTTCGCTTCCATGTTAAACCTGCTGGATGATCCTTTCACTGTCCCGGTTTGTTCACTTCCATGTTAGACCTGCTGGATCATCCTTTTACTGTCCAGGTTTGCTCCCTTCCATGTTAGACCTTCTGGATCATCCTTTCACTGTCCAGGTTTGTTCCCCTCCATGTTAGACCTGCTGGATTATCCTTTCACTGTCCAAGTTTGTTCCCTTTCATGTTAGACCTGCTGGATCAATCTTTCACTGTCCAAGTTTTCTCCCTTCCATGTTAGACCTGCTGTATCATCCTTTCACTGTCCAGGTTTCCTCCCTTCCATGTTAGACCTGCTGGATCATCCTTTCACGGTCCAGGTTTGTTCCCTTCCATGTTAGACCTGCTATAGCATCCTTTCACTGTTCAGGTTTGTTCACTTCCATGTTAGACCTGCCGTATGATCCTTTCACTGTCCAGGTTTGTTCCCTTCCATGTTAAACCTGCTGGATCATCCTTTCACTGTCCAGTTTTGCTCCCTTGCATGTTAGTCCTGCTGGATCATCCTTTCACTGTCCAGGTTTGTTCCCTTTCATGTTAGACCTACTGGATCATCCTTTCACTGTCCACGTTTGTTCCCTTACTTTTTAGACCTGCTGGATCATCCTTTCACTGTCCAGGTTGGCTCCCTTCCATGTTAGAGCTGCTGGATCATCCTTTCACTGTCCAGGTTTGCTCCCTTCCATGTTAGACCTGCTGGATCATCCTTTCACTGTCCAGGTTTACTCCCTTCCAAGTTAGACATGCTAGTTCATCCTTTCACTGTCCAGGTTTGTTCCCTTTCATGTTAGACCTGCTGTATCATCCTTTCACTGTCCAGTTTGCTCCTTTCCATGTTAGACCTGCTGGATCATCCTTTCACTGTCCAGGTTTATTCCCTTCCATGTTAGACCTGCTGGATCATCCTTTCACTGTCCAGGTTTGCTCCCTTCCATGTTAGACCTGCTGTATCATCCTTTCACTGTCCAGGTTTGCTCCCTTCCATGTTTGACCTGCTGGATCATCCTTTCACCGTCCAGGTTTGTTCCCTTCCATGTTAGAGCTGCTGGATCATTCTTTCACTGTCCAGGTTTTTTCCCTGCCATGTTAGACCTGCTGGATCATCCTTTCACTGTCCAGGTTTGTTCCCTTCCATGTTAGACCTGCTGGATCATCCTTTCACTGTCCAGGTTTGTTCCCTTCCATGTTAGACCTGCTGCATCATCCTTTCACTGTCCAGGTTTGTTCCCTTCCATGTAAGACGTGCTGGATCATCTTTTCACTGTCATGGTTTTCTCCCTTCCATGTTAGACCTCCTGGATCATCCTTTCCCTGTCCAGGTTTGTTCCCTTCCATGTTAGACCTCCTGGATCATCCTTTCCCTGTCCAGGTTTGTTCCCTTCCATGTTAGACCTGCTGGATCATCCTTTCACTGTACAGGTTTGTTCCCTTCCATGTTAGACCTGCTGCATCATCCTTTCACTTTCCAGGTTTGTTCCCTTCCATGTTAGACCTGCTGGATCATCCTTTCACTGTCCAGGTTTGTTCCCTTCCATGTTAGACCTGCTGGATCATTCTTTCACTGTCCAAGTTTGTTCGCTTCCATGTTAAACCTGCTGGATGATCCTTTCACTGTCCAGGTTTGTTCCCTTCCATGTTAGACCTGTTGGATCATCCTTTTACTGTCCAGGTTTGCTCCCTTCCATGTTAGACCTTCTGGATCATCCTTTCACTGTCCAGGTTTGTTCCCCTCCATGTTAGACCTGCTGGATTATCCTTTCACTGTCCAAGTTTGTTCCCTTTCATGTTAGACCTGCTGGATCAATCTTTCACTGTCCAAGTTTTCTGCCTTCCATGTTAGACCTGCTGTATCATCCTTTCACTGTCCAGGTTTCCTCCCTTCCATGTTAGACCTGCTGGATCATCCTTTCAATGTCCCGGTTTTCTCCCTTCCATGTTAGACCTGCTGGATCATCCTTTTACTGTCCAGGTTTGTTCCCTTCCATGTTAGACCTGCTGCATCATCCTTTCTCTGTCCAGGTTTGTTCCCTTCCATGTAAGACCTGCAGGATCATTCTTTCAATGTCCAGGTTTTCTCCCTTCCATGTTAGACCTGCTGGATCATCCTTTGAATGTCCAGGTTTTCACCCTACCATGTTAGACCTGCTGGATCATCCTTTCACTGTCGAGGTTTGTTCCCTTCCATGTTAGACCTGCTGGATCATCCTTTCACTGTACAGGTTTGTTCCCTGCCATGTTAGACCTGCTGAATCATCTTTTCAATGTCCAGGTTTTCTCCCTTCCATGTTAGACCTGCTGGATCATCCTTTGACTGTCGAGGTTTGTTCCCTTCCATGTTAGACCTGCTGGATCATCCTTTCACTGTACAGGTTTGTTCCCTTCCATGTTAGACCTGCTGCATCATCCTTTCACTGTCCAGGTTTGTTGCCTTCCATGTTAGACGTGCTGGATCCTCCTTTCACTGTCCAGGTTTGTTCCCTTCCATGTTAAACCTGCTGGATGATCCTTTCACTGTCCAGGTTTGCTCCCTTCCATGTTAGACCTGCTGGATCATCCTTTCACTGTCCAGGTTTGTTCCCTTCCATGTTAGACCTGCTGTATCATCCTTTCACTGTCCAGGTTTGTTCACTTCCATGTTAGACCTGCTGTATCATCCTTTCACTGTACAGGTTTGTTCCCTTCCATGTTAAACCTGCTGGATCATCCTTTCACCGTCCAGGTTTGCTCCCTTGCATGTTAGTCCTGCTGGATCATCCTTTCACTGTCCAGGTTTGTTCCCTTCCATGTTAGACCTGCTGGATCATCCTTTCACTGTCCAGGTTTGCTCCCTTCCATGTTAGAGCTGCTGGATCATCCTTTCACTGTCCAGGTTTGCTCCCTTCCATGTTAGACATGCTGGTTCATCCTCTCACTGTCCAGGTTTGTTCCCTTTCATGTTAGACCTGCTGTATCATCCTTTCACTGTCCAGGTATGCTCCCTTCCATGTTAGACCTGCTGGATCATCCTTTCACTGTCCAGGTTTGTTCCCTTCCATGTTAGACCTGCTGTATCATCCTTTCACTGTCCAGGTTTGTTCCCTTCCATGTAAGACCTGCTGGATCATTCTTTCACACTCCAGGTTTTTTCCCTGCCATGTTAGACCTGCTGGATCATCCTTTCACTGTCCAGGTTTTCTCCCTTCCATGTTAGACCTGCTGTATCATCCTTTCACTGTCCAGGTTTGCTCCCTTCCATGTTTGACCTGCTGGATCATCCTTTCACTGTCCAGGTTTGTTCCCTTCCATGTTAGACCTGCTGGATCATCCTTTCACTGTCCAGGTTTGTTCCCTTCCATGTTAGACCTGCTGGATCATCCTTTCACTGTCCAGGTTTGCTCCCTTCCATGTTAGAGCTGCTGGATCATCCTTTCACTGTCCAGGTTTGCTCCCTTCCATGTTAGACATGCTGGTTCATCCTCTCACTGTCCAGGTTTGTTCCCTTTCATGTTAGACCTGCTGTATCATCCTTTCACTGTCCAGGTATGCTCCCTTCCATGTTAGACCTGCTGGATCATCCTTTCACTGTCCAGGTTTGTTCCCGTCCATGTTAGACCTGCTGTATCATCCTTTCACTGTCCAGGTTTGTTCCCTTGCATGTTAGACCTGCTGGATCATTCTTTCACACTCCAGGTTTTTTCCCTGCCATGTTAGACCTGCTGGATCATCCTTTCACTGTCCAGGTTTTCTCCCTTCCATGTTAGACCTGCTGTATCATCCTTTCACTGTCCAGGTTTGTTCCCTTCCATGTTAGAGCTGCTGGATCATACTTTCACTGTCCAGGTTTGTTCCCTTCCATGTTAGACCTGCTGCATCATCCTTTCACTGTCCAGGTTTGTTCCCTTCCATGTAAGACGTGCTGGATCATCTTTTCACTGTCATGGTTTTATCCCTTCCATGTTAGACCTCCTGGATCATCCTTTCCCTGTCCACGTTTGTTCCCTTCCTTGTTAGACCTGCTGGATCATCCTTTCACTCTCCAGGTTTGTTCCCTTCTATGTTAGACCTGCTGGATCATCCTTTCACTGTCCAGGTTTGTTCCCTTCCATGTTAGACCTGCTGGATCATCCTTTCACTGTACAGGTTTGTTCCCTTCCATGTTAGACCTGCTGCATCATCCTTTCACTTTCCAGGTTTGTTCCCTTCCATGTTAGACCTGCTGGATCATCCTTTCACTGTCCAGGTTTGTTCCCTTCCATGTTAGACCTGCTGGATCATTCTTTCACTGTCCAAGTTTGTTCGCTTCCATGTTAAACCTGCTGGATGATCCTTTCACTGTCCCGGTTTGTTCACTTCCATGTTAGACCTGCTGGATCATCCTTTTACTGTCCAGGTTTGCTCCCTTCCATGTTAGACCTTCTGGATCATCCTTTCACTGTCCAGGTTTGTTCCCCTCCATGTTAGACCTGCTGGATTATCCTTTCACTGTCCAAGTTTGTTCCCTTTCATGTTAGACCTGCTGGATCAATCTTTCACTGTCCAAGTTTTCTCCCTTCCATGTTAGACCTGCTGTATCATCCTTTCACTGTCCAGGTTTCCTCCCTTCCATGTTAGACCTGCTGGATCATCCTTTCACGGTCCAGGTTTGTTCCCTTCCATGTTAGACCTGCTATATCATCCTTTCACTGTTCAGGTTTGTTGTCTTCCATGTAAGACCTGCCGTATGATCCTTTCACTGTCCAGGTTTGTTCCCTTCCATGTTAAACCTGCTGGATCATCCTTTCACTGTCCAGTTTTGCTCCCTTGCATGTTAGTCCTGCTGGATCATCCTTTCACTGTCCAGGTTTGTTCCCTTTCATGTTAGACCTACTGGATCATCCTTTCACTGTCCACGTTTGTTCCCTTACTTTTTAGACCTGCTGGATCATCCTTTCACTGTCCAGGTTGGCTCCCTTCCATGTTAGAGCTGCTGGATCATCCTTTCACTGTCCAGGTTTGCTCCCTTCCATGTTAGACCTGCTGGATCATCCTTTCACTGTCCAGGTTTACTCCCTTCCAAGTTAGACATGCTAGTTCATCCTTTCACTGTCCAGGTTTGTTCCCTTTCATGTTAGACCTGCTGTATCATCCTTTCACTGTCCAGTTTGCTCCCTTCCATGTTAGACCTGCTGGATCATCCTTTCACTGTCCAGGTTTATTCCCTTCCATGTTCGACCTGCTGTATCATTCTTTCACTGTCGAGGCTTGTTTCCTTCCATGTTAGACCTGCTGGATCATCCTTTCACTGTCCGGGTATGTTCCCTACCATGTTAGACCTGCTGGATCATCCTTTCACTGTCCAGGTTTGTTCCCTTTCATGGTAGACCTGCTGGATCATCCTTTCACTGTCCAGGTTTGTTCCCTTCCATGTTAGACCTGCTGTATCATCCTTTCACTGTCCAGGTTTGTTCCCTTCCATGTTAGACCTGCTGTATCGTCCTTTCACTGTCCTGGTTTGCTCCCTTCCATGTTTGACCTGCTGGATCATCCTTTCACTGTCCTTGTTTGCTCCCTTCCATATTAGACTTGCTGGATCATCCTTTCACTGTCCAGGTTTGTTCCCTTTCATGTGAGACCTACTGGATCATCCTTTCACTGTCCAGGTTTGCCCCCTTCCATGTTATACCTGATGGATCTTCCTTTCAATGTCCAGGTTTTCTCCCTTCCATGTTAGACCTGCTGTATCATCCTTTCAATGTCCAGGTTTGTTCCCTTCCATGTTAGACCTGCTGGATCATCCTTTCACTGTCCACGTTTGCTCCCTTCTATGTTAGACCTGCTGGATCATCCTTTCACTGTCCAGGTTTGCTCCCTTCCATGTTAGACCTGCTGCATCATCCTTTCACTGTCCAGGTTTGTTCCCTTCCATGTAAGACGTGCTGGATCATCTTTTCACTGTCATGGTTTTCTCCCTTCCATGTTAGACCTCCTGGATCATCCTTTCCCTGTCCACGTTTGTTCCCTTCCATGTTAGACCTGCTGGATCATCCTTTCACTCTCCAGGTTTGTTCCCTTCTATGTTAGACCTGCTGGATCATCCTTTCACTGTCCAGGTTTGTTCCCTTCCATGTTAGACCTGCTGGATCATCCTTTCACTGTACAGGTTTGTTCCCTTCCATGTTAGACCTGCTGCATCATCCTTTCACTTTCCAGGTTTGTTCCCTTCCATGTTAGACCTGCTGGATCATCCTTTCACTGTCCAGGTTTGTTCCCTTCCATGTTAGACCTGCTGGATCATTCTTTCACTATCCAAGTTTGTTCGCTTCCATGTTAAACCTGCTGGATGATCCTTTCACTGTCCCGGTTTGTTCACTTCCATGTTAGACCTGCTGGATCATCCTTTTACTGTCCAGGTTTGCTCCCTTCCATGTTAGACCTTCTGGATCATCCTTTCACTGTCCAGGTTTGTTCCCCTCCATGTTAGACCTGCTGGATTATCCTTTCACTGTCCAAGTTTGTTCCCTTTCATGTTAGACCTGCTGGATCAATCTTTCACTGTCCAAGTTTTCACCCTTCCATGTTAGACCTGCTGTATCATCCTTTCACTGTCCAGGTTTCCTCCCTTCCATGTTAGACCTGCTGGATCATCCTTTCACGGTCCAGGTTTGTTCCCTTCCATGTTAGACCTGCTATATCATCCTTTCACTGTTCAGGTTTGTTCACTTCCATGTTAGACCTGCTGTATGATCCTTTCACTGTCCAGGTTTGTTCCCTTCCATGTTAAACCTGCTGGATCATCCTTTCACTGTCCAGTTTTGCTCCCTTGCTTGTTAGTCCTGCTGGATCATCCTTTCAATGTCCAGGTTTGTTCCCTTCATTTTTAGACCTGCTGGATCATCCTTTCACTGTCCAGGTTTGCTCCCTTCCATGTTAGACCTGCTGGATCATCCTTTCACTGTCCAGGTTTGCTCCCTTCCATGTTAGACCTGCTGGATCATCCTTTCAATGTCCAGGTATGCTCCCTTCAATGTTAGACATGCTGGTTCATCCTTTCACTGTCCAGGTTTGTTCCCTTTCATGTGAGACGTACTGGATCATCCTTTCACTGTCCAGGTTTGCTCCCTTCCATGTTAGACCTGCTGGATCATCCTTTCAATGTCCAGGTGTTCTCCCTTCCATGTTAGACCTGCTGTATCATCCTTTCAATATCCAGGTTTGTTCCCTTCCATGTTAGACCTGCTGGATCATCCTTTCACTGTCCACGTTTGCTCCCTTCTATGTTAGACCTGCTGAATCATCCTTTCACTGTCCAGGTTTGCTCCCTTCCATGTTAGACCTGCTGTATCATCCTTTCACTGTCCAGGTTTGCTCCCTTCCATGTTTGACCTGCTGGATCATCCTTTCACCGTCCAGGTTTGTTCCCTTCCATGTTAGAGCTGCTGGATCATTCTTTCACTGTCCAGGTTTTTTCCCTGCCATGTTAGACCTGCTGGATCATCCTTTCAATGTCCAGGTTTTCTCCCTTCCATGTTATACCTGCTGGATCATCCTTTCACTGTCCAGGTTTGTTCCCTTCCATGTTAGACCTGCTGGATCATCCTTTCACTGTCCTGGTTTGCTCCCTTCCATGTTTGACCTGTTGGATCATCCTTTCACTGTCCAGGTTTGATCCCTTCCATGTTAGACCTGCTGGATCATCCTTTCACTGTCCAAGTTTGTTCCCTTTCATGTGAGACCTACTGGATCATCCTTTCACTGTCCAGGTTTGCTCCCTTCCATGTTAGACCTGCTGGATCATCCTTTCACTGTCCACGTTTGGTCCCTTCTATGTTAGACCTGCTGGATCATCCTTTCACTGTCCAGGTTTGCTCCCTTCCATGTGAGACCTGCTGTATCATCCTTTCACTTTCCAGGTTTGCTCCCTTCCATGTTTGACCTGCTGGATCATCCTTTCACCGTCCAGGTTTGTTCCCTTCCATGTTAGAGCTGCTGGATCATTCTTTCACTGTCCAAGTTTTTTCCCTGCCATGTTAGACCTGCTGGATCATCCTTTCAATGTCCAGGTTTTCTCCCTTCCATGTTAGACCTGCTGAATCATCTTTTCAATGTCCAGGTTTTCTCCCTTCCATGTTAGACCTGCTGGATCATCCTTTGACTGTCGAGGTTTGTTCCCTTCCATGTTAGACCTGCTGGATCATCCTTTCACTGTACAGGTTTGTTCCCTTCCATGTTAGACCTGCTGCATCATCCTTTCACTGTCCAGGTTTGTTGCCTTCCATGTTAGACGTGCTGGATCCTCCTTTCACTGTCCAGGTTTGTTCCCTTCCATGTTAAACCTGCTGGATGATCCTTTCACTGTCCAGGTTTGCTCCCTTCCATGTTAGACCTGCTGGATCATCCTTTCACTGTCCAGGTTTGTTCCCTTCCATGTTAGACCTGCTGTATCATCCTTTCACTGTCCAGGTTTGTTCACTTCCATGTTAGACCTGCTGTATCATCCTTTCACTGTACAGGTTTGTTCCCTTCCATGTTAAACCTGCTGGATCATCCTTTCACCGTCCAGGTTTGCTCCCTTGCATGTTAGTCCTGCTGGATCATCCTTTCACTGTCCAGGTTTGTTCCCTTCCATGTTAGACCTGCTGGATCATCCTTTCACTGTCCAGGTTTGCTCCCTTCCATGTTAGAGCTGCTGGATCATCCTTTCACTGTCCAGGTTTGCTCCCTTCCATGTTAGACATGCTGGTTCATCCTCTCACTGTCCAGGTTTGTTCCCTTTCATGTTAGACCTGCTGTATCATCCTTTCACTGTCCAGGTATGCTCCCTTCCATGTTAGACCTGCTGGATCATCCTTTCACTGTCCAGGTTTGTTCCCTTCCATGTTAGACCTGCTGTATCATCCTTTCACTGTCCAGGTTTGTTCCCTTCCATGTAAGACCTGCTGGATCATTCTTTCACACTCCAGGTTTTTTCCCTGCCATGTTAGACCTGCTGGATCATCCTTTCACTGTCCAGGTTTTCTCCCTTCCATGTTAGACCTGCTGTATCATCCTTTCACTGTCCAGGTTTGCTCCCTTCCATGTTTGACCTGCTGGATCATCCTTTCACTGTCCAGGTTTGTTCCCTTCCATGTTAGACCTGCTGGATCATCCTTTCACTGTCCAGGTTTGTTCCCTTCCATGTTAGACCTGCTGGATCATCCTTTCACTGTCCAGGTTTGCTCCCTTCCATGTTAGAGCTGCTGGATCATCCTTTCACTGTCCAGGTTTGCTCCCTTCCATGTTAGACATGCTGGTTCATCCTCTCACTGTCCAGGTTTGTTCCCTTTCATGTTAGACCTGCTGTATCATCCTTTCACTGTCCAGGTATGCTCCCTTCCATGTTAGACCTGCTGGATCATCCTTTCACTGTCCAGGTTTGTTCCCGTCCATGTTAGACCTGCTGTATCATCCTTTCACTGTCCAGGTTTGTTCCCTTGCATGTTAGACCTGCTGGATCATTCTTTCACACTCCAGGTTTTTTCCCTGCCATGTTAGACCTGCTGGATCATCCTTTCACTGTCCAGGTTTTCTCCCTTCCATGTTAGACCTGCTGTATCATCCTTTCACTGTCCAGGTTTGTTCCCTTCCATGTTAGAGCTGCTGGATCATACTTTCACTGTCCAGGTTTGTTCCCTTCCATGTTAGACCTGCTGCATCATCCTTTCACTGTCCAGGTTTGTTCCCTTCCATGTAAGACGTGCTGGATCATCTTTTCACTGTCATGGTTTTATCCCTTCCATGTTAGACCTCCTGGATCATCCTTTCCCTGTCCACGTTTGTTCCCTTCCTTGTTAGACCTGCTGGATCATCCTTTCACTCTCCAGGTTTGTTCCCTTCTATGTTAGACCTGCTGGATCAGCCTTTCACTGTCCAGGTTTGTTCCCTTCCATGTTAGACCTGCTGGATCATCCTTTCACTGTACAGGTTTGTTCCCTTCCATGTTAGACCTGCTGCATCATCCTTTCACTTTCCAGGTTTGTTCCCTTCCATGTTAGACCTGCTGGATCATCCTTTCACTGTCCAGGTTTGTTCCCTTCCATGTTAGACCTGCTGGATCATTCTTTCACTGTCCAAGTTTGTTCGCTTCCATGTTAAACCTGCTGGATGATCCTTTCACTGTCCCGGTTTGTTCACTTCCATGTTAGACCTGCTGGATCATCCTTTTACTGTCCAGGTTTGCTCCCTTCCATGTTAGACCTTCTGGATCATCCTTTCACTGTCCAGGTTTGTTCCCCTCCATGTTAGACCTGCTGGATTATCCTTTCACTGTCCAAGTTTGTTCCCTTTCATGTTAGACCTGCTGGATCAATCTTTCACTGTCCAAGTTTTCTCCCTTCCATGTTAGACCTGCTGTATCATCCTTTCACTGTCCAGGTTTCCTCCCTTCCATGTTAGACCTGCTGGATCATCCTTTCACGGTCCAGGTTTGTTCCCTTCCATGTTAGACCTGCTATATCATCCTTTCACTGTTCAGGTTTGTTGTCTTCCATGTAAGACCTGCCGTATGATCCTTTCACTGTCCAGGTTTGTTCCCTTCCATGTTAAACCTGCTGGATCATCCTTTCACTGTCCAGTTTTGCTCCCTTGCATGTTAGTCCTGCTGGATCATCCTTTCACTGTCCAGGTTTGTTCCCTTTCATGTTAGACCTACTGGATCATCCTTTCACTGTCCACGTTTGTTCCCTTACTTTTTAGACCTGCTGGATCATCCTTTCACTGTCCAGGTTGGCTCCCTTCCATGTTAGAGCTGCTGGATCATCCTTTCACTGTCCAGGTTTGCTCCCTTCCATGTTAGACCTGCTGGATCATCCTTTCACTGTCCAGGTTTACTCCCTTCCAAGTTAGACATGCTAGTTCATCCTTTCACTGTCCAGGTTTGTTCCCTTTCATGTTAGACCTTCTGTATCATCCTTTCACTGTCCAGTTTGCTCCCTTCCATGTTAGACCTGCTGGATCATCCTTTCACTGTCCAGGTTTATTCCCTTCCATGTTCGACCTGCTGTATCATTCTTTCACTGTCGAGGCTTGTTTCCTTCCATGTTAGACCTGCTGGATCATCCTTTCACTGTCCGGGTATGTTCCCTACCATGTTAGACCTGCTGGATCATCCTTTCACTGTCCAGGTTTGTTCCCTTTCATGGTAGACCTGCTGGATCATCCTTTCACTGTCCAGGTTTGTTCCCTTCCATGTTAGACCTGCTGTATCATCCTTTCACTGTCCAGGTTTGTTCCCTTCCATGTTAGACCTGCTGTATCGTCCTTTCACTGTCCTGGTTTGCTCCCTTCCATGTTTGACCTGCTGGATCATCCTTTCACTGTCCTTGTTTGCTCCCTTCCATATTAGACTTGCTGGATCATCCTTTCACTGTCCAGGTTTGTTCCCTTTCATGTGAGACCTACTGGATCATCCTTTCACTGTCCAGGTTTGCCCCCTTCCATGTTATACCTGATGGATCTTCCTTTCAATGTCCAGGTTTTCTCCCTTCCATGTTAGACCTGCTGTATCATCCTTTCAATGTCCAGGTTTGTTCCCTTCCATGTTAGACCTGCTGGATCATCCTTTCACTGTCCACGTTTGCTCCCTTCTATGTTAGACCTGCTGGATCATCCTTTCACTGTCCAGGTTTGCTCCCTTCCATGTTAGACCTGCTGCATCATCCTTTCACTGTCCAGGTTTGTTCCCTTCCATGTAAGACGTGCTGGATCATCTTTTCACTGTCATGGTTTTCTCCCTTCCATGTTAGACCTCCTGGATCATCCTTTCCCTGTCCACGTTTGTTCCCTTCCATGTTAGACCTGCTGGATCATCCTTTCACTCTCCAGGTTTGTTCCCTTCTATGTTAGACCTGCTGGATCATCCTTTCACTGTCCAGGTTTGTTCCCTTCCATGTTAGACCTGCTGGATCATCCTTTCACTGTACAGGTTTGTTCCCTTCCATGTTAGACCTGCTGCATCATCCTTTCACTTTCCAGGTTTGTTCCCTTCCATGTTAGACCTGCTGGATCATCCTTTCACTGTCCAGGTTTGTTCCCTTCCATGTTAGACCTGCTGGATCATTCTTTCACTATCCAAGTTTGTTCGCTTCCATGTTAAACCTGCTGGATGATCCTTTCACTGTCCCGGTTTGTTCACTTCCATGTTAGACCTGCTGGATCATCCTTTTACTGTCCAGGTTTGCTCCCTTCCATGTTAGACCTTCTGGATCATCCTTTCACTGTCCAGGTTTGTTCCCCTCCATGTTAGACCTGCTGGATTATCCTTTCACTGTCCAAGTTTGTTCCCTTTCATGTTAGACCTGCTGGATCAATCTTTCACTGTCCAAGTTTTCACCCTTCCATGTTAGACCTGCTGTATCATCCTTTCACTGTCCAGGTTTCCTCCCTTCCATGTTAGACCTGCTGGATCATCCTTTCACGGTCCAGGTTTGTTCCCTTCCATGTTAGACCTGCTATATCATCCTTTCACTGTTCAGGTTTGTTCACTTCCATGTTAGACCTGCTGTATGATCCTTTCACTGTCCAGGTTTGTTCCCTTCCATGTTAAACCTGCTGGATCATCCTTTCACTGTCCAGTTTTGCTCCCTTGCTTGTTAGTCCTGCTGGATCATCCTTTCAATGTCCAGGTTTGTTCCCTTCATTTTTAGACCTGCTGGATCATCCTTTCACTGTCCAGGTTTGCTCCCTTCCATGTTAGACCTGCTGGATCATCCTTTCACTGTCCAGGTTTGCTCCCTTCCATGTTAGACCTGCTGGATCATCCTTTCAATGTCCAGGTATGCTCCCTTCAATGTTAGACATGCTGGTTCATCCTTTCACTGTCCAGGTTTGTTCCCTTTCATGTGAGACGTACTGGATCATCCTTTCACTGTCCAGGTTTGCTCCCTTCCATGTTAGACCTGCTGGATCATCCTTTCAATGTCCAGGTGTTCTCCCTTCCATGTTAGACCTGCTGTATCATCCTTTCAATATCCAGGTTTGTTCCCTTCCATGTTAGACCTGCTGGATCATCCTTTCACTGTCCACGTTTGCTCCCTTCTATGTTAGACCTGCTGAATCATCCTTTCACTGTCCAGGTTTGCTCCCTTCCATGTTAGACCTGCTGTATCATCCTTTCACTGTCCAGGTTTGCTCCCTTCCATGTTTGACCTGCTGGATCATCCTTTCACCGTCCAGGTTTGTTCCCTTCCATGTTAGAGCTGCTGGATCATTCTTTCACTGTCCAGGTTTTTTCCCTGCCATGTTAGACCTGCTGGATCATCCTTTCAATGTCCAGGTTTTCTCCCTTCCATGTTATACCTGCTGGATCATCCTTTCACTGTCCAGGTTTGTTCCCTTCCATGTTAGACCTGCTGGATCATCCTTTCACTGTCCTGGTTTGCTCCCTTCCATGTTTGACCTGCTGGATCATCCTTTCACTGTCCAGGTTTGATCCCTTCCATGTTAGACCTGCTGGATCATCCTTTCACTGTCCAAGTTTGTTCCCTTTCATGTGAGACCTACTGGATCATCCTTTCACTGTCCAGGTTTGCTCCCTTCCATGTTAGACCTGCTGGATCATCCTTTCACTGTCCACGTTTGGTCCCTTCTATGTTAGACCTGCTGGATAATCCTTTCACTGTCCAGGTTTGCTCCCTTCCATGTGAGACCTGCTGTATCATCCTTTCACTTTCCAGGTTTGCTCCCTTCCATGTTTGACCTGCTGGATCATCCTTTCACCGTCCAGGTTTGTTCCCTTCCATGTTAGAGCTGCTGGATCATTCTTTCACTGTCCAAGTTTTTTCCCTGCCATGTTAGACCTGCTGGATCATCCTTTCAATGTCCAGGTTTTCTCCCTTCCATGTTAGACCTGCTGGATCATCCTTTCACTGTCCAGGTTTGTTGCCTTCCATGTTAGAACTGCTGCATCATCCTTTCACTGTCCAGGTTTGTTCCCTTCCATGTTAGACCTGCTGCATCATCCTTTCACTGTCCTGGTTTGTTCCCTTCCATGTCAGACATGGTGGATCATCTTTTCACTGTCATGGTTTTCTCCCTGCCATGTTAGACCTGCTGGATCATCCTTTCCCTGTCCACGTTTGTTCCCTTCCATGTTAGACCTGCTGTATCATCCTTTCACTGTCCAGGTTTGTTCCCTTCCATGTAAGACCTGCTGGATCATTCTTTTACTCTCCAGGTTTTTGCCCTGCCATGTTAGACCTGCTGGATCATCCTTTCACTGTCCAGGTTTGCTCCCTTCCATGTTAGACCTGCTGTATCGTCCTTTCACTGTCCAGGTTTGCTCCCTTCCATGTTTGACCTGCTGGATCATCCTTTCACCGTCCAGGTTTGTTCCCTTCCATGTTAGAACTGCTGGATCATTCTTTCACTGTCCAGGTTTTTTCCCTGCCATGTTAGACCTGCTGGATCATCCTTTCAGTGTCCAGGTTTTCTCCCTTCCATGTTAGACCTGCTGGATCATCCTTTCACTGTCCAGGTTTGTTCCCTTCCATGTTAGACCTGCTGGATCATCCTTTCACTGTACAGGTTTGTTCCCTTCCATGTTAGACCTGCTGCATCATCCTTTCACTTTCCAGGTTTGTTCCCTTCCATGTTAGACCTGCTGGATTATCCTTTCACTGTCCAGTTTTGTTCCCTTCCATGTTAGACCTGCTGGATCATTCTTTCACTGTCCAAGTTTGTTCGCTTCCATGTTAAAACTGCTGGATGATCCTTTCACTGTCCAGGTTTGTTCCCTTCCATGTTAGACCTGCTGGATCATCCTTTTACTGTCCAGGTTTGCTCCCTTCCATGTTAGACCTGCTAGATCATCCTTTCACTGTCCAGGTTTGTTCCCCTCCATGTTAGACCTGCTGGATTATCCTTTCACTGTCCAAGTTTGTTCCCTTTCATGTTAGACCTGCTGGATCAATCTTTCACTGTCAAAGTTTTCTCCCTTCCATGTTAGACCTGCTGTATCATCCTTTCACTGTCCAGGTTTGCTCCCTTCCATGTTAGACCTGCTGGATCATCCTTTCACTGTCCAGGTTTGTTCCCTTCCATGTTAGACCTGCTATATCATCCTTTCACTGTTCAGGTTTGTTCACTTCCATGTTAGACCTGCTGTATGATCCTTTCATTGTCCAGGTTTGTTCCCTTCCATGTTAAACCTGCTGGATCATCCTTTCACTTTCCAGTTTTGCTCCCTTGCTTGTTAGTCCTGCTGGATCATCCTTTCAATGTCCAGGTTTGTTCCCTTCATTTTTAGACCTGCTGGATCATCCTTTCACTGTCCAGGTTTGCTCCCTTCCATGTTAGACCTGCTGGATCATCCTTTCACTGTCCAGGTTTGCTCCCTTCCATGTTAGACCTGCTGGATCATCCTTTCACTGTCCAGGTTTGCTCCCTTCAATGTTAGACATGCTGGTTCATCCTCTCACTGTCCAGGTTTGTTCCCTTCCATGTAAGACCTGCTGGATCATTCTTTCACTCTCCAGGATTTTTCCCTGCCATGTTAGTCCTGCTGAATCATCCTTTCAATGTCCAGGTTTTCTCCCTTCCATGTTAGACGTGCTGGATCATCCTTTCACTGTCCAGGTTTGTTCCCTTCCATGTTAGACCTGCTGGATCATCCTTTTACTGTCCAGGTTTGCTCCCTTCCATGTTAGACCTGCTGGATCATCCTTTCACTGTCCAGGTTTGTTTCCCTCCATGTTAGACCTGCTTGATTATCCTTTCACTGTCCAGGTTTGTTCCCTTTCATGTTAGACCTGCTAGATTAATCTTTCACAGACCAGGTTTGCTCCCTTCCATGTTAGACCTGCTGGATCATCCTTTCACTGTCCAGGTTTGTTCCCTTCCATGTTAGACCTGCTGTATCATCCTTTCACTGTTCAGGTTTGTTCACTTCCATGTTAGACATGCTGTATGATCCTTTCACTGTCCAGGTTTGTTCCCTTCCATGTTAAACCTGCTGGATCATCCTTTCACTGTCCAGTTTTGCTCCCTTGCATGTTAGTCCTGCTGGATCATCCTTTCACTGTCCAGGTTTGTTCCCTTTCATGTTAGACCTGCTGGATCATCCTTTCACTGTCCAGGTTTGTTCCCTTCCTTTTTAGACCTGCTGGATCATCCTTTCACTGTCCAGGTTTGCTCTCTTCCATGTTAGACCTGCTGGATCATCCTTTCACTGTCCAGGTTTGTTCCCTTCCATGTTAGACCTGCTGTATCATCCTTTCACTGTCCAGGTTTGTTCCCTTCCATGTTAGACCTGCTGGATCATCCTTTCACTGTCCAGGTTTGCTCCCTTCCATGTTAGACCTGCTGGATCATCCTTTCACTGTCCAGGTTTGCTCTCTTCCATGTTAGACCTGCTGGATCATCCTTTCACTGTCCAGGTTTGCTCCCTTCCATGTTTGACCTGCTGGATCATCCTTTCACTGTCCAGGTTTGCTCCCTTTCATGTTAGACCTGCTGGATCATCCTTTCACTGTCCAGGTTTTTTCCCTGCCATGTTAGACCTGCTGGATCATCCTTTCAATTTCCAGGTTTTTCCCTTCCATGTTAGATCTGCTGGATCATCCTTTCACTGTCCAGGTTTGCTCCCTTCCATGTTAGACCTGCTGGATCATCCTTTCACTGTCCAGGTTTGCTCTCTTCCATGTTAGACCTGCTGGATCATCCTTTCACTGTCCAGGTTTGCTCCCTTCCATGTTTGACCTGCTGGATCATCCTTTCACTGTCATGGTTTTCTCCCTTTCATGTTAGACCTGCTGGATCATCCTTTCACTGTCCAGGTTTGTTCCCTTCCATGTTAGACCTGCTGGATCATCCTTTCACTGTCCAGGTTTGCTCCCTTCCATGTTAGACCTGCTGGATCATCCTTTCACTGTCCAGGTTTGCTCCCTTCCATGTTAGACCTGCTGGATCATCCTTTCAATTTCCAGGTTTTTCCCTTCGATGTTAGATCTGCTGGATCATCCTTTCACTGTCCAGGTTTGCTCCCCTCCATGTTAGACCTGCTGGATCATCCTTTCACTGTCCAGGTTTGCTCTCTTCCATGTTAGACCTGCTGGATCATCCTTTCACTGTCCAGGTTTGCTCCCTTCCATGTTTGACCTGCTGGATCATCCTTTCACTGTCATGGTTTTCTCCCTTTCATGTTAGACCTGCTGGATCATCCTTTCACTGTCCAGGTTTGCTCCCTTCCATGTTAGACCTGCTGGATCATCCTTTCACTGTACAGGTTTGTTCCCTTCCATGTTAGACCTGCTGCATCATCCTTTTACTGTCCAGGTTTGTTCCCTTCCATGTTAGACGTGCTGGATCCTCCTTTCACTGTCATGGTTTTCTCCCTTTCATGTTAGACCTGCTGGATCATCCTTTCACTGTCCAGGTTTGTTCCCTTCCATGTTAAACCTGCTGGATGATCCTTTCACTGTCCAGGTTTGCTCCCTTCCATGTTAGACCTGCTGGATCATCCTTTCACTGTCCAGGTTTGTTCCCTTCCATGTTAGACCTGCTGTATCATCCTTTCACTGTCCAGGTTTTTTCACTTCCATGTTAGACCTGCTGTATCATCCTTTCACTGTACAGGTTTGTTCCCTTCCATGTTAAACCTACTGGATCATCCTTTCACTGTCCAGGTTTGCTCCCTTGCATGTTAGTCCTGCTGGATCATCCTTTCACTGTCCAGGTTTGTTCCCTTTCATGTTAGACCTGCTGGATCATCCTTTCAATGTCCAGGTTTGTTCCCTTCCATGTTAGACCTGCTGTATCATCCTTTCACTGTCCAGGTTTGTTCCCTTCTATGTTAGACCTGCTGGATTATCCTTTCACTGTCCAGGTTTGTTCCCTCCCATGTTAGACCTGCTGGTTCATCCTTTCACTGTCCAGGTTTGTTCCCTTCCATGTTACACCTGCTGGATCATCCTTTCACTGTCCAGGTTTGTTCCCTTCCATGTTAGACCTGCTGGATCATTCTTTCACTGTCCAGGTTTGCTCCTTTGCATGTTAGTCCTGCTGGATCATCCTTTCACTGTCCAGGTTTGTTCCCTTTCATGTAAGACCTGCTGGATCATCCTTTCAATGTCCAGGTTTGTTCCCTTCCTTTTTAGACCTGCTGTATCATCCTTTCACTGTCCAGGTTTGCTCCCTTCCATGTTAGACCTGCTGGATCATCCTTTCACTGTCCAGGTTTGCTCCCTTCCATGTTACACATGCTGGTTCATCCTCTCACTGTCCAGGTTTGTTCCCTTTCATGTTAGACCTGCTGTATCATCCTTTCACTGTCCAGGTTTGCTCCCTTCCATGTTAGACCTGCTGGATCATCCTTTCACTGTCCAGGTTTGCTCCCTTCCATGTTAGACATGCTAGTTCATCCTTTCACTGTCCAGGTTTGTTCCCTTTCATGTTAGACGTGCTGTATCATCCTTTCACTGTCCAGGTTTGCTCTCTTCCATGTTAGACCTGCTGTATTATCCTTTCACTGTCCAGGTTTGTTCCCTTCCATGTTAGACCTGTTGGATCATCCTTTCACTGTCCAGGTTTGCTCCCTTCCATGTTAGACCTGCTGGATCATCCTTTCACTGTCCAGGTTTGCTCCCTTCCATGTTAGACCTGCTGGATAATCCTTTCACTGTCCAGGTTTGCTCTCTTCCATGTTAGACCTGCTGGATCATCCTTTCACTGTCCAGGTTTGTTCCCTTCTATGTTAGACCTGCTGGATCATCCTTTCACTGTCCAGGTTTGCGCCCTTCCATGTTAGACCTACTGGATTATCCTTTCACTGTCCAGGTTTGTTCCCTACCATGTTAGAGCTGCTGGATCATCCTTTCACTGTCCAGGTATGCTCCCTTCCATGTTAGACCTGCTGGATCATCCTTTCACTGTCCAGGTTTGCTCCCTTCCATGTTAGACATGCTAGTTCATCCTTTCACTGTCCAGGTTTGTTCCCTTTCATGTTAGACGTGCTGTATCATCCTTTCACTGTCCAGGTTTGCTCTCTTCCATGTTAGACCTGCTGGATCATCCTTTCACTGTCCAGGTTTGTTCCCTTCCATGTTAGACCTGCTGTATTATCCTTTCACTGTCCAGGTTTGTTCCCTTCCATGTTAGACCTGTTGGATCATCCTTTCACTGTCCAGGTTTGCTCCCTTCCATGTTAGACCTGCTGGATCATCCTTTCACTGTCCAGGTTTGCTCCCTTCCATGTTTGACCTGCTGGATCATCCTTTCACTGTACAGGTTTGCTCCCTTTCATGTTAGAGCTGCTGGATAATCCTTTCACTGTCCAGGTTTGCTCTCTTCCATGTTAGACCTGCTGGATCATCCTTTCACTGTCCAGGTTTTCTCCCTTCCATGTTTGACCTGCTGGATCATCCTTTCACTGTACAGGTTTGCTCCCTTTCATGTTAGACCTGCTGGATAATCCTTTCACTGTCCAGGTTTTTTCCCTGCCATTTTAGACCTGCTGGATCATCCTTTCAATTTCCAGGTTTTTCCCTTCCATGTTAGACTTGCTGGATCATCCTTTCACTGTCCAGGTTTGTTCCCTTCCATGTAAGACCTGCTGGATCATTCTTTTACTCTCCAGTTTTTTTCCCTGCCATTTTAGACCTGCTGGATCATCCTTTCACTGTACAGGTTTGTTCACTTCCATGTTAGACCTGCTGCATCATCCTTTCACTGTCCAGGTTTGTTCCCTTCCATGTTAGACGTGCTGGATCCTCCTTTCACTGTCATGGTTTTCTCCCTTTCATGTTAGACCTGCTGGATCATCCTTTCACTGTCCAGGTTTGTTCCCTTCCATGTTAGACCTGCTGGATCATCCTTTCACTGTCCAGGTTTACTCCCTTGCATGTTAGTCCTGCTGGATCATCCTTTCACTGTCCAGGTTTGTTCCCTTTCATGTTAGACCTGCTGGATCATCCTTTCAATGTCCAGGTTTGTTCCCTTCCTTTTTAGACCTGCTGGATCATCCTTTCACTGTCCAGGTTTACTCCCTTCCATGTAAGACCTGCTGGATCATCCTTTCACTGTCCAGTTTTGCTCCCTTCCATGTTAGACCTTCTGGATCATCCTTTCACTGTCCAGGTTTGCTCCCTTCCATGTTAGACATGCTGGTTCATCCTCTCACTGTCCAGGTTTGTTCCCTTTCATGTTAGACCTGCTGTATCATCCTTTCACTGTCCAGGTTTGCTCCCTTCCATGTTAGACCTGCTGGATCATCCTTTCACTGTCCAGGTTTGTTCCCTTCCATGTTAGACCTGCTGTATCATCCTTTCACTGTCCAGGTTTGTTCCCTTCCATGTAAGACCTGCTGGATCATTCTTTCACTCTCCAGGTTTTTTCCCTGCCATGTTAGACCTGCTGAATCATCCTTTCAATGTCCAGGTTTTCTCCCTTCCATATTAGACCTGCTGGATCATCCTTTCACTGTCCAGGTTTGTTCCCTTCCATGTTAGACCTGCTGGATCATCCTTTTACTGTCCAGGTTTGCTCCCTTCCATGTTAGACCTGCTGGATCATCCTTTCACTGTCCAGGTTTGTTTCCCTCCATGTTAGACCTGCTTGATTATCCTTTCACTGTCCAGGTTTGTTCCCTTTCATGTTAGACCTGCTGGATCAATCTTTCACAGTCCAGGTTTGCTCCCTTCCATGTTAGACCTGCTGGATCATCCTTTCTCTGTCCAGGTTTGTTCCCTTCCATGTTGGACCTGCTGTATCATCCTTTCACTGTTCAGGTTTGTTCACTTCCATGTTAGACCTGCTGTATGATCCTTTCACTGTCCAGGTTTGTACCCTTCCATGTTAAACCTGCTGGATCATCCTTTCACTGTCCAGTTTTGCTCCCTTGCATGTTAGTCCTGCTGGATCATCCTTTCACTGTCCAGGTTTGTTCCCTTTCATGTTAGACCTGCTGGATCATCCTTTCACTGTCCAGGTTTGTTCCCTTCCTTTTTAGACCTGCTGGATCATCCTTTCACTGTTCGGTTAGCTCCCTTCCATGTTAGAGCTGCTGGATCATCCTTTCACTGTCCAGGTTTGCTCCCTTCCATGTTAGACCTGCTGGATCATCCTTTCACTGTCCAGGTTTGCTCCCTTCCATGTTAGACATGCTGGTTCATCCTCTCACTGTCCAGGTTTGTTCCCTTTCATGTTAGACCTGCTGTATCATCCTTTCACTGTCCAGGTTTGCTCCCTTCCATGTTAGACCTGCTGGATCATCCTTTCACTGTCCAGGTTTGTTCCCTTCCATGTTAGACCTGCTGCATCATCCTTTCACTGTCCAGGTTTGTTCCCTTCCATGTTAGACGTGCTGGATCCTCCTTTCACTGTCATGGTTTTCTCCCTTTCATGTTAGACCTGCTGGATCATCCTTTCACTGTCCAGGTTTGTTCCCTTCCATGTTAAACCTGCTGGATGATCCTTTCACTGTCCAGGTTTGCTCCCTTCCATGTTAGACCTGCTGGATCATCCTTTCACTGTCCAGGTTTGTTCCCTTCCATGTTAGACCTGCTGTATCATCCTTTCACTGTCCAGGTTTTTTCACTTCCATGTTAGACCTGCTGTATCATCCTTTCACTGTACAGGTTTGTTCCCTTCCATGTTAAACCTGCTGGATCATCCTTTCACTGTCCAGGTTTGCTCCCTTGCATGTTAGTCCTGCTGGATCATCCTTTCACTGTCCAGGTTTGTTCCCTTTCATGTTAGACCTGCTGGATCATCCTTTCAATGTCCAGGTTTGTTCCCTTCCATGTTAGACCTGCTGTATCATCCTTTCACTGTCCAGGTTTGTTCCCTTCTATGTTAGACCTGCTGGATCATCCTTTCACTGTCCAGGTTTGCGCCCTTCCATGTTAGACCTACTGGATTATCCTTTCACTGTCCAGGTTTGTTCCCTACCATGTTAGACCTGCTGGTTCATCCTTTCACTGTCCAGGTTTGTTCCCTTTCATGTTAGACCTGCTGGATCATCCTTTTACTGTCCAGGTTTGCTCCCTTCCATGTTAGACCTGCTGGATCATCCTTTCACTGTCCAGGTTTGTTTCCCTCCATGTTAGACCTGCTTGATTATCCTTTCACTGTCCAGGTTTGTTCCCTTTCATGTTAGACCTGCTGGATCAATCTTTCACAGTCCAGGTTTGCTCCCTTCCATGTTAGACCTGCTGGATCATCCTTTCACTGTCCAGGTTTGTTCCCTTCCATGTTGAACCTGCTGTATCATCCTTTCACTGTTCAGGTTTGTTCACTTCCATGTTAGACCTGCTGTATGATCCTTTCACTGTCCAGGTTTGTACCCTTCCATGTTAAACCTGCTGGATCATCCTTTCACTGTCCAGTTTTGCTCCCTTGCATGTTAGTCCTGCTGGATCATCCTTTCACTGTCCAGGTTTGTTCCCTTTCATGTTAGACCTTCTGGATCATCCTTTCACTGTCCAGGTTTGTTCCCTTCCTTTTTAGACCTGCTGGATCATCCTTTCACTGTTCGGTGAGCTCCCTTCCATGTTAGAGCTGCTGGATCATCCTTTCACTGTCCAGGTTTGCTCCCTTCCATGTTAGACCTGCTGGATCATCCTTTCACTGTCCAGGTTTGCTCCCTTCCATGTTAGACATGCTAGTTCATCCTTTCACTGTCCAGGTTTGTTCCCTTTCATGTTAGACGTGCTGTATCATCCTTTCACTGTCCAAGTTTGCTCTCTTCCATGTTAGACCTGCTGGATCATCCTTTCACTGTCCAGGTTTGTTCCCTTCCATGTTAGACCTGCTGTATTATCCTTTCACTGTCCAGGTTTGTTCCCTTCCATGTTAGACCTGTTGGATCATCCTTTCACTGTCCAGGTTTGCTCCCTTCCATGTTAGACCTGCTGGATCATCCTTTCACTGTCCAGGTTTGCTCTCTTCCATGTTAGACCTGCTGGATCATCCTTTCACTGTCCAGGTTTGCTCCCTTCCATGTTTGACCTGCTGGATCATCCTTTCACTGTACAGGTTTGCTCCCTTTCATGTTAGACCTGCTGGATAATCCTTTCACTGTCCAGGTTTTTTCCCTGCCATTTTAGACCTGCTGGATCTTCCTTTCAATTTCCAGGTTTTTCCCTTCCATGTTAGACTTGCTGGATCATCCTTTCACTGTCCAGGTTTGTTCCCTTCCATGTTAGACCTGCTGCATCATCCTTTCACTGTCCAGGTTTGTTCCCTTCCATGTAAGACCTGCTGGATCATTCTTTTACTCTCCAGGTTTTTTCCCTGCCATTTTAGACCTGCTGAATCATCCTTTCAATGTCCAGGTTTTCTCCCTTCCATGTTAGACCTGCTGGATCATCCTTTCACTGTCCAGGTTTGTTCCCTTCCATGTTAGACCTGCTGGATCATCCTTTCACTGTACAGGTTTGTTCACTTCCATGTTAGACCTGCTGCATCATCCTTTCACTGTCCAGGTTTGTTCCCTTCCATGTTAGACGTGCTGGATCCTCCTTTCACTGTCATGGTTTTCTCCCTTTCATGTTAGACCTGCTGGATCATCCTTTCACTGTCCAGGTTTGTTCCCTTCCATGTTAGACCTGCTGGATCATCCTTTCACTGTCCAGGTTTGCTCCCTTGCATGTTAGTCCTGCTGGATCATCCTTTCACTGTCCAGGTTTGTTCCTTTTCATGTTAGACCTGCTGGATCATCCTTTCAATGTCCAGGTTTGTTCCCTTCCTTTTTAGACCTGCTGGATCATCCTTTCACTGTCCAGGTTTGCTCCCTTCCATGTAAGACCTGCTGGATGATCCTTTCACTGTCCAGGTTTGCTCCCTTCCATGTTAGACCTGCTGGATCATCCTTTCACTGTCCAGTTTTGCTCCCTTCCATGTTAGACATGCTGGTTCATCCTCTCACTGTCCAGGTTTGTTCCCTTTCATGTTAGACCTGCTGTATCATCCTTTCACTGTCCAGGTTTGCTCCCTTCCATGTTAGACCTGCTGGATCATCCTTTCACTGTCCAGGTTTGTTCCCTTCCATGTTAGACCTGCTGTATCATCCTTTCACTGTCCAGGTTTGTTCCCTTCCATGTAAGACCTGCTGAATCATCCTTTCAATGTCCAGGTTTTCTCCCTTCCATGTTAGACCTGCTGGATCATCCTTTCACTGTCCAGGTTTGTTCCCTTCCATGTTAGACCTGCTGGATCATCCTTTCACTGTACAGGTTTGTTCACTTCCATGTTAGACCTGCTGCATCATCCTTTCACTGTCCAGGTTTGTTCCCTTCCATGTTAGACGTGCTGGATCCTCCTTTCACTGTCATGGTTTTCTCCCTTTCATGTTAGACCTGCTGGATCATCCTTTCACTGTCCAGGTTTGTTCCCTTCCATGTTAGACCTGCTGGATCATCCTTTCACTGTCCAGGTTTGCTCCCTTGCATGTTAGTCCTGCTGGATCATCCTTTCACTGTCCAGGTTTGTTCCTTTTCATGTTAGACCTGCTGGATCATCCTTTCAATGTCCAGGTTTGTTCCCTTCCTTTTTAGACCTGCTGGATCATCCTTTCACTGTCCAGGTTTGCTCCCTTCCATGTAAGACCTGCTGGATGATCCTTTCACTGTCCAGGTTTGCTCCCTTCCATGTTAGACCTGCTGGATCATCCTTTCACTGTCCAGGTTTGCTCCCTTCCATGTTAGACATGCTGGTTCATCCTCTCACTGTCCAGGTTTGTTCCCTTTCATGTTAGACCTGCTGTATCATCCTTTCACTGTCCAGGTTTGCTCCCTTCCATGTTAGACCTGCTGGATCATCCTTTCACTGTCCAGGTTTGTTCCCTTCCATGTTAGACCTGCTGTATCATCCTTTCACTGTCCAGGTTTGTTCCCTTCCATGTAAGACCTGCTGGATCATTCTTTCACTCTCCATGTTTTTTCCCTGCCATGTTAGACCTGCTGAATCATCCTTTCAATGTCCAGGTTTTCTCCCTTCCATATTAGACCTGCTGGATCATCCTTTCACTGTCCAGGTTTGTTCCCTTCCATGTTAGACCTGCTGGATCATCCTTTTACTGTCCAGGTTTGCTCCCTTCCATGTTAGACCTGCTGGATCATCCTTTCACTGTCCAGGTTTGTTTCCCTCCATGTTAGACCTGCTTGATTATCCTTTCACTGTCCAGGTTTGTTCCCTTTCATGTTAGACCTGCTGGATCAATCTTTCACAGTCCAGGTTTGCTCCCTTCCATGTTAGACCTGCTGGATCATCCTTTCTCTGTCCAGGTTTGTTCCCTTCCATGTTGGACCTGCTGTATCATCCTTTCACTGTTCAGGTTTGTTCACTTCCATGTTAGTCCTGCTGTATGATCCTTTCACTGTCCAGGTTTGTACCCTTCCATGTTAAACCTGCTGGATCATCCTTTCACTGTCCAGTTTTGCTCCCTTGCATGTTAGTCCTGCTGGATCATCCTTTCACTGTCCAGGTTTGTTCCCTTTCATGTTAGACCTGCTGGATCATCCTTTCACTGTCCAGGTTTGTTCCCTTCCTTTTTAGACCTGCTGGATCATCCTTTCACTGTTCGGTTAGCTCCCTTCCATGTTAGAGCTGCTGGATCATCCTTTCACTGTCCAGGTTTGCTCCCTTCCATGTTAGACCTGCTGGATCATCCTTTCACTGTCCAGGTTTGCTCCCTTCCATGTTAGACATGCTGGTTCATCCTCTCACTGTCCAGGTTTGTTCCGTTTCATGTTAGACCTGCTGTATCATCCTTTCACTGTCCAGGTTTGCTCCCTTCCATGTTAGACCTGCTGGATCATCCTTTCACTGTCCAGGTTTGTTCCCTTCCATGTTAGACCTGCTGCATCATCCTTTCACTGTCCAGGTTTGTTCCCTTCCATGTTAGACGTGCTGGATCCTCCTTTCACTGTCATGGTTTTCTCCCTTTCATGTTAGACCTGCTGGATCATCCTTTCACTGTCCAGGTTTGTTCCCTTCCATGTTAAACCTGCTGGATGATCCTTTCACTGTCCAGGTTTGCTCCCTTCCATGTTAGAGCTGCTGTATCATCCTTTCACTGTACAGGTTTGTTCCCTTCCATGTTAAACCTGCTGGATGATCCTTTCACTGTCCAGGTTTTTTCACTTCCATGTTAGACCTGCTGTATCATCCTTTCACTGTACAGGTTTGTTCCCTTCCATGTTAAACCTGCTGGATCATCCTTTCACTGTCCAGGTTTGCTCCCTTGCATGTTAGTCCTGCTGGATCATCCTTTCACTGTCCAGGTTTGTTCCCTTTCATGTTAGACCTGCTGGATCATCCTTTCAATGTCCAGGTTTGTTCCCTTCCATGTTAGACCTGCTGGATCAATCTTTCACAGTCCAGGTTTGCTCCCTTCCATGTTAGACCTGCTGGATCATCCTTTCACTGTCCAGGTTTGTTCCCTTCCATGTTGAACCTGCTGTATCATCCTTTCACTGTTCAGGTTTGTTCACTTCCATGTTAGACCTGCTGTATGATCCTTTCACTGTCCAGGTTTGTACCCTTCCATGTTAAACCTGCTGGATCATCCTTTCACTGTCCAGTTTTGCTCCCTTGCATGTTAGTCCTGCTGGATCATCCTTTCACTGTCCAGGTTTGTTCCCTTTCATGTTAGACCTTCTGGATCATCCTTTCACTGTCCAGGTTTGTTCCCTTCCTTTTTAGACCTGCTGGATCATCCTTTCACTGTTCGGTTAGCTCCCTTCCATGTTAGAGCTGCTGGATCATCCTTTCACTGTCCAGGTTTGCTCCCTTCCATGTTAGACCTGCTGGATCATCCTTTCACTGTCCAGGTTTGCTCCCTTCCATGTTAGACATGCTAGTTCATCCTTTCACTGTCCAGGTTTGTTCCCTTTCATGTTAGACGTGCTGTATCATCCTTTCACTGTCCAAGTTTGCTCTCTTCCATGTTAGACCTGCTGGATCATCCTTTCACTGTCCAGGTTTGTTCCCTTCCATGTTAGACCTGCTGTATTATCCTTTCACTGTCCAGGTTTGTTCCCTTCCATGTTAGACCTGTTGGATCATCCTTTCACTGTCCAGGTTTGCTCCCTTCCATGTTAGACCTGCTGGATCATCCTTTCACTGTCCAGGTTTGCTCTCTTCCATGTTAGACCTGCTGGATCATCCTTTCACTGTCCAGGTTTGCTCCCTTCCATGTTTGACCTGCTGGATCATCCTTTCACTGTACAGGTTTGCTCCCTTTCATGTTAGACCTGCTGGATAATCCTTTCACTGTCCAGGTTTTTTCCCTGCCATTTTAGACCTGCTGGATCTTCCTTTCAATTTCCAGGTTTTTCCCTTCCATGTTAGACTTGCTGGATCATCCTTTCACTGTCCAGGTTTGTTCCCTTCCATGTTAGACCTGCTGCATCATCCTTTCACTGTCCAGGTTTGTTCCCTTCCATGTAAGACCTGCTGGATCATTCTTTTACTCTCCAGGTTTTTTCCCTGCCATTTTAGACCTGCTGAATCATCCTTTCAATGTCCAGGTTTTCTCCCTTCCATGTTAGACCTGCTGGATCATCCTTTCACTGTCCAGGTTTGTTCCCTTCCATGTTAGACCTGCTGGATCATCCTTTCACTGTACAGGTTTGTTCACTTCCATGTTAGACCTGCTGCATCATCCTTTCACTGTCCAGGTTTGTTCCCTTCCATGTTAGACGTGCTGGATCCTCCTTTCACTGTCATGGTTTTCTCCCTTTCATGTTAGACCTGCTGGATCATCCTTTCACTGTCCAGGTTTGTTCCCTTCCATGTTAGACCTGCTGGATCATCCTTTCACTGTCCAGGTTTGCTCCCTTGCATGTTAGTCCTGCTGGATCATCCTTTCACTGTCCAGGTTTGTTCCTTTTCATGTTAGACCTGCTGGATCATCCTTTCAATGTCCAGGTTTGTTCCCTTCCTTTTTAGACCTGCTGGATCATCCTTTCACTGTCCAGGTTTGCTCCCTTCCATGTAAGACCTGCTGGATGATCCTTTCACTGTCCAGGTTTGCTCCCTTCCATGTTAGACCTGCTGGATCATCCTTTCACTGTCCAGGTTTGCTCCCTTCCATGTTAGACATGCTGGTTCATCCTCTCACTGTCCAGGTTTGTTCCCTTTCATGTTAGACCTGCTGTATCATCCTTTCACTGTCCAGGTTTGCTCCCTTCCATGTTAGACCTGCTGGATCATCCTTTCACTGTCCAGGTTTGTTCCCTTCCATGTTAGACCTGCTGTATCATCCTTTCACTGTCCAGGTTTGTTCCCTTCCATGTAAGACCTGCTGAATCATCCTTTCAATGTCCAGGTTTTCTCCCTTCCATGTTAGACCTGCTGGATCATCCTTTCACTGTCCAGGTTTGTTCCCTTCCATGTTAGACCTGCTGGATCATCCTTTCACTGTACAGGTTTGTTCACTTCCATGTTAGACCTGCTGCATCATCCTTTCACTGTCCAGGTTTGTTCCCTTCCATGTTAGACGTGCTGGATCCTCCTTTCACTGTCATGGTTTTCTCCCTTTCATGTTAGACCTGCTGGATCATCCTTTCACTGTCCAGGTTTGTTCCCTTCCATGTTAGACCTGCTGGATCATCCTTTCACTGTCCAGGTTTGCTCCCTTGCATGTTAGTCCTGCTGGATCATCCTTTCACTGTCCAGGTTTGTTCCTTTTCATGTTAGACCTGCTGGATCATCCTTTCAATGTCCAGGTTTGTTCCCTTCCTTTTTAGACCTGCTGGATCATCCTTTCACTGTCCAGGTTTGCTCCCTTCCATGTAAGACCTGCTGGATGATCCTTTCACTGTCCAGGTTTGCTCCCTTCCATGTTAGACCTGCTGGATCATCCTTTCACTGTCCAGGTTTGCTCCCTTCCATGTTAGACATGCTGGTTCATCCTCTCACTGTCCAGGTTTGTTCCCTTTCATGTTAGACCTGCTGTATCATCCTTTCACTGTCCAGGTTTCCTCCCTTCCATGTTAGACCTGCTGGATCATCCTTTCACTGTCCAGGTTTGTTCCCTTCCATGTTAGACCTGCTGTATCATCCTTTCACTGTCCAGGTTTGTTCCCTTCCATGTAAGACCTGCTGGATCATTCTTTCACTCTCCAGGTTTTTTCCCTGCCATGTTAGACCTGCTGAATCATCCTTTCAATGTCCAGGTTTTCTCCCTTCCATATTAGACCTGCTGGATCATCCTTTCACTGTCCAGGTTTGTTCCCTTCCATGTTAGACCTGCTGGATCATCCTTTTACTGTCCAGGTTTGCTCCCTTCCATGTTAGACCTGCTGGATCATCCTTTCACTGTCCAGGTTTGTTTCCCTCCATGTTAGACCTGCTTGATTATCCTTTCACTGTCCAGGTTTGTTCCCTTTCATGTTAGACCTGCTGGATCAATCTTTCACAGTCCAGGTTTGCTCCCTTCCATGTTAGACCTGCTGGATCATCCTTTCTCTGTCCAGGTTTGTTCCCTTCCATGTTGGACCTGCTGTATCATCCTTTCACTGTTCAGGTTTGTTCACTTCCATGTTAGACCTGCTGTATGATCCTTTCACTGTCCAGGTTTGTACCCTTCCATGTTAAACCTGCTGGATCATCCTTTCACTGTCCAGTTTTGCTCCCTTGCATGTTAGTCCTGCTGGATCATCCTTTCACTGTCCAGGTTTGTTCCCTTTCATGTTAGACCTGCTGGATCATCCTTTCACTGTCCAGGTTTGTTCCCTTCCTTTTTAGACCTGCTGGATCATCCTTTCACTGTTCGGTTAGCTCCCTTCCATGTTAGAGCTGCTGGATCATCCTTTCACTGTCCAGGTTTGCTCCCTTCCATGTTAGACCTGCTGGATCATCCTTTCACTGTCCAGGTTTGCTCCCTTCCATGTTAGACATGCTGGTTCATCCTCTCACTGTCCAGGTTTGTTCCGTTTCATGTTAGACCTGCTGTATCATCCTTTCACTGTCCAGGTTTGCTCCCTTCCATGTTAGACCTGCTGGATCATCCTTTCACTGTCCAGGTTTGTTCCCTTCCATGTTAGACCTGCTGCATCATCCTTTCACTGTCCAGGTTTGTTCCCTTCCATGTTAGACGTGCTGGATCCTCCTTTCACTGTCATGGTTTTCTCCCTTTCATGTTAGACCTGCTGGATCATCCTTTCACTGTCCAGGTTTGTTCCCTTCCATGTTAAACCTGCTGGATGATCCTTTCACTGTCCAGGTTTGCTCCCTTCCATGTTAGACCTGCTGGATCATCCTTTCACTGTCCAGGTTTGTTCACTTCCATGTTAGACCTGCTGTATCATCCTTTCACTGTCCAGGTTTTTTCACTTCCATGTTAGACCTGCTGTATCATCCTTTCACTGTACAGGTTTGTTCCCTTCCATGTTAAACCTGCTGGATCATCCTTTCACTGTCCAGGTTTGCTCCCTTGCATGTTAGTCCTGCTGGATCATCCTTTCACTGTCCAGGTTTGTTCCCTTTCATGTTAGACCTGCTGGATCATCCTTTCAATGTCCAGGTTTGTTCCCTTCCATGTTAGACCTGCTGTATCATCCTTTCACTGTCCAGGTTTGTTCCCTTCTATGTTAGACCTGCTGGATCATCCTTTCACTGTCCAGGTTTGCGCCCTTCCATGTTAGACCTACTAGATTATCCTTTCACTGTCCAGGTTTGTTCCCTACCATGTTAGACCTGCTGGTTCATCCTTTCACTGTCCAGGTTTGTTCCCTTTCATGTTAGACCTGCTGGATCATCCTTTCACTGTCCAGGTTTGTTCCCTTCCATGTTAGACCTGCTGGATCATCCTTTCACTGTCCAGGTTTGTTCCCTTCCATGTTAGACCTGCTGGATCATCCTTTTACTGTCCAGGTTTGCTCCCTTCCATGTTAGACCTGCTGGATCATCCTTTCACTGTCCAGGTTTGTTTCCCTCCATGTTAGACCTGCTTGATTATCCTTTCACTGTCCAGGT